>NC_081417.1:140399073-140706202 GCF_949786415.1 Peromyscus eremicus
ATAAATACAATTTAAAAAGCAATAACAACAGCAACAAACTTAATACCATAACTGGATTATTGAAAAGAAGATAAAAATGTCAGAGACACAAATTTTTAGAATAACTAGACAGGAAAAATTATTAGATGTCAAAGAAGAATTTTCTAAAAGTCAAGTTTTTAAAATCTCATACAGGCCGGGCGGTGGTGGCGCACGCCTTTAATCCCAGCACTCGGGAGGCAGAGCCAGGTGGATCTCTATGAGTTCGAGGCCAGCCTGGACTACCAAGTGAGTTCCAGGAAAGGCGCAAAACTACACAGAGAAACCCTGTCTCGGAAAAAAAAAAAAAAATCTCATACAGAACGTTTCCAATACATACAAAGTTTAAAAAAGGGGGGAGGGGATACCTTATATACTCCTATGTACTCATAACTCAGTGTAGTGAAAAATTTAGCAGAGTCATTGTATCTGGTTTAACATCAGAACAAAGCAATTGTTTTTATATGTACTTAGGCTTTGAAGAAGTCATTGTGAAAAACAGTGATTGTATTCTGTGATTTATAGAGGTGGTTTTTGATTTATGCCTTTGCATGATCTTAGTCACAAGACGCTCTTGGCAAACCAGGAAGTCTTAGATTACCAAGTACTGTAAACAGTGCATGATAAAGACTGAGGCTGTACAGGTGATGGATTCCTTCAAGACACACATAGATTAGATCAGGGGCTCTGGTATGAGAAACTTGGATTGCTCTAAAAATAGACTTTATGTAACAGTGAATAAACATGCTTCAGATGAAGTTACAGTTTAGAGTAGGAAGTATAATCCAAACGACATAGAAAGCCTTTTATTAAACATTTTAAATGCCATATTTAGCAGATCTCTGAGGAGTTTGAGGACCATTAAGCACACCTGATTTTTAACAAACTTGACTTGTTTTTAGCTACTTGCTTTAGGCTTAACCTTGAAAACATATACAGAAGGCCAAAGCTTGTCCTTAAAAATTTATATTTAGCATAACTACAAAGTTAGTTCTGAACACATTAAAAAAAAAAATTGGTCATTTAAGGTGATTGACCATTAACGTGTATGTCTTAATTTTCTTTAACAGTTTATAGAAAGCAACGTTTATAAGAGGATTTTACAGTTTTAGACATACATCTTTAAGGTTTTTTTTTGTTAACCTGAATATACCTTTATAACCTTAGGAATTTATCATCATACAAAAATCCATTCTAATCTAAAAGATCTTGGAAACTTGCTGTTGTCTCCTTAGTCTAAAAAGAAGATATAATAATAAGCAGAGAGTTCATTAGGACTAAGAAGATGCTGCCTTTTACCAATAACAGCTACCACTGCTCCTGGCTTTCCTCCTAGGCAGGTTTTTCCTGCTAGTGTTTTCTAGAGACCAGCAGTTCAGTATTACTGTCATGTTTCAATAAGATTGGATCTTATTTTATTATTATTATTATTTTTTATTTTTTATTTTTTGGTTTTTCGAGACAGGGTTTCTCTGTGTAGCTTTGCGCCTTTCCTGGAACTCACTCTGTAGCCCAGGCTGGCCTTGAACTCAAATAACATGTTAATGTGACCTGCCAATTATTAATAGTGTAGAACAATTTACCTGTATTTTATTTAGTGGAAAATAATTTTTGTAGGTTCTTTATCAGTAAGAGATTATTTCTATGAGTTTCCACCTTAGCAGTCACATTACTTAATAAGCTAATAACCTGCTCTGTTTCAGGTGTACACTTTCATAGAATTTAACCAAGAGTTTCCAGAAAACAACTTAAAGAACATAGCTAATCCTCAGTAGTGATAAACAGATAAGACCATATCCAATGATATAGTTCAAAATTATGCATTTTGCTCTTTCAGTTTACTTACTATGAAAATTAAGCATTCATTTAAGCTTTAATTAGATGATCAGGAGAAGAGAACATTCTCCATATAATGATTAAACAATGCTCCTGGAAATTTAAACAGCATTGGCTTAGCACTTGATGTCATGGCTGTGTTTGTTTCTGTAGTAGAAGTTGGGTTTGTTTTCATTTTTTTCTCCCATGAAGGGACCACTGACATTGAGTTATTCCCAATAGAAGGGGGAAAAAAAAAAACCATTTCCCATAAAGGTACCTTTAATATTTAGTTATTCCCACTATGAGGGAAAAACAAAAAACTTTTAAACAAAAACCAAGCAAACAACAAGAAAATTCTAAGTTCTGGGCCAGCTGCAGCATGCTCTAGTACTGGAGCCCTGCCCACCATTCCTTGGAATTCAGATGTTGCCGCTGGTGGGCCCTGGTCAGAAAGGGCTGACAGGCAGCTAGCAGCCAGAGAGCTTGGAGTCCAGCTGCCATTAATTCCTTTGACTCTTCCAGAGTAATTCTATTCTGAGTAGTCCAGTTATTTATTTAAAATCTGCCTCACATAGGTGAATGCATTCCATATGCCACTGCTTCCTTAAACTGTCTCAAATCTGCCATTTTTGCAGATCTCCAATCAATCTCAATATAATCCTGAGAATATTGATTATTTGTGGGCACTTGCTGCATAGTAACTGGAAACACCTGAAGTGGTATCTTTATGACCTTAGGCAAGCATTCCTCAATGCCTTCGTAAGAAAGTCTTTTATTAAACATTTCCCCTTTGCCGGGCGGTGGTTGCACACACCTTTAATCCCAGCACTCGGGAGGCAGAGCCAGGCGGATCTCTGTGAGTTTGAGGCCAGCCTGGTCTACAGAGCGAGATCCAGGAAAGGCACAAAGCTACACAGAGAAACCCTGTCTCAAAAAAACCAAAAAAACAAAAAACAAAAAACAAAAAACATTTCCTCTTTTTTTTCTACTGGGAGGAACCTTTTTTCTTCCTTTATTATTTTGTCTCTGGAGCTATTCTATTTGTATCTGTAACTTTTGCAATTGTGCAGTCAATTCTTCAACTTCCCCTTTGCGTGAGTCTGTCTGCTCTGAAGGAGGAGGAAAAGGAGGAGATTCTCCTTCATCCTGGCTCTCCTCACTGTCATCTTCCTCTGGAGAAACATTCTCCTCCGATGACTGACAGCTGCTAATCAGAATGTCCTCCTTCCTACTTACATTTTCTACATCTGACCCAGCCTTTTCTGACTCTTCATTCTGCAGCAGCTCCAGATCATTGGGAATTACATTACATAAAGACCAAGTCTTTAATGGTATAAACTCCACTCTCTGATGAGCTTGCCTCAAAGCTCAACATGAGGAGTTGCCTGAAACTAATAACAATGTCATTTAATTAATACAAAAAGCTCAGTAATCTCTTTTTCTTTCACTTTCGCTCCATTTCCTCGTAGTAAACATTTTAACAACTGCACATATTGCTGTTCCTGAGATAGGGAATTCCCCATGTCCCTGCCAAAATCCTGGAGTCCTCACTTAAACACGAGAGTACTTACCTCCAGTCCTGGGCACCAAATGCTGGTAAACTGAGTCATGCAGGATGACTGAGGAAAGAGAGACACTCGAGGACACGGGTGAAGCCTTGAAAGGTTGCTGGGGTTCAATCCCTTGAGGCTGTCCCCCTGCTCCTTCAAGGCTTCATTGCATCCTTGAGGGGCATTCTTCAGTTCTCCTGAATGACTCAGTCTACCAGCAACTCAGCTTCATTTATCAATATTTTTGTCAAAGCTATTTCATTTTATTTTACAAGATTTTTGTTTTATGTCATTTGTTGAGACTTAAAATATATCACACAATCTTACCTATAAAAACTCTATCATGCCGGGCGGTGGTGGCGCACGCCTTTAATCCCAGCACTCGGGAGGCAGAGCCAGGCGGATCTCTGTGAGATCGAGGCCAGCCTGGACTACCAAGTGAGTCCCAGGAAAGGCGCAAAGCTACACAGAGAAACCCTGTCTCGAAAAACCAAAAAAAAAAAAAACAAAAAAAAAAAACTCTATCATGACCCAGGCACGTGACACACACCTTTAATCCCAGCAGTTAGGAGGTAGAGGCAGGAGGATCTGAGTTTGAGGCCAACCTGGTCTACATATCAAGTTATAGGACAGCCAGGACTACATAGAAAGATCTACCTCTAGAAAAAAAAAAAAAAAAAAATAGCTGGGCAGTGGTGGTGCATGCCTTTGATCCCAGCACTTGGGGACAGAGGCAGGAGGATCTCTGTGAGTTCAGGGCAGCCTGGTCTACAAAGCAAGTTCCAGGACAGGCTCCAAAACTATACAGAGAAACTCTGTCTTGAAAAACCAAAGTAAACAAACAAACAAACAAAAAGGATGAACTTCCTTTTTTAAAGACTTTTTAGTTTTATTGTATGTGTATGAGTGTTTACCTGAACACATGTTTGTGTACCAAATACAAGCTCAGTCCTAGCAGGGGCCAGAAAAGGGCATCAGATTCCCTGGAACTGGAGTTAGAGAGTTTTGTTTTGTTTTTTCTATATATTACAGTTTGCACTGTCATGTGGGCTCTGGGAAATCAATCTGGGAACTCTGCAAAAGCAGGAAGTGTTTTTAACCACTAAACCATTACACCAGCCCCAAATTTTGTCAATAATTGTATTTAAAATAAATTTTATTAGCTGAAATTGTATTAGCTTGAGCTAAATACTGTCCTTATACATAATATTTGCATAGGTAATTATGTTTCACACAAGCTAAACTACATTATTCTCACTTTGCAAACAAGTTTTGAGTGGCTCAAGGTCCCATTTAGCCAACAGTAGTGCCAGGATATAACCTAGAAGTTGTGCCAGTGGGATGGCTCATCAGGCACTTACTGCTACGCCTAAGACCTAAGTTCAGTATTTGTGCCGACATGGTGGAGAAAACAGACTCCTACAAGTTGTTCTCCACACATGCATTAGAAATAAAATATAATTAAAAAAATAAATAAACCTAGAAGTTAACTCTACACTTTTATTTTTTTCAACCACTAAAGTCTGTTGCTTTCCCACTGTGCTTCTAGCTATTCTTTAAAAATAGGATATAAACTGTAGTAATTTTGAGAGAGAAATTGCTGAATGAGAAAGCAGATGGAGAGACGCTGAAGTGCAAGCAATTGCACCTTGCTTTGCACGGGAAATTTTCATTGAACACCTCAATGAAAAAGGAAAATATAACTAGATAGCAGTGCCAACTCCTAGCCTATAAAAGTCATCTCACAAGGAGAAAAATAACAACTAGGGTTTTTTGTTTTTAGCAAGCTTGAAGATGCACTAATCTCTTTAAAGCCTACCCTCTAATGATATGGGTGGGAAAAATACCTTTACTTCCAACAGACCTAACAGTCTAAGCAAAAAGATTTCACAAGCAGAGGGCTAAGAAATGAACACCAGTGATATCTAATTGCCTTAAAATCTTGAGTAAAAAAAGAAAGGGACTTATTTTTAAGAATTTCTCTGAATGGATATCAGCATTTTACCTTTCATCTTTAGCCTTAAAAACAGAAACTAACCCAGGACTTTTCAAGAGAAAGGAGACTCTTCTCTGCAGAACAACGTCCCAAAAACCTTCCCCAGAACAGATCTGGAGTCCAATAGCTCATGCCTTTTCTATGGAATAGGTCATCTTTCTCAATCATGTCCATTCTCCCCAAACCAAACTGAAGAGGTCCCTCCTCATTTCTACATGACTTTTAAGTGTATTTCTCTAGAAAACTAATTATTATTTTAGTGTAATGATTTTCTCTAGACTAGGAATTCCCAGTAGGCCAAGCAAGACCCACAGCTACTCTTCCTAATTTTCAAACTTAACACTTGTAGAAGTATTCCACATAAGTCTGCTGAACAAGGAAAGACCGAAGCATTTCAAAAGACAGAGTGACCTTTACGGGAAGAATTTTTTTTTTTTTTTAAAGACAGGGCTATCCTGGATCTCACTCTGTAAACCAGGCTGGCCTTGAACTCACAGAGATCCCCCTGGCTCTGCCTCCCAAGTGCTGGAATTAAAGGCATGCGCCTGCGCCACTGCCACTCAGCGGAAGAATTCTTTTATCAGTATAAAACCTCCTAACATCCTATGCCTTCAACTCTCCTCCTTTCTCTTTAGGAATTTACCATCAGCCACTAGGTCAAACTGAATAAAACAGTACAGTATCCTGAGAGGTGGAGAAAGAATTTCTCCACTTTGGTTTACAACAACTTCTAATGAAGTACGTGGAGATTTAGCTTGAAGGATCTAGAACATAGTGTAGAATTTCAAGAGCTTGTATTGAGAAGCCAAGACACAGGACGAAGCTTGAAATTCTTACATTTTGCATTTAAAAGTAAAAGGCAACAAGGAAAATTATCCCACATTTTAAAAGTCCCAAAACAATGATTAGTAAGGAACATCACTTAATTTACTTCTATTTAATAGACAAAATAAAAACAATGACAATCAGCCGGGGCGTTGGTGGCGCATGCCTTTAATCCCAGCACTCTGGAGGCAGAGCCAGGCGGATCTCTGTGAGTTCGAGGCCAGCCTGGGCTACCAAGTGAGTTCTAGGAAAAGGCACAAAGGTACACAGAGAAACCCTGTCTTGAAAAACCAAAATAATAATAATAATAATGACAATCTTCAGGGTTTTTTTTTTTTGTTGTTTTGTTTTTGTTTTTTATGTTTTTTTTTGGTTTTTCGAGACAGGGTTTCTCTGTGTAGCTTTGCGCCTTTCCTGGGACTCACTTGGTAGCCCAGGCTGGTCTCGAACTCACAGAGATCCGCCTGGCTCTGCCTCCCGAGTGCTGGGATTAAAGGTGTGCGCCACCACCACCCAGCTCAGTTTTTAAAAAAAAAAAAAAATTAAGATCCGGGTTATAGTCCTTAACTATAGGAGAGAAAAATCAATGGCCTGAGTCCCTTCTCTAATACTTGTTAGCCAAACCACTTTCCACAATTATCTGCTTAAAAAAGCCTTTGAAGTAAATCTTAGGATAAGGAAGTTTTCTTCTTCTTCAATTTAAGAGAATTCAAAACAACTCCCCAGTGTAAGCTCATTACCATGGAACCTCAATCCATGTTTCATAAGCCACTCTTTGGTCACCATGTTACCTTGGTTAGAGTCCTCGGGGTCTTCTATATGAGCAATGACTTTGTTGAGATAAATGTCCTTCTGTTTTTCTAGATCTGATTGTGAAAACATCCTTGAAGAAAGCAAACAAGGAGGAAAAATAGTCTATTAGAACCATGAATACAGTGCTTTGGAGAAAAGTCACATACTGATGGAAGTTAAAACAACGAACTTTCAAAGGCAAATTCTCTCTTACGATCCAGTGACAAGCCAGGCGGTGGTGGTGCACGCCTTTAATCCCAGCACTCGGGAGGCAGAGGCAGGAGGATTTCTGTAAGTTCGAGGTCAGCCTGGTCTACAGAGCGAGATCCAGGAAAGGCACCAAAACTACACAGAGAAACCCTGTCTCGAAAAATCAAAAAAAAAAAAAAAAAATCCAGTGACAGAGAAGGCAATGTTAGTACAAACCAAAATCAAGTATAGAATTTAGAAGTAAAGGAAGAAAAGAAATGTAATTCCTAATAACATAGAATATCAGAAGGTAAAAATGAAGTAGCTCATAAAGAGGAAGCATTTATTGAGTAATTCAAGTTTAGCCAACTTCACTGAGCCACATAGAAAAAGTTGGATGAGATTAAGGCAATTATGATCTTGGCAAGAGCAATTTCTGGTCCTCACTCATATTGATAGCTCTGTATGGAGTCAGTGGATGAAAATATTGACAATGTAAGTTTACTAGTATTCCAAGTAGCCTGATTTGTGTGTTTAATTTCACTCTTAAGAAATTCACAAAGTGGGGCTGGAGAGATGGCTCAGCAGTCAACAATGCTGGCTGCTCTTCTAGAGGACCTGTGTGTGGTTCAATTCCTATTACTACCCACACAGCAGCTCACAGCTGTAACTCCAGTTCCAGAGGACTTGACACCCTCTTCTGGCTTCTGTGGGCACTGTACACATATGGTATACAAACGTACATAGGTGAAACAGTATATATGAAAAATAAAGATAAAATCTCAAAAAAAAAGGAAAAAAACTGACAGACCTTCCTCAATTATGTGAAAAAAGAAACAAGATAGAACCGACAAAACAAAAATTTAGTGGCAAATAATCTTATTTGTCATTTTTAAAATGTTGAAAGCAGAATAAATATGCCATAAATACATAATAAAAATAAATAAAACCTTTTCACAATTTTATTGTAAGTAAAGCAATTGGATTCAACCTATAAAGTAGCTTTTCCAGTACATTCGATTGAAAATGCCCATGTACAGATACTGCCATCTCCTGGCAACAAAAAAGTAAACTAAAAAGATGCCTCAAATCTACATCCCTAACTAATATTTGTCCCCAATTGTATGCAAGAAAAGAGAAGTAAGACTAAATGATTTTCTAAGTAATTTTAACCTTTTTTGGTTAATATTCTGACTTCTTATCAAACATGTGATCAGGCCTCCTCATACATGGAAGACATTTTGTACTTGTATAGTGTTTTACTAATATGTCTTTTTTACTTTCAAAATAACCTTGTGAGGCTGTAGAGAAGGCATCATTAGCTTCATTTTACTGACACAGAAACTGAAGTGAGAGATTATTTGAGTTGTTCAAGGTAACACAAATAGCTAGCTTAGGAATTTCAAGTTTGCTTATTCTTCCTGCAGGATTTCCTGCCCGCCACCCCCCCACCCCCCCACCCCCAACACACACACACTTTAAGATATTGGGAAGGGAAGAAAGAAATGAAAGAGAACCACCAGAAACTAGAATGGTTATATGTTACATTACCTGGTTCTGGTTTGGAGAACAGGAATGACTTTGCCTAGTCTTCTCTCACCTTTCACCTCCCCAGAATCCTTGTCAAAAGCATGCTGATTTGTTGTTGTTTTCCAGAGCAGAAAGAAGGAATACAGTAGGAAAGATAATTACTAGTTATAAGTAATTTTTATAAACTTCAGCTGTATCATATAGCTGAGAATATAATTTCTTTGTTCTTTTGTTTTTCAAGACAGGTTTCTCTGTGACATAGTCCTGGCTGTCCTGGAACTCACTCTGTAGACCAGGCTGGCCTTGAACTCATAGACATCTGCCTGCCTCTGCCTCCCGAGTGCTGAGATTAAAAGCATGCACCACTACTGCCCCAGCAAGCTTCATTCCTTTTTTGGGATTAGGGGTTGAAGCTAGTACAGGCTAGTCATATACTCTACTGCATAGTTAAGTACATAGGAACTCTTTCTGAATGAAAATAATTTCATTTCTACTGTGTCTTGAAAAAAAATGTACTTACTCTGTTTGATGAACTGGACACAACTGGAGTCCTCATTTCACAACCTGATTTATGTGATCCACTATTTTTCCAGGACGATCCCCTGTTAGGTACCTCTGAATGGTTGGAGATCTGAGAGAACACAGGAGTAGGTTTCTTACTTTCAGGTATATTTTTATCAGAGGCAGTTTGTTCGGTGTTATTGTTTGAAGGAGAAGAAAGCAGGGGCCCATCCCAAGCAGAGTTATTGGGACTGACCCCTTCCAGTTCAGTGCAACGTTTATTCTCACTAGGATGAAGATCATCTTCTCTCGGCTGTTCCCCAAGGGAGGCAGGTTTTTCTTTGGAGGAATCGATCTTGTCCTTATCAAGCACAGGATCACAAACTGTTGGATTAAATGGTGCAACAACAGTTACTTTTATAAGATTCTTTTCAAGTACAAAGTGTCTGTTTAATGATTTACTAGGAGTTGGTCCATGACCAACTGATGTACTTAGTTGAGGTAGTTTGAAGAAGCCAGGGGTCTCAGCTGCTGGTCCCAAGCTGTACAAAGAATTTTCTTGAGGAGTAACAGGTAGAATTTGACACTTTCTCTGTCCATACTCATCATGCCCACCATCATCATCCTTCAAGAGCATCTCAATCTCTTCCTCTGTGAAACTGAAGTGGCCATCATCTTCTTCCCCATCAGAAAACTCCAACAAGGAGTCATCCAATTCATCTTCATCCGAGGAACCCCAAGAAAATGAGGCATTGTCTTTAGGCAAAAGAGAGGTACCAGAAGACTGTTCAGAGGGCAATAGTGAGCACGTCATATCTGGAAAAATATGAGGAAGTTTTGCTGAAGAACAAGAAATACCTTAAACCAACTCCAATCTACTATATAAATAGAGAGAAGCATCCTAGTATCCCAAATCCTGTGCCTGCACTGTGATTTGTAACTTGAGAAGTAATTAAGATATTATCCTTACCAGCATTATGGAAATAAATGTTTGAATAAGATACATTTTTTTCTGAACATAATGACAAAAATTAAGATGAATAATAATCAGAGTTGGTGAGGCTGTAAAGACAAGCACTCACTACTAGTTAGGAGCGTAAGTTAATATACTATTTTGTGAAGAGTAACTTGGCAATATCATCTGATCTAGCAATCTCACTTCTAGAAATTTATCATATAGAACTACCTACTACAAATATACACAAAAACACACAAGGATCTCCAAAGCAGTATTATTCATGAGGCAACCTAAAATGTCTACTTCTAAGAGAAATGTTTAATAACATCATGAGACATTCGTGTCAAAAACTTTCAACTATTTAAAAGCACATTAACGTAGCTTTATATGTACTGCCATGGATGACTATAATATACAAGCAAAATGTTTTAAATGTTTCTTTAAAATGTTTAGACACAGAGTTTACACTCTTAAAAAAGCAAACACATATTACTTTGCTGTTCTGGTGACTGAACCTGGAGCCTCATGCATGCAACTCCAGCTCTCCACACCGAATTACATCTCCAGACTATTTTTTACTTTTTAATTGCAGATAGTGTCTTACTAAGATGCCCAGACTGTACCTAACTTGCTCTGTAGCACAACCCTCCTGCCTCAGCCTCCACAGAAGCTGGAATTCCAGGCCTGTGACCAACTGAAACATGTATTATTTTTTTAAATGAAATGAAATTTTAAAAAAAAAATTAGGAGAGAGGGAGGTAGACAAATGTTGCTGGGTATAGTGGTACATGCCTTTAATCCCAGCACTCAGGAGGTAAAAGCAGGTGAATGTTACAGGTCAGCCAGAGCTATACAGTGAGACCCTGTTTCAAAAAACCAACATTAAAATGTCTTCCATACTGTGCGGAGCTGCTGGAGCAATCTCTGCCTTTGCCACGAGACCAAATGGAAAGAGGTGTCAGCTCCTGCTGGCTGTTCCTTTCAGGAGACTTGTCAAAGTGATTGACTCCCACCTTCCTGCAGGCACAAAGAAAATTAAAGGATCTTCTCATCACTTTCAACTCTGCTAATTACAAAGTCAACTGCATAATGCTTCAAGGTGTTCCATCTATTAATTTTGATCTTGATTTTTTTTTAAATACCAGCAAGCTGGATTATTTTCAGTGAAGAACACCAAAGAAAAATCTTTAGAAGAAAAAATTATGCAACTAAGAACTGGTTTAGTTCCTCCCAACAACTGGCACTTTCCTAAGACTATTGTCTGCTTTAGTGGGGTAAATAAGGACTGGGAGTCCTAAGACCTGGCTCTGTCACTAACAAGCCCTATCCATTAAGTCACTTAACCATCTGGATTTGTTTCCTTGTAAAATGGAAAAGGGTTGGAGGCTGACTAGGCCATGTCAAAGACAGTACCAAATTCTAAAAATTATAACCATACCAAAAGCCAACCAACTCTCTTCCTCATTTTTAATATATATAAAATACAAAGAAAAGTTGGTGGTGGTGGTTCCAGAACTTGGGAGGTAGAGGCAGGTGGATCTCTGTGAGTTCGAGGCCAGCCTAGTCTACAGAGCAAGTTCCAGGACAGTCAGGACCATTAAACAAAGAAACCCTGTCTTGAAAAAGCAAAAACAAAAAACAAAACAAAACAAAAAACCAAAACAACAAGAAAAAGTCAACCAAGATATAAACACAAAAATTATTGATTATTACCAACCACAGGGTCAAGCATCAACATTGTTCTATTCTTTTTCTACTTGAATGTTTACTTGTATAACTGAAACCTAGTGTGGGGGTAAGGGATATGGCTGAATAGTTTAGTGCTTACTTAGCATACATAAAGGGGCTGAGATTAGAGGCACACACCACCACACTTACTTTAAGTGATACTGGGGATCCAGAAGAAGGCTTTGCTCATACTAGGCAAGTGCTTGTTTTCTGAGAGTCTCAGATAGTTCAGGCTGGCATCCAAATCACTACGTAGTGAAGGATGATGGCCTTGAACTGATCCTCCTCCCTCCACCTCCCAAGTGCTAGGATTAAAGAAATTACCTCTACACTGGCTTCCTTTCTAGCTTTTTACATTGTGAAATTTCCTTCACTTTACTGCCCTCTATATCAGACCTTCACTTTCAGCTTTAATTCATGTATCCCTTCAGCAATAATTTTCATAGTATGTCTCTATGATTTTTAAGAAATAAATATATGATTCCTAACCTCCCAGAACATTAATTTTGCTTGTTTTTTTTGGTTTGTTTTTTGTTTTGTTTTTCAAGACAGGGTTTCTCTGTGTAGTCCTGGCTCTTCTAGAACTCAATATGTAGACCAGGCTGACCTCAGACTCAGAGATCCACATGCCTCTGCATCCTGAGTGCTGGGATTAAAGGTGCACGCACCATCATGCCTGGCAACATATAAATCTTATTAGCAAGAACACCAAAAATTAAGTTCTAATGTGAGATAATATAAAATGGTATAGATAATAAACCACTAAAGAGAAAAGGGAAGAAAATATAGCATTTTATAACTAGAAAGGACCTGGTTATCTCAGAGTGATGGGCCAAGCATGGTGGTGCATGCCTTTAATCCTAGCAGAGAAGCAGGCAAACTCTGAGTTCAAGGTCAGCCTGATCTACATAGTGAGCAAGCCAAAGCTACAGCCTCAAAACATATCCTGTATCAAAAAAAGAAAAGAAATAAATTTTTGGCCCACTGACTAAGCTATTTTATTGATTAAAATCATCTTTTTTGACAGCAGTAACAGTCCTTACTTTTAGAAAAGTGAAAGTATTGTTTTTAAGTTTAAGAAACCTTGTGCCTTGGGCAGTGGTGGCTCACACCTTTGATCCCAAAACCTGAGAGGCAGAGACAGGTGGATCTACCTTAAAATGCATCAGAAGCTGCCCTTGATCTCCCAGATGTCGCCCATCGTCCAAAGACTCAAAAGTGACTCTTTTGAGCTTATCTCATAATGTCCCAAAAGGCAAAAGCATCCAAACAATATTATATACATACAAACAGAGAGACAGACAGGAATAAATTTTAACTCACACAAATCATTCTCTCTGTAAACTTTCCTGAACTTCAAAAATTCTTTTTATTATAATGTAAAACAAGTAAGTAGGCCTGGCATGGTAGTGCATGCCTTTAATCCCAGCACTTGGGAGGCAGAGACAGGATCTGTTTGAATTTGAGGCCAGCCTGGTCTACATGGAGAATTCCAGGACAGCCAGGGATACACAGAGACCCTGTCTCAAAACAAAACAAAACATAACAACAAAAACTTGTAACATAATGGACCTTCATAGTCACCACTCAGCACCCAAACTACCAACCCATTGCTGATCTCTCACTCCATTCATTTCTCTCCTTTACTGGATTATTTTGAAACAAAGCTCAGGTATTACATCATTTTATTTATAAATAAGAATTCTGTATCCTAAAATATCCTGCTCAGGGACTGGAGAAGTGGCTCAATGGTTAAAAGCACTGACTGCTTTTCTAGAGGACCTGGGTACCATTCCCAGCACCCACAACTGTCTGTAACTCTGGTTCCAAGGGATCCTATATCCTCTTCTGATCTCTGCAGGCACCAGACATACATGGTGCACAGACATATATACAGGTAAAGATCTATACACATAAATTAATAAAAACTTTAAACTCTTGTTCAAATTTCTAATTATCTTATTCATATTTTTCAGGCTTAAGGAAAAGCAAACCAAGCAGCATCTCAATCAGGTCTAAAACTGCAACAGGTTGATATGTCTTCTAAAGATTTCCTCCCTTTTCCCCACTGCAATTATCTGTTAAAGAAAAGTTTCTATGAATATATACACATATCATGAAATTATAAAAATATTCACAATAAAAACCACCAAATTCAGGAGAGCAAGAACTTCTGGTAGTAGCATGGAAACAAGAATGGCAAGGAGACATGGATCAGACTTTCTGTTATTTTTTGTTTTGTTTTTGAGACAAGGTCTCATGTAGCCCAGGCTATCCTGAAACTCGCCAAGGATGTAGCAAAGGATGACCTGAATTCCTGATTCTCCTTTCTTCCTCTGCCTCCCAAGTCCTAGAACTATGGGAACTATACCAAGAGTTTTATTTGTTTTTTAATCAGTAACAAAAAAATCCAACAAATATGGAGATGGAAAATAAACTTGGACAGTAAGTATAAACATTACTATGCTACCTTGCTTAAGTTTTTATATGTTTGGAATATGTAATTTAAAAAATATTTTTAGGGAATAGCTAGATAGCTCAGTGAGTAAAGGTACTCGCCCCCAGGCCTGCCAATCTGAACTCAATCTCCAGTACCCAGGTAAAGATGGAAGAAAAGAACTGACAAGGTTTTTTGGACCTCTACTCCCACACCATGCACATGCACAGAAACTCACATACCATACACTATAGAAATCAATTTTAAAAAAAAATTGGAGCCAGGTGGTGGTGGCTCATGCCTTTAATCCCAGCACTCGGGAGACAGAGGCAGGCAGATCTCTGAGTTCAAGGCCAGCCTGGTCTACAGACCAAGTTCCAAGACAGCCAGCTGTACAGAGAAACCCTGTCTTGAACAACCAAAAAAAAATTTTTTTGATTTTGATCTTTTTATGTGAGACAAGGTCTTACTATGTGGTATCCCTGGTTGGCTTGGTATTCACTATGTAGACCAGGCTGGCCTTAAAATTATAGGTGGGTGTGGTGGATCTCTGTGAGTTCAATGTCAGCCTGGTCTACAGTTCTGGGCCAGCCAGGGCAACAGAGACCCTGTCTCAAAAGGAAAAAAACAAAAAACAAAAACAAAAACACAACAAAAATTAAGTTATAAAGCCAGTGTAAAAAATATACCAAATACTCCCCAAGTCTCAAATATTTTCCCCCTACAAAATAGGAAACTTCACAGTATATCAGTCTCACAAGGTTTTTAACAAGAATCAAGGAAGACGATGAACATAAGGCACTTAGTACACTACAGATACAATTAAGAAGTGGTGGCTATGGTTATTATTTCAGCCCACAATCTGCATCTCAAATGAAGAATCTGAAGCACAGGAATGGTAGGAAAAAGGCTAAACTGGTAAGAAACTTCCCCCAGATGTATTTCAGAAAGTATTCGGTATAATCTACTTAGTGAAACACTTAACCATGTTGTCACTAAACCAGACTGGATGGATAACTGAAATATCAGGTAAAGTCTTCAAATTAACGGCCCGAAGTATCTTTGTATTAGAGGCACTGGGCAAAAATTCAAAGACCTCATTCATTTGAAGTCTCTGAACGTCAATATAAATGAGCCCAATGTCTGTATTCCTATCACTTAGGAGGGCAAGTTCAAGGCTACCCGAGGCTCCATTTCCAATTCCAAACTAATAAGGGCTACACACAAGAACTGTGGGAGGGGAGGGGCAGTGTTTGAGATAAGGTCGATTTGAATCTTCAAGGGAGGAAATCCTTCAATAAAACTGAAGTTCTAGCAAGGCATGGTGGTACACACCTTTAATTTCAGCATTTGGAAGACAGAGGCAGGTGGATCTCTGAGTTCCAGGCTAGCCTAGACAACACAAGCGAGTTACAGGCTAGCCAGGGGTACACAGGGAGACCCTCTCTCTAAGTCCCACAGTTACTTCTCTCCCATTCTGCCTTGGCACTTGCCTGGTAAATCCTTTAAATATGAAGGCTTCTCTATTTTTAAGGGAAAAATATTTTCCTATTTCCAAATTCTCTCAATTCTTCTGCTCCACATCTCTGTGTGACCCTATTCTGTCCTTCCACATCTCTCACCTGTCCACCCCCTTCTTCACACTTTAGTGTACCACCCCCTCTCTGTTCTCTAACCTCCTGGTTGCAACCTCAGAAACTGGTTCCCTATCTATTTTTATCTTACCTCAAAAAACCTATTGCCTTAGAGCACAAAGCCTCGTTCTATTTAGGACAGTAAAACTCCAGTGCCAGATGTATATACTACACATCCTCTTTCAAGGTTCTAAAACCAAAACCATCACCAAACTGGGTCTGATATGCAGGGCCAAAAGCAAGGATCATTTTGCAAAGGAGGGGACTTCTCACTGGCCCTTCAAGTTCCAATCTCTCCGAAACACAATACACGTGAAGCACACAGCACACACAAGAAAGCTTTATCACTAAAATGGACCCAATTAAAAAAACAAAAACAAAGTGAACTGAAATTATCAGAAAGAATTTTGCAACTCCCTCTGTGGTAACTGCAAACACTGTAAAAATGGCAAGGCAACTCCTCTGGAAATCTCTGCTTTAGGTAACAACTCCCGAGAGTAGGGTGCCAAGAGTCCCACATCGGCCCAGGCAGCAGGATTTTTCTGAACTGAAGCAACAGGTTTCTTTTTATAAAAATGGTCTGTTAAAGCTTGGGGCCCCTAACAACCACGAAAAACACAAAAATGAGAGCAGTCAGTGAACTGCGTCCTCTCTTGGTGGCCCTCTTCCGGGCTCATCCTGAGATGTCTGGAGCGTTCCCTAAGGCCGGCCCTGGACGACACAGAGCAAGGGTGGCCCAGGGATGCCTTTCCAAGGATCCCGCCTGGCCTCCCCTGGAGGGACACTGCCACCGCGCCCAGGGCCTTTGCACTTCCCTCCTCCTCCTCCCACTTGTGCGAGCGAGTCCTCGCCTCCCCGCGGATAGCGGGAGAAGCGCGGCTTTTCCCCGCGCCCCTCCCCCCAGGGGCGACCCGGGTCCCCGGCGCCTCGGGCGCGCGGTGCACCCGACCTCCGGGGACAGACGCCCACGGCCACACCTCGGCGGGCGGCGGCCCGCGGTCGCCGGGAGTGGGGTCGTCCGCTCCCGCCCCGCCGCGCCGCGGGGAGCCCGCCATCCTCGCTCTCCCTAGCAACACCCACCGCGGCGCGAGCACGGGGCCAGCCAGGCCCTTCCCCACTGGCAGGGCCGGCCGGCCGGCGACCTGGCTCGCGGCCCGAGGACCTGACAGCTCTCTCCCTCCTCGGGACGAGGGGCGTCACTCGCCCACGGATGTGGAGGTGGGGGGCAGGGACAACCTCCCCGCCCGCCATCACCTCAGGAGCGAGAACCAGCCCTTCCCTCAGCGAGACGAGGGCCTCCCTACTCCTCGCGGGGGCAGCCGATGTTCGCGGCCCCGTGGAGAAGCAACAGGCGACCCCGGCCCTCCGCCCAGACGACGAAAGCCGACCCTCACGTCCCTCCCGCTTTTCACCTCCGGAAGCCGGGCCAAAGCCTGGGCGAACGGCTGCACCTCACTCCGCCCCCTGCGCCATTTTATCGCCCCCTTCTCGACCTCCCCCACCCCGAGGCAGCAAGGCCAACACCAGGGGGAGGGCAAGCAAACAGTGATTGGCAGGAAACCGCCCCGCCCCTGAGAGGGTTGCGTCCCCCGGGCAGCCTGCCCAACCCCGCCTTCCGCACCGCCTACCCTGCCTGGTGGCTCCGCCCCTTCCTGTTTCATCGATCCGTTCGACACTCTGCTGCTCCGGACTGCGTGCTGCTCCAGGGCGGAAGAGAATCTAGGCCTAGCAAGCGGAGCTACGAGCTCAGCTGATGCAACCTGGAGGGACTAGCGTGACAGTTCCCGGCACGCGGCGACGGCGGCGAACGAGGAAAGGGCGCGGGTGCCAGCTGAGCGCGGGAAGCGGAGAAAGCGGAGCCATGGGAGATGCTCCTAGTCCTGAAGAGAAGCTGCACCTTATCACCCGGAACCTGCAGGTCGGGCCTTGGGGTTAGAATGCGCCGTTGGGTCCTGGGGACTCTTAAGTCCAGTGATCCCGAGCCCAATCCTGGGTCCTAAGTATGTAGGGCCTCGGTCTCCGCGCCCGGGCGGTTCTAAGGCCATCTCTACCAGTCAGCCGATCAGTAAGTTAGTCAGGCAGCCCATTCCCAGGGTGCCGAAGAAACCACAGCGGACTCACCTTTTGTGTGCACTTATCTTGTGCTCTAGCCATTCTGGAGCTAAGAACCCCAATCCACCCGTCCTCTGATATGCCGGGCACAGTACTAGTCTCTAGGGAGTTAGGGCCGTATCCTCCCAGGGCTCTTGTGGAGAGAACTAGAAATTTAGAACGACTCAGAACTCAAAACACTAAAGGTAAATAAAGCAGGTACTGAAAGTTCCTGTGACTGGAGTTCTGAATAGAAACGCGGGAGGGTGGGCTGAAGAGATGGCTCAGAGGTTAAAAGCTCTTGCAGAAGACCCGGGTTTGGTTCCCAGCGCCTCTGTCAGGCAGCTCAACACGGCCTGAAGCTTCAGAGGAGCTGACGTCCCCTTCTGGCCTCCATGGATACATACACACTTAAGAAATAGAGAAGGCGAGGAAGTGGCCTCCACACTGCGCCCAACATGTGCATCTGCCCTGCCCTGCCTTCTTTTGTTGTCAGCAGCCACAAGTGTAGGGGCTAACCAGAAAAATCCCCAGCAGCAATTTCAGGCGGAGGGAAGACCCAAGGGGAGCAAGAAAATTGTGCTTCAGAGAGAAGGCTGAGGGTGTAGCTCACTTGGTAGAGCAACTGAGGGTCTGGACTCAGTCTTCGGGGCCCTCACATTCCCTTGCTCCAAGAAGACTGATGTATCTGGAGTGGAGCAGGCAACGTGCCGCTCAGACAGACCCTTGCCCGCACAACTGTCTCCATCCTTGCTCTCAAGACCCTTGCCTCTCATGTTCCTCCACAGAACTTGTCACTGTTGTTTGACTTGTTCGTTGAGGAGAGGCAGGCGGGAGCCAAGTCATGAGGGCCCTGTAAATTCTTTTACAAGCCAGATAAAGACTGGATTAGACTTACGCTAAGGGCAGTTGCACCACCAAAGCGTCTTTCTGACCTTTATTTATTTTTTTTTTAAGCTGTAATGCACTGTTCCTGGGTGTGGTGGTACATGCTACCTGTAATTTCAGCACCTGAGAGGCAGAGACAGGGGATCACTTCAACCTGGAGGCCAACCTAGTTTACATAGCTAGCTAGGGCTACATTCGGAGACGCTGTCTCTAAGAACATTCACCCCTTTAAAGGGTACAATTTAGTCAATTTTTCTATACACACAAGGTCGGGGTTCGAGAACACTTTTATTTCCCCCAGAAGATGTGAACCAGTCTGAGTGTGGTGGCACATGCCTGTAATCCCAGCACTTAGGAGGTGGAAGCAAGAAGATCAGGGATTTCAGGTCAGCTTGGGCTCCGTGAGACCCTGTCTCAAAGAAAAAGAAAAACTTGTAACATTAGCTATCACTACCATTACCCACCCCTGCCCCTCAGCCCTAAGGAAGTAATATCGACTTTCTGTCTCTGACTATATACCTCTCCTGGGCTGTTCCTATGACTAGAATAATATAACACATGCCCATTGGTATCTGCTTCGTTCACAGACTAGTGTTGTACAGACACATCTGTGTTTCTGTTCCTAGTGGATTTTCATTCCTCGTATTTTCTTTTCAGCCCCTTACCATTTTGCCTCCTGTTTTTCTGCCCCTAGCTCCTCCCCTTCCCTATCCTCCCCCTTTTCCTTCAAGCCTTCTCACTTGCCTGCCACTCATTCTCTGCTCTAGCTCCCCTCCTTTCCCAACATGGCCTCTCCCACCCTCTTCTTCCCTTCCACATTCTCTCCTCTCCCCAGGTCTCCCATGTCCCTTTCCTCATCTCACTGGCTTATTCTGACCTTTGGTCTCTTCCAGGAAACTGCTTCCCTTGTGGGAAAGGGCTCTGGTATGTAGGAGAGAGTTAGGAGGGGGAAATAGAAACCCAGAGCCAAAGAAACCCTGAAGGCAGAGAGTGAGAGCAAACAGTGCCCAGACATTTACAGAAACCGAAACATGGACACGGAGACAAGAAGCAGATGCCTCTGCTCTTTATTTATTGTGCTTTGGCTTTTGAGACAAAGTAAATCTTACTTGAAAAAGAAAATGGGGGGCTGGAGAGATGGTTCCATGGTTAAGAACACTTGCCATTCTTGCAGAGAACCCAAGTTCAATTCCCAACACCTACACCAGGTGTCCTGCAACCACCTAAAACTCCAGTTCCAAGGGATCTGATGCGTCTGGCTTCTGCAGGCACCTGTACTCATATACAGACACCATACACAGATATACATAATTAAAAATAGAGTAAGTCTTTATAAAGAAAGAGGGGCTGGAGAGATGGCTCAGAGGTTAAGAGCACCGACTGCTCTTCCAGAGGTCCTGAGTTCAATTCCCAGCACCCACATGGTGGCTCACAACCATCTGTAATGAGATCTGGCACCGCTTCTGTATACACAATAAATAAATAAATCTTTAAAAAAAAAATCTCCTTTCTTGGCCGGGTGGTGGTGGCACACGCCTTTAATCCCAGCACTTGGGAGGCAGAGCCAGGCGGATCTCTGTGAGTTCAAGGCCAGCCTGGTCTACAAAGTGAGTTCCAGGAAAGGCTCAAAACTACACAGAGAAACCCTGTCTCAAAAAACCAGAAAAAGGAAAAAGGAAATGATACCTACTACCAGCTATCAAGGCTCAGGCCGGACACCTGGGACCTGGGAGCCCCTTGTCTCCTCCCACTTGAGCCAGGCTAACAGTAATTGGGTCTGAGCTACCTTCAGAGTAGACCCACACACACAGTCTGCCTTCCTCACTCCTTCCTGAGGCTAATACTCCACTCTATGCACATACCACATTGTATTTATCCATTCATTAACTGATGGACATTGGAATTACTTTACTCACAACTTGTTGGTCTTTTTTTTTTTTTTGAGACAGAACTTACATCAATGGTAGAATTGAGGAATTAAAGAAAGATACTTCCAGGCAGAGCCAGGCGGATCTCTGTGAGTTCGAGGCCAGAGTGAGTTCCAGGAAAGGCGCAAAGCTACACAGAGAAACCCTGTCTCGAAAAACCAAAAAAAAAAAAGAAAGATACTTCCTCTTAAAATAGTTTAGAACAAAAGAAAAGCCAAAATTTGAACTCTCTACTTCTCTCCCTGTGTCTTCTATCTGTCTGTAATTTGTGGTCTGTGGCTTGTCTGTTGTCTGGTTGTGTGTATCTGTTGTCTGGTTCCTGTTGCTTGTCTCTAACAAAGGGTTTGCTCCGAATTTACTGACCAATGCAGAAATATGGCATAGGAAGGGAATGAGGGACACTTTTCTACAGAGATCTTTAGCAGAGTTCTACAGAGGAAGAAGTTACTTCATTGATGCAGAACAGCACTCAGAACCTCACCCAGGTGGTGGCTGATTTCAGTAAATGGCACACACACACACACACACACACACACACACACACACACATTCTGAGTCAGGGCATGGGAAAGTATGTAACTTAAGAGTAAAACAGCTCTGCATTTAGCACAGATTGTAAAAGCTGACTGCATGGGGAATTCAAGGCAAGTAAGGTTGGTTGCATTGCTCTCTTAAAGGCAGGTTAAGCTTGCATAGACTGAGTACACAGGAGGACAGCAGATTGAGTACACAATAGGATAGCAGACTTAATGCACAGCCTTCAGTGGTCTCAAGGCATATTAACTCTGCAGCTAGGTCTGGGGAAAGTCCTTTGAAAGCAGGAGGTATTTTCAGAAGCAGCTATTACCACATGGTCTCTCTACGTAGTTCAAGGTACCTGGCTTCACTTGAAACTTACTTTGGGGTGCTGAACAGGCAGCTCAGCAATTAAGAGCGTGTACTGCTCTTGCATAGGACCTAAGTTCAGTTCCCAGCACTCACATCAGGTAGCTTATAACTGCCTGTAACTCCAGCCCCAAGGAAGCTGAATGGGCTTCAAAGGCACTTGTACACACCAACAGACATATATATACATACATATAACTTAAAGTCATAAATCATTGAAAACAATGAAGCTGATGCTCATTTACCATTTCCCAAATACTAGGAATGATTGAATTAATAATTGTACTAAATCTTTGTTTTTCTAACTTTTGGATTTTGAGATAGTTTCTTATATAATCCAGGATGGCCTTCGGGCATTACAGATGTGTGCCTTACCATCCCACCTGGTTTTATTCGGTGCTGAGGATCAAACCAGTGTTTTCTTCACATCAGGCAAACACTCTACTACCTGAGCCATATCTCCAACCACGTTTAAAACTTACAGAAGCCATACAGTGATGTAAACTGTGATGCTTTGAAGCAACCCAAGGGAGGAATTTAGGTGGAATGTGAAATTAGGAACTAGACATGATGTGTAGCTGTGTTGATAAAGTGTTTGCCTAGTGGGCTGTAGATGGCTCAGAAGTTAAGAGCACTGGCTGCTCTTCCAGAGGTCCTGAGTTCAATTCCCAGGAACCAAATGGTGGCTCACAACCATCGATAATGAGATCTGGTGTCCTCTTCTGGTATGCAGGCACACATGCAGACAGAACACATAAAATATATATATTTTAAAGTGCTTGCCTAGTGTGACAAGCAGGGCTGGTGGGCTGTGAGGCACTCAGCAATTGGAATGTCCACATGAGATTTGCCTTTCAGATATGCTTGATGTATTCACATAAACATTTCCTTACAATGCCATGCTGTTAAAAAGATTACAGTAGTTTCATGCACACAGACCTGTCACCTTCGGGACAGTAGGGCAGGAAATGCTGAGGCTTCTAATGGGCTCCTGTGAGGGTACATTAGGAGCAAGCTTGATCTGAGTCCTTCAGCTGTGGCAAGCTGGGAGGACGGCACTGTTGAAAGTTCGAGAAGGTCCTTTAGAGCGTCAGCCATCAGCTAGGCTGACAGTCGGGCAGGTGTGAAGTCATCAATAATGCCAGAAACTCAGTGGTCCCTGGAGACAGAGTCACAGAGTCACAGTGGCCAGTCTCAAAGCTACCTTACCTACGGTGATCAGCATAGGTGTCTTGGGAACATGGTGGTATAATCTGGGGGTCCACTGTCTGGTTTAAGGGTTTTTGTTGTTGCTGTTGTTGTTGTTTTATTTATATATATATATATATATATATATATACATATATATATATATATATATATGTATATGTATGTGGGTGAGTGTTTTGTCTGCATGTATGTCTGCACGCCAGAAGAGGACATTGGCTCTCATGGGACTACAGTTACTGACAGTTGTGAGCCTCTATGTGGGAACAGAACCCAGGACCTCTGGAAGAGCAGCCAGTACTCAGAACCACTGAGCCATCTCTCCAGCCCCTATTAACAGTCAGAACTTTATGTTCACGTTGTTTGTAAATATTTTTCTCCTTTTACAGCAACATCCTTTAAGTCAAAACATGTTATATTCATTTTGTCAAAACAAATTCTCAGTTTAAAACAATATGACATGTTTTCAACATAGTTTCCAGGTTACACAAAAACAGTTTCACTCACCGTAGCATACACAAAGGCCTAGGTTTGATGCCTGACTAGGTATGGCATGGCAGCACACACCTGGAATCTCTGCACTCAGGAGGCAGAGGCAGAAGGATCAGAAGTTTGAGGCTAGCCTAGGTTACATGATACCTTGACTCAAAACAAAAAAGAATGTAGGATCAGAGAATTGCTGCTATCTAATGATTGAAAGAGCAGTATCAAAGATGTCTGAGCAGAAAGAGAGGTGGGAAACTGGAGAACAAGGAAGCCAGAGGAAGAACGTGTTTCCAGGAGGAGGATGACTAAACAGTGTCCATTGCAGTTAGCTGCCTCGGTGTCGTCTGTGAACCTCAAAGGAGTGTGAAGTGCAGGGGGGTGTGGCACATGGGAGGCAGAGGCAGGACGATGGAGCTCACTGAAATGATACTTAAGCAAATGAGACCGGAAGAGATGGCTAAATTAAGACAGTGGCTCCAGGGTCTGATGAATGATTCAGCAGTTAAAAACACTGGCTGTTCTTCCTGAGAACCTGGGTTTGGCTTTGATTTCTGGCTCCTTTTCTTGGTTTGTTTTGCTTTTCAAGACAGGGTTTCGCTGTGTAGCTCTGGCTATACTAGAACTCACTCTGTAGACCAGGCTGGCCTCGAACTCACAGAGATCTGCCTGTCTCTGCCTCCCAAGTGCTGGGATTAAAAGTGTGTCACCAGCCGGGCGGTGGTGGCGCACGCCTTTAATCCCAGCACTCGGGAGGCAGAGCCAGGCGGATCTCTGTGAGTTCGAGGCCAGCCTGGACTACCAAGTGAGTCCCAGGAAAGGCGCAAAGCTACACAGAGAAACCCTGTCTCAAAAAAACCAAAAAAAAAAGTGTGTCACCGCTGCCAGCCTGATTCCTAGCTTCTAGATGGAGGCTTATAACCATCTGTAATTCCAGTCCCAGGGGATCTGACACCCTGCAGGCCTTCCGGGCCACTGCACAGGCGTGGTACACAGACATACCTGCAGGCAAAACACCCATATACATGAAACTTAAAAGAAAAACACAATGTTTGTTGAGGTGACTACAGAAGGAAGGAGGTAAGAGGTACCTGAGGGGAAAGAGGGAGAGATTTGTGCCTTCATACCCTAGCCTCAACGTCATTTCCTGGAAGAGGCACAGCAGCCACAGGAATGGCTTAGGTTGACTGTCAGCACTGAGAACATGTTTTGACTCCAGTGACATTTGCCTGCAGGCTCTGAGCCTGAACCCTGAACCAGTGACACAGGCTTTGTTTGCCGGATAGAGGATGAGCAAGGTGGGGATCAGCATTAAACCAGCTCTTCTGCTTCCGCAACAGGAGGTTCTGGGGGAAGAGAAGCTGAAGGAGATACTGAAGGAGCGGGAACTTAAAATTTACTGGGGCACGGCCACCACAGGGAAGCCACATGTGGCTTACTTTGTGCCCATGTCCAAGATTGCTGACTTCTTGAAGGCAGGATGTGAGGTAAGAAACCATGCTATGAACCAAGCAATTGTCATTGGTAAATGACCAAAAAAGATACTTAACAAGGCTGGGGACGGGAAGTGGATGGAAGGTGCTGTGGCAGATTTACATTTTGGTGGCCTCTTAATGTTTCTGTCAAGGTAACGATTCTGTTCGCGGACCTTCATGCTTACCTGGACAACATGAAAGCTCCCTGGGAACTTCTAGAACTTCGAACCAGTTTCTATGAGAATGTGATCAAGGCAATGCTGGAGAGCATTGGCGTACCCTTGGAGAAGCTCCGGTTTATCAAAGGCACTGACTACCAGCTCAGCAAGTAAGCACTCGATGGCTCCTTGGAGACCTGGCATTCCTCGCTAATTACAGGGCTGGGAGTCCAAGCACTCTTTACATTGGGGTTGGAAGCTACTTGATACTACCTGTTAAGAACCATTAAACAGTTTATGCCTTTTGTTGGTTTAATTCACCCATCAAAAATGTACTGGCTTGGAAACGCCTAGGTTCTACCCTGTTTGCTACAGATATAAATGTAAACCTAACCCTAACCAAGCCTCAGCCTTGGAGCCCATAGCCTGTGGGAAGGGATGGGAAACATCCAGCCTCCTTTCTCTTTCGGCCTCAGCAAATAATGATGAAAGAAATGTGAGAGGAGGTTGTCATCCTTCTTCCAACAGTGTGTGTTTGTTTGTTTGTTTGTTTGTTTGAGACAGGGTTTCTCTGTGTAGGTTTGGATCCTTTTCTAGAACTCACTCCGTAGACCAGGCTGGCCTCAAACTCAAAGAGGTCCGCCTGCCTCTGCCTCCCGAGTGCTGGGATTAAAGGCATGTGCCACTACCACCCAGCTTCTTCCAACAGTTTTTATTGTGATGTTGCATGGAGATGCTATACCATCTTATGTCAGGGACAGATTTGGGCATTTGTGGCTCTCGTTAGAGGTGGGGGGCATCCTGAGATACCAAGGGGTGTCTATACCTTAAAATAACTGCTAAGTCATGGACACACCATTGCTTGTGAGAGTCAATTTGAAAGATGTTAAAGCATATGCTCTTAGGATGTGTGGAATAGTGTCTTAGAAGTGGAGCACAGATGACTGCTTGACCCTGGGAGAGTTAGAATCTCAGAGTAGGTGCAGTGAGACAAAGTACACCAAACACAAACCACAGGAAAAGACTGAAAAGTGGAGGCTTTCTAAGGCTGGCGTTGGTGCACACCTGTAATCTCAGTGCTCAGGAAGCAGACGCAGGTAGAGCTCTGTGAGTTTAAGATCAGCCTAGTCTACAGAACAAGTTCCAAGTCAGCCAGAGGTACTTAGTGAGACCCAGCCTCAAAAATAAATAAATAAATAAAATGAAAGGTATAAACTATGAAATAGATAATCAAAACTCTGAGATTCAAAGAATGGTGGTGGAGCGTATACTTGCTGTTCATGAAGTCCTGTGTGGAATTCCCAGCAGCCCCCCACATCAAATTCATCAAATTAAGGCCTCTTCCACCACATCAAAAGTCAAATGAAAAAAATAGCAAGCCACAGGCTGGAGTGTAATTCTGTGGTAAAGTGAATACTTTGCACACATAAATTCTTGGTTTCAAACACACACACAAATGCAACCCACAAATGGCCAAAATCCCTATGACATATACAATTGGCCAAAGATTAATATCCAATATTTCAAAAATTATATAACCACTGGATGGTGGTGGCACACGCCTTTAATCCCAGTGCTCAGGAGGAGAACTAGGCAGATCTGTGATCTACAGAGCGAGATCCAGGACAGCTCCAAAACTACACAGTGAAACCCTGTCTTGGGGGAAAAAAAAATTACAGAATCAGGGAGGCATGGTGGTATATGCCTTTAATCCCAGCATTCAGGAAACAGACACAAGCAAATCTCCATGAGTTCAAGATTAGTCTGATCTACATAGTTCTAGGCCAACCAGGGATACCTATTGAAAAATCCTGCCTCAAAAAATAAATAAATAAAAATTACAGTCAATTATTTTAATTAACCTCATCCAGTTTTTAAAAAAAAGATTCAATTGAGTTTTTCTTAGAATTCTCAAGTGACTAGTAATCGTATGGAAAAAAATGGAGATTAAAATCATAGTGAAAATCACAGTGTAGTCAATAAGTGGGAAAAAATTTTAAGTGCCAAAATAGATAATAAAATTTACAAAAATCTGGCTGAAGAGATGGCTCAGCAGTTAATTGCACTGGCTACTCTTCCGAGGACCTGGGTTCAATTCCCAGCACCCACATGACAGCTCATAACTGTCTATAACTCCAGTTCTAGCTGATCTAACACCCTCACACAGACATACATGCAGGCAAAACACCAATGCACATAAAATAAAAATAAACAAAAGAAAAATTTTTAATTGACAAAAATCACTTTGGGAAATGATTTGGCATTATCCACTGCAATTTGAGATGCAGATCCCCTCTGATCCTGGGAATCAGGCCACATAGAGGGAAATGTGCCTGTGTATACCAGTGTAGACACATGTTTACAGGACACTGCTTCCAGGCACAAATGAAAAACTGAGAAGCAGCAATAGGCTCAAGATAAGGTTCCTCTAAAGGGGACAGAAGTGGTAGAATTAGGAGAGGGCACTGGGAACTGCAGAGGTTTTCTTCAATTTGTGTTGTTACTCTGTTCTTTTTTTAGATTTAGTTATTTTATGTATATGCATATATTCACACCCCTTGTATGCCTGTGCCCACAGAAGTCAGAAGAGGACATCAGAGCCCCTGGAACTGGACTTTTGTATGGTTGTGAGCTACCGTGTAGGTGCTGGGAACCAAACCCATGACCTTTGCAAGAACAAGTGCTCTTAACCACTGAGCCACTTCTCCAGCCCTTACATATACCATATACTTAAAACTTCTTTTTGGGTTTTCAAGACAGGGTTTCTCTGTGTAGCTTTGGAGCTTGTCCTGGAACTCACTTTGTAGACCAGGCTGGCCTGGAACTTACAAAGATTCACTTGGCTCTGCCTCCCAAGTTCTGGGATTAAAGGCGTGCACTGCCACTGCCCAGCTTTAAAACTTTTTTTTAAAGGTAGAGAAGAAAGAGTGGAAAATTGTAGTATTTATTGATTAAGGGATTCCAGAAGAGAAAAGGGGATGGCATTGATACAGTATGTCACAAGATAATAGCAGAACATTTTCCAGAACCAAAGGAAAACTAGAAATTTAAAGTAACAGGCTGGGGTGGGGGGGTGGGAGGAGGGAGGACAGGGGAATCTGGGGTTGATATGTAAAATGAATAGAAAATCTCTTAATTAAAAAAAGGAGGAAAAAAAAGTAACAGTTTGAATGCATGAATGGATGTCATGTTGTAGAAGCCGAGGCAGTGCTGTCTTTAGAATGTCCTAACGTCAGGGGCCTGTCCTGGGACACAGGCCTGGGCCCAGCCTTATCGACATCTCTTCTGCCTTTCTCCTTCAGAGAGTACACGCTGGATGTGTATCGACTGTCCTCCATGGTCACACAACATGATGCCAAGAAAGCCGGGGCTGAGGTCGTGAAGCAGGTGGAGCACCCTTTACTAAGCGGCCTGCTGTACCCTGGACTGCAGGTACACACAAGGGCGGGGCACCCGTTACCTTTCTGCACTCTGTCTTGCTTTCCTTTGTGAGGATTTTTTTTTAATGTGTATTGCTGTTTTACCTACGTGTGTATCTGTGTGATGGTATCAGATCCCTTAGAACTGGAGTTAGAGACAGCTGTGAGCTGCCATTGTGTGTGTGTGTGTGTGCTGGGAATTGAACCCGGGTCCTCTGGAAGAGCAGCCAGTGCTCTTAATCACTGAGCCATGGCTCCAGCCCTCTGCACTGTTTCTAAGGAGTGGACACAAGCCTCTGGGGCACTGGCTGTACCCTGTACTCACTCTTCAGGTTGCACTATACCTTCTTTCCTGGCTCTTCTCCATCCTGGATACTTCTTTAATGTAAGTCCCTATCTCCCATTTCCTTTCTGGTTTTGATCTTTGGTTGGGGTGTGTGTGTGTGTGTGTGTGTGTGTGTGTGTGTGTGTGTGTGTGTTTTGAGACAGGGTTTCTCTCTGTAGCTCTGGCTGTCCTGGAACTCACTCTGTAGACCAGGCTGGCCTCAAACTCACAGAGATCCGCCTACCTCTGCCTCCCAGTGCTGGGATTAAAGGCAAACGCCATGACCACCCAGCCGCACAATTTTAAAGTATGAAGCTCAGTTGATTGAGTGCTTGCCTAGAGTACACAAGACTATGAGTTTGATCCCCAGTACCACATGATCTGAGCACTAAAAAGGTAAAGGCAGGAGGATCATGAGTTCAATGGTGAGGCCTGTCTGGGCTACATGAGGAAATTATCCCACCCAGTGTTCTGGTTTTTTGTTTTAATTTAAGCTCCATCTACTCTCCTAATTGCTGAGAAGTGTTGGTTTTGGTTCTTTTTTTTCTTTTTTCTTATTTATTTTATATGTGTAAGTGACCTGTCTTCATCCACACCAGAAGAGGTAATCAGATCCCGTTACAGATGGTTGTGAGCAACCGTGTGATTGCTGGGAATTGAACTCAGGTCCTCTGGAAGAGCAGCCAATGTTCTTAACCTCTGAGCCATGACTCCAGCCTCGGTTTTGGTCACACTATGTACTTCTGCCTGGCTAAAAATTTGCAGGAAGTTTTCTAGCTCTGACTTCAGAGTGCTAAGATTATAGGTGTGCACCACCATGCCCAACCTTTTTTACTTCTTCAGTCAAATAGTTTAGATTTCTAGTCCATGGTAACCATGTGTGGTTATTACTGACAGCACAGATACAGAACGCACTCGTCATTACAGAAAGTTCTGTTAGATAGTGCTGTTCTAGGTAGTTCCTTACTCAACCTTCCTCTATGTTCTCTCTTTCTTCCTCTCTCCTAATCCCAACTAATTGTGAACTAAATTTTACCAATTTTGCTTTTTAAAACTCTTAATCTCAGGTCTGTGGAGATGATTCAGTAGATAAGGTGCTTGCTGCTTCAGACCCCCAGCACCCACTAAAAAAAAAAAAAAAAAAAAAAAAAAAAAGGCCAGGCAGTGGTGAGTTCAAGGCCAGCCTGGTCTACAGAGCAAGTTCCAGGATAGCCAGGGCTACACAGAAAAACTCTGTCTCGAAAAAGAAGGAAAAAAAGTCAGGCAGGTGTGGGAACCTGCCTGTAATCCCAGCACTTGGGAAGCAGAGACAGGGAATCCCCAGACAAGCTAACTGTTAATCCTACTGGATGACAGTAAAGGTCACCAACCCAAAACGTTTGGTCAAATTGAGCAAGCTTTATTTTCTGTCACACAGGACTATCTCCCCAAAGCTGTGTTTGGGAGAATAGGAGTTTTATAGCTCCAAAACTACAAGGCTAGGGTGTTTCCAAGGGTTTGGGTTAGGTAGGAACCTAGCAGGACATTTTAACTTCTCAGGGTGGAGGTCAGGGTATGAGGGTATGGAATGTCAAATTTCAAAAAAATGGGACAAGACATGATCAAGCAGGAGTGAACTTATTCTGATCTTAGCTTCTAATCAGGCCGGTCCGTTACTAACTAGCAAGACTAGCCAAGTTAGTGAGCTCCAAGTTCAGCGAGAGCTGCAGCCTCAGGTGGGGAGCAATGGAGGAAGACACCCCCCACCCATCTCTGGCCTCCACATTCATGTATGCACACACACTTACACACACATATCAGCTCTTAAACTTGTTCTTGCTCCACATCTCCACTGCTTTGGATCATGGGTGTTTTTCAGAGCCATACAACGGCCTGCTAGTGATGCTGTCTGTCTCCAGCCTGCATAGGACTCTGGTCCATGCCCTGTCTGCAACTGGTGTCCTTCTTCAGTGTTGGTCACATTTCTCCTTAAAACTGTTCACTGGCAGGATATTACCAAGGTACCCTAGTATGGCATTCATGGTCTTACCTACTTTTCTCTTTACTATTATTACTATTTTTGAGACAGGTTCTCTCTTTGTACCCTCGGCTGGTCTGGAACTCACTATGTGAAGCGGGGTTACGGGGGAGTGGGCCTTGAACTCACAAAGATCCACCTATCCCTTCTTCCCTGGTGCTAGGACTAAAGGTGTGCCCCACCTGACCAGCTATTTTAATTTTGAGATAAAGTCTTTGTAGCTCAAGCTGGCTTAGAACTCACTATGTAGACCTGGATGGATCTGCTCTGCCTCTCCAGTCCTGAGATTAAGTCACAAGGCACCATACCTTGCCCACCTCCTTGTCTAACCTCTGCACTCACCATGCCCTACGTCTCTTGAAGTTTGCTTTCAAAGACTGAACCATTCACTCTTTTCCTAAACACTTCTCACACTCTGTTTCCTCTTGTAGTAGAAAGCTTCTATGTCAGTGGTTCTCAGCGTTCCTAGTGCTGAGATCCTTTAATACAGTTCCTTGTGTTGTGATGACCCCCGACCAGAAAATTACTTTCATTACTACTTCATAACTGTAAGTGTACTGCTGTTATGATTCATAATGTAAATATCCAGTGGTCTCAGGCGACCCCTGTGAAGGGGTTGGTCGACAACCCCAGGGGTTTCAACCCACAGGTTGAGAACCACCCTCCAGCTTTTGGTGTATTTTGTTTTGTTTTGTGTTTTTCGAGACAAGGTTTCTCTGTGCAACAGCCCTGGCGCTGGATCTGTAGACCACATTGACCTCAAACTCACAGACAAGTGTAGCAGAATCTTAGAAAGTCTTGTTAATAAAATCAAACTTGGGCTGGAGAGATGGCTCAGAGGTTAAGAGCACTGGCTGCTCTTCCAAAGGTCCTGAGTTCAATTCCCAGCAACCACATGGTGACTCACAACCATCTATAATGAGATCTGGTGCCCTCTTCTGGCCTACATGCAGGCAGAACACTGTATACATAATAAATAAATAAATCTTTAAAAAAATAAAATAAAATAAACTTGAGGCCAGTTATTTTGGTTGAATGCTGGAAGGTCAGAGAAGCAGAACAAGCCACAGCCACCTCACCTCGCCAGTTCCTCAGCTGATCCTGCTTCCTCAGACTGGAAGCTTCTGAGTCCTCATCCGAATGTGTCTCAGCTGAACTGCTGCTCAAAGCCTAAAGGCTTATCCAGCCAAATGCTTCTAGTTTCTGGTCTTCAAGCCTTATATACCTTTCTGCTTTCTGCCATCACTCCCCGGGATTAAAGGCTCACTTTCTGGGATTAAAGGCATGTGTCACCATGCTTGGCTGTATCCTTGAACACACAAAAGATCCAGGTAGATCTCTGCCTCTGAAATGCTAGGATTAAAGACATGTACTACAACTGCCTATCCTCTATGTTTAATACTGTGGCTGTTCTGTTCTCTGACCCCAGATAAGTTTATTAGCATGCACAATATTTCGGGGAACACAATACCACCACATTTCCCCTTTTTTTTTGTCTAAAAATTAAAAAAAGCTTTAACTAATACAAGAAAAACTATCCAATAAGTATATATAATATATACGGTCAAGAATTACATTAATGATGTCTAGTCCATTAACATTTGACAGATTCAGATAAAACTCCATTAATATATAACAATGTCCAGTCCAGTAACATTTGACAAGTTCAGACAAAAATTTTCATTACTTATCCTATTTAAAACAAGTAGTTCCTTTTTAGAAGTAGATTTAATAATTGACCTTTTTATCTTAGCATAGTCACCTGAGTGCTAGGATTAAAGGCCTGTGCCACCATGCCCAGCTCTAGATATTCTTAAACCAAGTCCAACCCACAGTCTTATTCTAAGAAGACTTCCCCACAGGAAGTATTGGTATTGGCCCTGTTCCTACCATGAGCGTGTAGTTAGCCTGTACACACTGTGCTGAAATGATCTGTCTCTCTCCCCAAGTGGGTCACTGAGCTGCTTGCAGGGAGGATGTGGGTCTGATTCATCCCTGAATCCCCAAGGCTGGCACCAGGCCTGACAACTAATGAGTGATAGATAGTCAGTGTACAGTTAGTAGTCCTGGTTTGCTCTTTTGGGGGTTTGGGGGTTTTTTTGTTTTGTTTTGTTTTGTTTTTGGTTGGTATTGGGAAAGAGTGGGACAATTGACCTACAGTTCACTTTATAGCATAAATTGATCTAAAACTCATAGCAATTTCTGTGTCTCAGCCTCTTGGTTGCTGGGGTTATAGTCATGAATCACTATACCCAGTTCAGGATTACCCTCCCCATGCCTAGAGAGTATCAAGGAAACTTTACTCAAAAGCAAAGCCATAGAAAGGATCTGAACACTGGGCCAGTGAGATTGCCCAGAAAGTTAAGGCACTTGCTAGCCAGCCTTATGTCCAGACTTGGAGCTCCTAAGACCCACAGGATGAAAGGAGAGACTCAACTCCTATAAGCTATGAGAGAGCATCAGGCCTCATGAGTGAAGAACCTGTTTTACCTCTTATCTAAGTTATCATAAGCCTTTTGTTTTGTTGGAGGTTTGGAGCTAGGGCCTGAATCCAGGACCATAGACAAGTTAAGCAGTTGCTCTTAACACTGACTCTCACACCCTTTTTTCCCCCCAAACAGCATCTTACTATATTGTTCAGGCTGGTCTTGAACTCATGACCTCAGGATAACCTCTTGCTTCTACCTCCCAAGTAGATGTCATGGCAAGCAGGCAGGAGTCACTGCTTTATGCCAGTTCTTTGATGTGACATAGGCTGCCTTATTCAGTGGGGACCTTTGACATCACTCCCTCCCCACTGCATTGGATAGACTAGGAGCATGCGGAGAGCGGAGCCTGTGCCCTCTGCACTAATGTTCACACAGGTCCTCAGCAGCCGTTTCTGAGCCACCAGGGAGGCTCTGTGTTATTTATTCCCTTCTGGCTCTACCCTGTAAAGAAAATCATGTGATTCAAACTTCTCTGTGTCAGACCCATAGGGGACAAATACAGCGGGTGTTTATGTTCATGTTTCTTTCCACAGGCTTTGGATGAAGAGTACTTAAAAGTAGATGCCCAGTTTGGTGGTATTGACCAGAGGAAGATTTTTACCTTTGCAGAGAAGGTGAGTAGCAACTTCTCTCTCCCATGCCTCTGAGATACACAGCTGAAGCTGACTCATTTATGAGGCACAGTCACAGTCACACACCAGACATACACTGGCTGATGGCTGTCCTTGTTCTGTGGACCAGAAAGCAATGTCCACGACGACACTGGTGTGAATGAGCTAGGTCTGTCTGCCTCAGCAGCCCACACTGTCTTGGTACCTACTCCCAGAAAGCTGCCCCAGGACTTGCTGGATTTCCAGACTTGCTGGCTTTGTTCCTTCCTGCTGCTACCAGTTAGGAGTGTCATTCTCTCCTAGAGCTGCCCTGAGTTTTAGAGAAACCATGGATCTCAGAGATGACGTTTACCAAGGTTCGGGGGGAAATCAGGACAAACACAGTTCTTTTCTTGGAAAGAGCTTGAATACATTGAAGAAGTTGTTGTGGTTTTAGTTTGGTTTTTTTTTTTGGGGGGGGGTGTTGTTGTTAATGTTTATGGGTATTTCGTCTGCATACATGTCTATGCAGCAGAAGCCAGAAGAGGATGTCAGATACCATAGGCCACCATGTGAGTGCTGGGAACTGGACCCAGGTCTTCTAGGAAAGCATCCAGTGCTGTTAACCACTGAGCCATCTTGCTGGCCTCTGTAGTTGGTAATTTTTCAAAGCTTCTCAAAACCTGATCTTGGCAAGGTGTAAAGAAAACAACTCAAGCAGAAATATAAATTCCGAGAATACTTTGACAACTCTAAAACGTTCCTATCCTTTGACCTAATAAATTCTGCTCCTGGAAGCCTGACCTCAGGAAATAAGAACAAACAAACAAACCTTGAGTTGTGTATGAGAGAACTTACCACATTATTAATTTAAAGGAAATATTTAGAAATAAACATATCCAGTGGCAAAGAATTAGATAAAAATGTGGTGAAGGATGAAGAGACGGCTTAGATGCCTGCTGTTGTAATATGTGTCTATAGTCAGAGTCTGGGAAAGGCAAAGGCCCTGGGTCCTGGGGCTCACCAGCCAGCCAGCCGAGTCAAAACAAGAAGCTTCAGGGTCAGTGAGAAGCCTGTAAAAATAGAGTGGAGCCGGGCATGGTGGCCCACACCTTTAATCCCAGCACTCGGGAGGCAGAGACAGGCGGATCTCTGTGAGTTCAAGGCCAGCCAGCGTGAGTTCCAGAGCAGCCAAGGCTGTTGCACAGAGGAAACCCTGTCTTGAAAAACAAAAACAGGGGCTGGAGAGATGGCTCAGAGGTTAAGAGCACTGGCTGCTCTTCCAGAGGTCCTGAGTTCAATTCCCAGCACTCACATGGTGGCTCATAACCATCTGTAATGAGATCTGGCGCCCTCTTCTGTATACATAATAAATAAATAAATCTAAAAAAAAAAAAAAAAAAAGAAAAACAAAAACAAAGATATAGTGGAAAAGCAATTGAAGAAGACATCCCAGTGTCAACCTCTGGCCTTTATATGTATCCACACAGGTGAGTGCACCCTCATACTTGCATGTACATGCATGTGTGCTCGCATACACACACACACACACACACACACACACACACACACACACCCTATACTAAAATAGTTTTCAGATTTATTAATGGTTGGGAAACTCGTACAGTGTTATCTTGGGAAGAGTAGCACAGTTTTGGTTTTTTGGGCCAGGGAAGGAGTTGAGGCAGATGTTACTATGTAACTTTAGATGGCTGGAACTCCCTATGTAGACCAGGTTGGCCTTACCATCATAGAGATCCTTCTGCGTCTGCCTACACCTCCAGGGTGCTAGGATTAAAGGTATACGTCACCATAGCTGGCATAGCAGGTTGGTGAGACAGGACCTCTTACAGCCTAGTCTGGCCAAGTCTGACTTGCTGTGTAGTCAAGGATGACCTTGAGCACCTAATCTTCTTGTTTCTACCTCCCAAATGCTGGGATTATGGGTGTGTTCCCCCATGCCCAATTCATGGGGTCCTAGGGATCAAACCCAGCATCTAGTGTAACCAACTGAGCCTTAAACCCAGCCCTTGTATTTTTACCATTGAGACAGGATCTCACTATGTAGCCCTGGCTAGCTATACTCATAGTGTTTTATTTTTATTTTTTAATGTGTCTCATTGTCCTGTCTGCATGTATGTATGTGTACCATGTGCATGCCTGTGGGATGGTTGTGAGCTACCATGTGGGTGCTAGGAACCAAGCCCAGATCCAAGTGCTCTTGACCACTGAACCATCTCTCTAGCCCCATAGTATGTTTTTTAATGACTCTGGAAGCTAATAGTTGTAAGCTAGGTATGATGATGCATAGCCCAGGCTGGCCTTCAGTTTGCCATGTAGCCAAGGATGACTTTGAACTCTGATCCTCCTGCTTCTTCCCTCCCAAGTGCTAGGATTACAAGTGTGTACTGCCAAGCCTGGCTTCTATCATTTTCTTTGTATCCTGCTTAATTTTTTTTATTTTATGTAAATGGGTGTTTTGTCTGCATATATGTCTATGTACCACATTCCAACCCAGTTTCTGTCTTATGTGTAGATCTCTGTCGATCCTAAAGTCTAGTGAACAATGAAGACCACGTATCACACAGCCTGAACTCCGGTCACTGTTGCTTTCTTGTCTGCTGAGTCTTTTTCTTAGCACCTGGTTACAGAAAAATGCTTCAGGGGAAGAATGTGTAGTGGGTGGAGTGCACTCTCAGCAGCCACATGGTGGCTCACAACCGTCTGGAACTGTAGTTCCAGGTGATCTAGTGCCCTCTTCTGCACCAGGCATGCATGGGATGCACAATCGTACGTGCAGGCAAAACACCCATGCACGTAAAACAAAAAGAATATATATATATATATATATATATATATTTAAAAGTCTGCTAACATAATGATGACTGTTGAAAACTATATATGTTCTGCCAGGCAGTGGTGGTGCACGCCTTTAATCCCAGCACTCGGGAGGCAGAGCCAGGTGGATCTCTGTGAGTTCGAGGCCAGCCTGGTCTACTGAGCGAGATCCAGGACAGGCACCAAAGCTACACAGAGAAACCCTGTCTCAAAAAAAAAAAAAGAAAAGAAAAGAAAAGAAAAGAAAACTATGTATGTTCATTAAAAAGACAAGGAAGACTGTAGTACATAGTGCCCTGAAGTCGCTGGTCAGACCCAATGAGAACAGAGCACTGAGGAGGAATTTATATTTATATCTGCTGTTGCCGTGTTTTCATTCCAGTACCTCCCTGCACTTGGCTACTCAAAACGGGTCCATCTGATGAATCCCATGGTCCCAGGATTGACTGGGAGCAAAATGAGCTCGTCAGAAGAGGTAAATTACTAACCACTTCTTTACACTTATTTATCTATGGGGGGAGGGGGTTGTCCATGTGCCTTTACCCAATGAGACATATCACCAGCCCAAAGATTATGCTTCTCCTTTCTCTTTGTGTTTTTGGTTTGTTTGTTTGCTTGTGGGAGGGGCATGGGGTTCAAGACAGGGTTTCTCTGTGTAGCCCTAGCAGACCTGGAACTCACTCTGTAGACCAGGCTGTCCTGGAACTCACAGAGATCCACCTGCCTCTGCCTCCTGAGTGCTGGGGTTAAAGGTGTGCGCCACCACCACCCTTCGATTTTATTTAGTGTTGGGGATTGAACCTAAGGCCTATCTCATGTTGTACAAGCAACGTTCCACAGCTACATCCCCAGGCCACAACCACTTTCGTTTACACATTGATTTGTTTGTTTGTGTGTATATGTGTGGGTCCACACCTGCAATGCCCTGGTATATAGGTCAGAGGACTACTTGGGGAAGTTGGTTCCTTCCTTCTACCATGTGGGGACCAGGGATGGAACCCCAGTCATCAGGCTCGGTAAACACGCACTTTCACCCACTGAGCCATCTTGCCAGCCCCCCACAACCATTTCTAGAATCCAGAAAACTCCAGCAAAAGATAGATTGAAGACTCTAACGAGCAGTCCCGTAGCTAACTAGAGTCTGAATGTCTGTGCTGTGAGGCACAGTATGTCATCCAGTAAATACCAGCCGGAGCGGTCCTGGCAGGGTCTGTCTGGTTAACTGCTGCTGATGACCAGAATGATCGGATTACATGTCTTCCTTCAGCCATCTACTTGTAATGGTAGCACTCTGGAGGCTGAGGCAGGAGGATAGAAAGTACAAGTCAACCTTAGTGGCAGACACCTTTACCTGCCGAGCCATCTCACCAGCCCTAGCTTCAAACTGTTAATGAGTGATATGCCACCTCACATAACTAAAATGTCCATTTTAATTTTAATAGCCGAGCGTGGTGGCGCACGCCTTTAATTATAGCACTTGGGAGGCAGAGGCAGGCAGATCTCTGAGTTTGAGGCCAACTTGGTCTACAGAGGGAGTTCCAGGACAGCTAGAACAGTTTACACAGAGAACCCTGTCTGGGGGGGGGGAGGAGAATGTCTATGGGCCTGGCTGTAGTGGCACACCACCTTTAATCCCAGCCCTTGGGAGCCAGGACAGCCAGGGCTACTCAGAAACCCTGTCTCAAAAGAAAAGGAGTAAGGAATGTTTACAGGACTAGAGAGATGACTCAGTGGTTAAGAGCGCTCGCTGTTTTGGTTTGTTGTTTGTTTTTTTAAGACTTATTTATTTATTTTATGTGTATGAGTGCTCTATCTGCATGTATGTATGTTTTTATGCCAGAAGAGGACATCAGATCCCACCATAGATAGCTGTGAGCCATGATGTGGTTGCTGGGACTTGAACTCTGGACCTCTGGAAGAGCAGCCAGTGCTCTTAACTGCTGAGCCATCTCTCCAGCCCCAATACTTGATGTTCTTTTTTTCTTTTTCTTTTTTTTTTAAGATAGAGTTTCTCTGTGTAGCTTTGGAGCCTTTCACTCTGTATCCCAGACTAGCCTCAACTCACAGAGATCTGCCTGCCTCTACCTCCCAAGTGCTGGGATTAAAGGTGTGTGCCACCACCACCCGGTGTACACTCACTGTTCTTGAAGATGACCCAGGTTCAGTTTCCAGCACCCACACTAGGTGGCTCACAACCACTTGTGACTCCAATTCCAGGGCATCCAACATCCTGACCCTGTAGGCTCCTACATGCATGTGGTACATATACTCAGGCGTACATACATACACATGTTTTTTTTAAATCAATGGATAAATAAATAGTCAGGGCTTGGGATATAGCTTAGTTGATAGAGTCCTCACCTAGCATAAATGAAGCTCTGGGTTTGAACACTACATAAAGCAGGCCTCGTAGTACATACCTATGATTCTAGCACTAGGGAGATAAAGGCAGAAAGTTCAGTTCAAGAACATCCTTAGCTACATAGCAAGTTTGAGGCTAGCTTGAGTTACAGAGACCTTAGCTCAAAAGAAGACAAAAAGAGTGTGTAATCTATCATGGGAGAAAATGGATAGATTTGACTTGGTTAAAATAAACTTTATTTTTAAATTATATAATGTATGTTAAAGTTAGTTGAGTGTGTTCTCATTTTCAACCACAAGAGGTCTCTTCCCTCATGACTTCTAGGAGTCCAAAATCGACCTCCTTGATCGGAAGGAGGACGTGAAGAAAAAGCTGAAGAAGGCCTTCTGTGAGCCAGGCAACGTGGAGAACAACGGGGTTCTGTCCTTCATCAAGCATGTCCTCTTTCCTCTCAAGTCTGGTAAGAGTCCCCTGCTTGTTTCTCAGGGGCCATGCTGGAAGATCCAAGTTCCTGCTGGGACTATTCTTAAAATTGTCACAGAATCTTCCTGCAGGGACTGGCTGCCCTGAATCTCTGCCCTGATTTCATATATATGCTGTGCATTATGAGGCTGGGCTGTCCCTCAGTTATCTGTGTGTCTATTACCAGGCAGTGTCTGTGTGTGTATGTCTGTTACCAGGCAAGATCTGAGAGATTGTCAGGCTGCAGAGGGGTGTCAGAAATGAGAGTGGAGACAAACATTTTGAACTGGAATACAAAAGAATTCTTTGTTTTGTTTGTCTTTGGAGACCGGGTTTTTCTCTGTAGCCCTAGCTGTCATGGAACTCACTCTGTAGACCAGGCTGGCCTCAAACTCGAAGAGATCTGCCTGCCTCTGCCTCCCCAGTGCTAGGATTAAAGACGTGTGCCACCACCACCCAGCTGAATACAAAAGAATTCTAAGCCATGATGTTTGTTGAATACACAGTTGTGGCTGCTTATCCAATTAAAGAATAGGAAGGCTCATTGTAGAGAGCACATCTGACATGCCTCAGATCCTAGATTTAATCCCAGCAGCAAAAACTGAAAAAGTAAATGCCAGGGCTGGTGAGATAACACAGTTGGTAAAAGTAAAATGCTTTAAATATGATATGTGTGTGCACGCGTGCACACACACATAAATAGCAAACTACAAATGGTCATGCATTTGGTGGAGGACTACTGTGCCTGCGGTTACTGACTTGTGGGTGTCTGTTGTAGAGTTTGTGATCCTGAGAGATGAGAAGTGGGGTGGAAACAAGACCTACACCGTTTACCAGGAGCTGGAGAAGGACTTTGCCGCTGAGGTAACACTAGAGGAGAATGGATGTGCACTAAGTCTAACAGCCTCTCCCTCCTGGACGAGCCACACAGCTCTGCCTTGATGCCCTCCAAGGCTGTTTTATTAGTGACTTAGATTTGGATTCAAGTAGTTTATGAAGTAGATGGGCGAATGGCAGATACTTAAAATGCTGATTTTCGTCATTCTCCAAGGGGCCAGATACATTGCAGTAAAGAACCTTTCTCCACGCCTGCACTGTGGGCACATACCCACACCAGACACATTTATACACATAATTTTAGAAAAAAAGAAGTAGGCATGCTTAGCCAGAAAGCAAGTATATGTTCTGTCTTCAGCTGTAAGAAGAGCTTCCCGGGGGAGGGACTAGGTTTTCATGTCACTCCAGAGTCGATGCAAGACTTGGGTGGGAGGAGGGTTGGCGACGCTCAGTGGTTAAGAGCACTTTCTGCTCTTGCAGAGGACCCACATCAGGCAGCTCACAACCACCTGGGACTCTAGCTCCAGAGACTCTGCTGCCCTCTTCTGCTTCCAAAGGCTACAGTAGTACACGTGTGTACAGGCACACACGACGTGTAACTTAAAGATGAAAAAGGCTGACATGCATATATTGGATTTGGTTTGGTTTGAGGGGTTTTTTTGGGGGGGGTTGTTTTTTTTTTGAGAAAAGTGTTGTATTGGATTTTTAAAATACGTTCTATGTAGCCCTGACTATCCTGGAACTCACAGAGATCCACCTGCTTCTGCCTCCCCAGTGCTGGGGTTAAAAGTGGGTACCAACATGCCCCAACTAAGAGAAACTTTCCCCCAGCCTCGGGAGTTGGTGAAGTGGGCTGACTCGCTTGACTTTGCATCCCCTTCCCTTAGAGGTGGGGGGCAGCAGCTGGGGAACCACTTGGAGGCAATGCTAGATGTAAGCGGGTCTGAGTGGCAGCTGGAGGGGACTCTGAGGTCTGGAAGCTTGTGTGGCCCATTTGGGGATGTGTGGCAGACATTCCTCTGAAACCCTTCTCTGTTGTCTGAGGCAGGCCACAGAACCCACATCCCTGAAAGCAGTTCTTTGTGGGAATGCTGAGCAGAATTAGAAGGAATACTTCTGGAAAATTCTGCAGCCACATATTCCCACAGTACTTGCCATGGTGGAATTTCAAGTCTGGTGCGTCTATGTAGTTTTGATTTTCACTGCCTGAGACAGAAGCCACTCACTGGTGACATGTGGCTGTGGAGCACTTACGGTGTGGATACTGCAACCAACAAACTGAATTTTAATTGACATCTGGATAGCTGCAGGCCTAAAGCTTTCGCTCAAAGTTAACTATTCCCAAGGAAATGAAGAAGTAGCATCAGAAACAGAAATGTTGTCATTAATGTATTACAGCAATCATACCTAAGGATGTCCTTTCAGAATAGCTAAGTACTTCCAGACTATACTTTGGTACAAAAGGTAACTCCAGGACACAGACAAAATACTGAATTTCAGCCAGGAGGTGGTAGCACAAGCCTTTAATCCCAACACTGTCCTGGGACTCACTTTGTAGACCAAGTTGGCCTCTGAACTACAGAGGCCACCTGCCTCTGCCTCCTGAGTGTTGGGATTAAAGGTGTGTGTCTCGGCCACACCGGGCAATGAGCCTGTGTGCAGGCTGTAGCATTTCGTGTGAGGTCATGTGGATTTTTCTTGTGTTGTCATACTGATGCTTAGACTTGGGAGCATCACGGATCTGCCCTGCAGGTGAGGACTGCTCAGTTGTACCTCCATGTGGCAGCACCACTCACCATTGCCACCATATTGTGTACCTCAGTCCTCATTCTGACTCAGATATACCACCGCTAGCATCCTCATTTTTATTGCTTGTTTGTTTATTGTTTAAGTAAACCAAGACTGGGCTGAGGGTGTGGCTCAGTCAGTGGTAGACAGCTTGCCCAGCATGTATAATAAGATACTGGGTTCAACCCCCAGTACCTCAAAAAAAGAAAGAAAAAGTAGTGAGAGTCGTCATCATCATCAAAACTTAACAGGGGTTAAGTGTCCAATACACCGTTAACCAGAACTTTAACCCTTCTATGTCTAACTCAGTCTTTAGGCCTAGGGTTACCTGTGTGAACATTTTCCTGTGGGTAACATTTGGTTTATGGCTCAAAGTATAAATGGAAAGACTAGCAGAATTAGAATAATGAATGTCAGGTGGTTGTGCTGCAGGCCTTTAATCTCAGCACTTGGGAGACAGAGGCAGGTGGATCTCTGAGAGTTCAAGGCCAGCCTGGTCTACACAGTGAGTTCCAGGAGAACCAAGGCTACCCAGAGAAACCCTGTCTGGAAAAAGCAAAAACAAAACAAAACAAAGAATAATGAGCATATTCAGCCTATAAAAGCCTTAAACTAGAACAGAATTCAAAGTCCAAAGGTCTAGATGCCAGGCTGAGGGCAGGAAGACTGTGGGTTTGAGGGTAACCTAGGCTACGTAGTAAGACGTGTCTGAGACAGGCAGGCACCTGGCTTTGAGAGCACTCCCTCCCTGTTCTACCTGGTTTCCTAAGAGTGTTGTAAGGCTCCAGACTGCAGGCAACATTCTTCTGTCTGCCATGTCACCTCTCATCTCACCGGGCCTTGTTTACTTCTGTAGGTTGTACACCCTGGAGACCTAAAGAATTCTGTTGAAGTTGCCCTGAACAAGTTGCTGGACCCCATTCGAGAAAAGTTTAATACCCCAGCCCTGAAGAAGCTGGCCAGTGCTGCCTACCCAGAGCCTTCAAAGCAGAGTAAGGCCAGCTGGGAAGAAGCCTGCGATTGAGACCACTTCGAACCTTCTAGTATAAGTTTGCTAAACCTGCCTTGGTGAGCTTGTCCCTAGGTGGTATTTGCAGTGGCAGTCTGTTGACAGCTGCTCAGGCTTCTGGAAAACACGCATTTTAACAGCCTCCCTGCTCCCATCTCTCTGCTTCTGTCTTGTGAGTTGGTCATCCAGTTACCCATGATGCTGAGGTGCTGCTGTAGATACCTTTGTGTGACCCATCCAGAAGAGACTGAGCAAATTCTGCATGGAATTTATGAGTAGAAATACCCAAAGGTGGCCAGACTACTGCAGGCCTTGCCCTCCATCTTAGTAATAGAGAAAAGCTGAGGAGGAAAATCTTGTGCCCCTTCTCCAAGGCTGCTGGGCCTGTGTTAAAGTGTAACTCAGTGGATGGGCTCAGTGATTCTCTCCTAAATCCTGCCTGGTTTCAGTATCCTCATCCAGGGCAGGCAGACCTGGCCTGCCATTGCGGTGGGAGAGGAGGAGAGTCCCAACCCCATGGAGTTCTTCTCATTTCCAGAGCCCACTGCCAAAGGCCCTGCCAAGAATTCAGAACCAGAGGAGATCATCCCCTCCCGGCTGGATATCCGTGTAGGCAAAATCATCAGTGTGGAGAAGGTACTCGTTTTCCACTACATCCCAAAGAGGCAGAGAAGGGTTGGGTCTGTGTGTTTCCATCTGGAGGAAACCTAGAGAGGGGAGGCAGCATCCATGGGGTCATATTGCAAGTCAGAGCCCAGGTGTCCAATTGCAGGCAGTCTCTGAACCTTATACAACACAGCCAGGAACCAGGAGAGAGGAGCAGTGGTCAGAGAACTTAGCCATCAAATGGCCCGATGTACTCACCTAGAACGTACCAGCTTGCCTGGTCTAGCTTCTGGTCTTACTTAGGTTGGCCATTTGCCCCTTAGAAGGTGGCTGGGGGGAATCGGACTTCCTTTTTTGCAGGTCATGTGATCAATCATTGGCTGGGAACCATTGTTCTAGGCCTTTTTCCCCTGGCATTGATTTGCTTGACACTCTGGCCCTAAGCCTCCCAACCACTGGATAGACTACTTGATATGGTTGTTGGTGCTCCCACCTCAGATGGTGAGGCCACCATTCATCCACTCCCAGCTCCTAGACACCTGGAACCCTTGGTGTAGTACTTGGGTCATAATGGCACTCACTAAACAGTCCAGACTACCTAATCTCCGTTAAGAGATTTTTCCACTAGACATTAGGTTCATTTTCTCAAATCTAGTCCCTTGAGGAGTAAATGTTCCTTCAAGGCATGTTCTCAAAGCCAGGCATGATAGCACATGCCTGTAATCCTAGGATTTGGGAAGCTGAGGCAGGAGGATCACTGCAAGTTAAAGGCCAGCCTTGGCTACATAGTGAGACCTTGTCCCAAAAAAGAAAAAGACAAATGCAGGGGAGCTTTGGAAAGAGCAGATGTCCCTTTGTGATGACCTCCACTGTGATCATCTCTCACTAATTTATTTGTGTACTGGGGGTTGAGGAGAATATGCCTGCCACATGTGTGGAGGTTTGAGGACTCATTTCTTTCCTTCCACCATGTGGCACCTGAGGATCTAACTCAGGCGATCAGGATTGGAGGCAAGCACCTTTACCCACTGAGCCATCTCTCTGGCCCTCTGACAAGAATTTCTTGCTGGCAGCACCCAGATGCAGATAGCCTGTATGTGGAGAAGATTGATGTGGGGGAAGCTGAACCCAGGACTGTGGTGAGCGGCCTCGTACAGTTTGTGCCCAAGGAAGAACTCCAGGACAGGCTGGTGGTGGTGCTGTGCAATCTGAAACCCCAGAAGATGAGAGGAGTCGACTCCCAGGGCATGCTGCTGTGTGCTTCCATGTGAGTGAGGGTTTGTGGGCCAGGACCTGGGGAGGGCAAGTGAGGAATTGCACAGGATGACACCCTCCCATACACCATGTGTAAGCCCTAAGAAAATGCCCCCTTCCACATTGATGCTGAAAGATAAGGCATGAAAGGGTGGCTGTGCAAGTACTGTGAATTAAACACCTTGCATGAAAGATAAATTGTTAAGAGAAAACTAGATTGGTAGGGCATAGTGGCATATGCCTTTAATTCCAGCACTTGGGAGGCGGAGACAGGCAGATCACCAAGAGTTCAAGGCCATCCTGGTCTACATAGTGAGTTCCACAGCTATATAGTGGAAACCCTGCCTTGGAAAAAAAAAATTAATTAAAAAATAAAATAAAGGGGTTGGGGATTTAGCTCAGTGGTAGAGCACTTGCCTAGCAAGCGCAAGGCCCTGGGTTTGGTCCTCAGCTCCGGGGGGGGAAAAATACAAAAAATATAAAATAAAAATGGATGGATGCTGGACACAGTGGCACCTACCTTTAATCCTGGCACTTGCAGGGAAGGGTCTCTAAGCCTGGTTTACTTCTCAAGTTCCTGACCAGCATGGCTACACAGTGAGATCCTGTCTCACCAAAAGGAAGGCTGGAGGTCGGATACAGCTCAGTTGGAGTTCTTACCTAGCTGGCATGAAGCTCGGGGTTTGATCTCCAGCACCTCATAAAAGTGAGTGTGGTAACCCACACCCATAACCCAGCACTGGGGAAGTAGCAGCAGGAGAATCAGTTCAGGTACAGCCTGGGCTACATGAGACTCTCCAGATAAACAAACAGAAATGCAGGTGTCACACTACTAGTAAGAGGAGGAGCCAGGATACCAACCTGTTGTGATTGGGTACAGAATCACTGCTGGAGACCCAGGTATTCCTCTTTCCAGAAAAAGAGATACTGAATATAGTCCTGGGTTAAGTGTTCAGAGAGGGAAAAGTGACCAGGACCTCCTGGGTTATGGCACTTAGGACCCGGGTCACTTTAACACCCACAGCTGTTGGGAAGTCCATCATCTTGCCTTTTGTCCTGTCTTTCCAGAGAAGGGGTGAGCCGCCAGGTTGAACCTCTGGACCCTCCTGCAGGCTCTGCTCCTGGTGAGCGAGTATTTGTGAAGGGCTATGAGAAGGGTCAGCCAGACGAGGAGCTCAAGCCCAAGAAGAAAGTCTTTGAGAAGCTGCAGGTGAGATGCTACTGTCCTCCCTTGCCCAGGCTGCCCCAGGGTGCTGTCCTCTTGCCCAGGCTGCCCCAGGGTGCTGCTCCTGAGTCAGCAGTTGCCTCTTTCCCAGCTGACACTTCCTGCACTGAGTCCCTTCATCTTCATTCAGCTCTGAATATGAGGGGCTGAGAGTCTCAGAAGGACTCTGCATATGCCGAGTAGTGACATGAAGCAAGTGAGGGACTTTCAGACACTTCCTTGTCCATTTGATCATAGTCTGAGAAGGCAGCTGATGGGAGGTCATCCCCATTTTACCTCAGGCTGTGACCCTCCATACCACAGCAAATAAATGAGTCAAAGGAAGAAGTAGATCCCCTCCTACCCAGGAACATTTAGAGCATTCACTAAGCTGAATACGGCCTGCTCCAGCTGTCCTGGACTCACTCGCTTGCTCACTCTTTTTTTTTTTTTTTTTCAATAATATCAAGTCCAGAATATGTGTCAGGCACTGTTCTAAGTGCCTGGACTACACCAGTGTAACAAATTAGCTCTCTTTGTGGAACAAACTTTATAGACGCTGTCTTAAATAGAAGGCCAGAATGAAGAGAATATCCCTAGCCCTGCTGGGTGTTTTGGTGCCTGTATGTAATCGAATACTTAAGAGGCAGAGGTAGGAGGACTGCCCCAAATTCATGCCAATCTGTTTAACAAAGGAGGTCCAAAGCTGGGCAGTGGTGGTGCATGCCTTTAATCCCAGCACTCAGGAGGCAGAGGCAGGTGGATCTCTGTGAGTTCAAGGCCAGCCTGGTCTACAAATCAAGTTCCAGGACAGCCAGGGCTGTTACAGAGGAAACCCTGTCTGGGGGAGGTGGGGGGGAGCTAATTAATTAATTAATTAAAAAGGAGGTCCAGACCAGCAAGGGCTATACAGTAAGACTCTTCTCAAGACCAAAAAAAAAAAAAAAAACATGGACATGTATTTCCAGTCCTATCAAAGCTACTTAAATAGGCCTTGATTGTTTCTTTCTGATCTTTTGCTGGACAGAGGGGCATTCAGGTTAGTCTGCTTTTTTATCCCTGAGTGTTTCCTCATATTAAGTATCCAGAGGGATCATGTGTATAGCGTATCGTGGCCTATCAGCTGCTATGACCAGCTTGGGTGTGCTTAGTGGCAGAGCACTCACTCAGCATATCAAATAAGACCCTAGGTTTGATCCCTGACACCATCATCATCAACACACACACACAGTGCTGATATTAACAGTCTAGAAGTCTTTATATTTATTCATAGAAATGAATGTGCTTACCAAAAGATAAGAACATAGAAGTCTTTGGGGAGCTGTATTCAGAAACACTGGATCAGGGGCCCAGGTGGTGGTGCACCTTCAATCCCAGCACTCAGGAGCAGAGTTTTGAGGCCAGCCTGAACTACATAGTTCATCCAGGACAGCCAGGACTACTAAGGAGACCCTGTCTCAAAAACCAAAATGAAAAAGTTGGGCCAGTTCATGCTAATAATGTGAGAAGTTTGTGTCCCGCTACCGTAACTTTTGTTTTCTGTCTTGTCCAGGCCGATTTTAAGATTTCTGAGGAGTGCACTGCACAATGGAAACAAACCAACTTGATGACCAAGCTGGGGTCCATCTCCTGTAAATCACTCAAAGGGGGGAACATTAGCTAGCTGGCCCAGCCTCCTCCTCCTCCTCGCACCATGCATCTGCGGTCTCAGCTTGTTGCATCATCACCCGTCCCCATCTCAGGACACTGAGCTGCAGCTCTGGAACTGTTGATAGACAGGAGACTTGGTAAGGGACAGCTCACCTTCCTACCGTCTGGGATCATACCACCTGGCTGCAAGGAAAGTGACCGTCAGCTTGGGGTAAGGACGGCTGCCCAGCAGCAGAGCTGTACCTCCTTCCCTTGGCAGCTGACTTGAGAAATCTGGTTTCAATAGAACCAGTAGAAAAAGTTTATTCCATCGTCCTTGAAATTGGAAAAACACTGGTTCCCAAGTTTCCGAGGGTTGTCCCCACAGCTGTACCTCTAGCCGGGATCTAGTGCCTGGTCTGGGCTAATTACAGTTTCTCCCCACAGGAAATTGTGGGATTTGAAAAGAAGGGAAACAGAGCCTAGAGGTCTATCAAGCTTCCCAGGGCTGGCAGCTTCCCAAGGCCCGCCTACCCTGAGGCTTGGCACCAGTGGCAGGGTCTGCCCCAGCTCTCCTGGGGCTTCCCTTGATCTGGCTAGGTTGGGATACTCCCCAAACCAGATGTGTGTCAGCAGCAGGACGGGAATGGACTGACACAACGTGGGGTACTTCATAAGGCATCTCAATCAAGTCACTAACTGCCACTGTCAAATTCAAATAAAGTGTCTGAACACAGTGTCTGGGTGGATTTGTCTGCACCACACCATGTTGGAGATGGCATGAGCGTACAGCAGCAGCTCTGTCACCTAACCTGGGACCACTGGCTTCGGCCCTATAATGCGATGGGGCAGACAGGGATCAATGACGGACACCCTGAGTTTCCCTGTCAGTACTAAGCGGGAGGTCCACTCCTGGGCCAGTGCTCACAGCAGGCAGGACACACCTCTTCTGACTGCAAGCCCGGAGCACTGCCCTGTCCTAGCAGAGCCAGGTCCTCTGTGGTTCATTAGCCCGCAACTAGGTCCATGCTGCTGTGAGGTATGTGTTCCTCAAACCTCGTTACATACATTACCCAGCATCCCGTTGTCATGTCTGGAAAAGAGTAGTCACAGCCAAGTTTCAATCATTTAATTAATACCTTTTAATGAAACACAGCTTTGTCATGTGTCCCACTCAAGCTTCAGGGGAATGGGGAGGGCTGTTTATATAGACATATCAAAGACTCAAAAAGTTAAGGAAATATATATATATATTTCTCTCTTCTAACATTTTTATGCAAATTAAAAATCAGAGGCTTTTGGTCTCTCCATTTGCACAAGGTCAAGCTTATTTACCCCAGAGGACAAAGAGAGGTTGCCCCTCTTAAGATTCTCCTTTCTTCTTTGTACTCTGACGGACCCAGTGCAGAAACAAGCAGAGATCCCAAGTCAGGACAAGAGCTCCAGTAACACTGGGAAAACTGCTGCTTCCCCGCCCCCAGCAGCTCCCAGATTCCCAGGGCCTGGATCCTGGGGCAGAACAGTGCTTACTGATTGATTGTCCTCCCCCGACACCCCATGGGACAGTGCCATCCCCCCAGCAGCAGCCTCCATCACACACTGGGCAAGGGAAAGACGGTGACAAGCATCCTAGCAGCAGGGCTGAGGAGCCTGGACTCTCCTCCAGGCCCCAGTTCTCGACAGGAAAGTCAGCAGCAAGGGCAGTGGGTCACTCTCTTCTCGGTGGTGGAGATGCTAAAGGCAAGACCTTGCCAGGCTCAAGCCCCCACTGAAAAAGACTCAGGAGGTGGCCCGAAAGGAGGCACAGCCATTGGAGCTGATAGGGACAGGCTGAAAATAAGTCATTAAATTCCAGGAAGAGAGATTAGTAGCAGAGGCTGCTATCTGGGGATAGCCACCAGCCTGCCCACTTGGGATCACTGGACTAGGGAAGAATCTGGCCCAGGGGTACCCCTTTGGCTTCCCATCCTTGCCACTCAGCCTCTGCTCCCTCCTCCTGGCTGGAAGGCAGCTGCAGAAGGGACGTGCACCAAAGAGCAGAGACAGGTCAGAGAAAGGATGAGGGCCAGGCCTGGGCCACCGGCCAAGGAAGTCCCTGCCAGGCTCTCCTGCCAAGATGAAATGGACACATCCCATGAGCTCCTGGCTCTGAAGCTGTGCCCATCCACCCAAACCCAATCGAGTGTCACAGGACAGGTGCCCAGCATGCCAAGATCCCAGATGGCTTCCTACTCTGGTCTGGTTTTTGGTTTCTTAGTGCACAGTGCCCACAGACCTCTGGTTCTTCCTCCCCTCGTCCATGAGTCCCCTATGAGGAGGAGCACCTGTCAGAACTGGGAGGCAGGAGAGTGGTTGGTGGTAGGTTGAGGCACAGAAAGGCTAGCCCCCTCTGTACCTTTTGTGCTTTGGAATTCCACAGCCCCACTCCTGCCGCCAGCCTGGGAAGCCTGTGGGGATGACTTGCCCATCTCCAAGAACTTAGGAAAGGAGTGGACTGGACTGGCAGAATAGACAGACTGGTCCCCGCTGGGGGCTGGCTACCAAGAGACTGATGCTGCCACCGTGTAAACAGGCTCTTGGAATGTGGTTTCATGAGCCCTAGAAGATGGACACGCAGCCACTTTGCAAAGTGCTTTGATTCTGGACTACAATACACGATTCCCACCATGAAACAAAATAAACACGTTCTGCTCCCACCTCTGTGGCCTTGGGATGGGGGTGGAGGCACAGCCACCCTCTCCCACCAGCTACCTTCTTTAAGAGGAGGCTAAGGCCAAGGCTGCAGGGCTTCTGGAGGGGAATCCTTTCAGGAAAAGGCATGAGGGAAGGGGAACTTGGAGGATGGGCAACATCAGGCTTGCATAAACATGGAAGGCTGTGGAGATTAAGGCTGCAGGCATCCTTTCTTAGGCTGTGTGCCATGTCCTCTCTTCCTTGGAGCTGCTCGGGTCCCTGAGAGATTGTATTCCTGGGATGGGTCAGCAGTGCCTGTTGATGATGGTCAGACCAGTCTCTTCTATGGATCTGTGAGGAAGGGGACATTGAGCAAGCCTCTCAGCTTGGCTCTGACAATAAACCTAAGACCTGCTCACCCAACCTTTCTGTATGCCCTCACTTCCCTGAACTGGGAGAGACAACTTCAACAGACTGTGACATGGGTGTCTCTGCCCCGTTTTACAACGTAACGGAGATGGGAAATGATGGGACAAAACTGGACTACACTCACGTCAGCTGCCAGTGTCTGTGTCCCATCTATCCCTCCTCCCTCCGATTCCTATCACTAGTTTGAAGATGAAGTCCACCTATCCCACATATCTCAAAACCAGATCCGAGAACATTCCCCTATAGACCCCCAGAGAACTGATTCTGCACCAGTGCCTACAGTACCTGAACCAGGGGGGCCCATCTTCTCTGTACCAGCCAGCTGCACACCTCCATTCTCTGCCAGCTCCCCGTTAGTCCTGTCCTCAGCGTGAGGGAGCCCGTTGGTGGATGGAGCAGTAAGAGATTCAGCCCTAGGAAAACTGGGGGAGGGAGGAGGGACTCCTACAGAGGGCTTGCGGGCCACGGGTGGGGGAGCCTTGGAAGGCTTCTTCTGGGCCTGGGATGGCCGCTGCTCTGAAATGCTCCGAAGTTCAGCCACCAGATTCCGCTGGAGGTCAGCCTGGGCCTCAGGGGACACAGGCCGCTCAAGCTGCAGTTTTTTGGTGCCCTTGGAAAAGATGAAGCTGGCCTTGGAGGCAGGAGATTGTGGAGACCGTGGCTCTGCCTCTGGTGGTCCAATGGGCAGAGCACTTCCAGGGTTCTCAGTGGCAGCCAAGCTGGAGGCCTTGAGTCGGACGGCAGCACAGAGCCCAGAGGAGGGGGCAGGCACTGGGCTGGCCCGCCCTGACAGGGCTCTTCGTAGTGGTTTCTGGGGGGCCGATGGCCCTGGAGATGAATTTGGAACCCCTGTGGAAGCACCCACAGATCGAAGCCGTACCATCTGCAGGAGTGAGGGTGTGACCAGAGGTGGGCCAGCATCCTCCCTGGGGGCCCCACTGTTCTTGCCCACAGAGTCTTTCTGAGGGAGCTTGGCCAGAGGCTCTGAAACAGAGCTAGCTGGAGGTGGAGCTGGTGGAGCTGGCGGAGCTGGTGGAGCTGGTGGAGGGGTTTGGGTATGCTGGGGTGAGGTTTGGGATGAGCTAGCAGCGGAAGGGGTGGCAGCCAGGGAGCTGCAGGGATCCGGAGGGCCCGGCTCCAGGCCTGCAGAGAAGAAGACCTCCTCAGGTGGGGGAAAGTCAGCCATGGACAGGTCCTGTTCCTCAGGTGTAGGTGGTGGTGGTGGTGGTGGCCAGCTGGAATCTGGGGGGGACTCTTCAGCAGTCTCTGGAGCAGGTGGGACCTCCTCAACCACTTCGGGCTTCTTACTAGGCGGTGGGGGTGGGTGGTAAGATGGGGGTGGGGACGGTGGGGGTGACTGGTCTTTGGAGGCAATGGGAGACTCCTGGGGTGGAGTCAGGCTTGTCTGAGGCATGGAAGGAGATGCAGGACTGGTGTCTATTGTAGAAACTGGCCCGGGAGCCACAGCAGGGGCAGCCAGAGCAGGGGCAGCCTGGCTAGAGCTCTTGGTCTTGGAAGGTGGTGGAGAGAAAGGAGCAGGCACCTTAGGATGAGGAGGTATGACAAACCTGTCACCCAAGGGGGTGGACATCTGTGGACCAGAGCGATCAGAGGGAGTAGGGTCTGAGGAAGAGGAACACAGAGATGTGAGGGAAGAGGACACAGAGGCCCCAGGAGATCGAAGGGATGTCACTCGATCTGGTTTAGGGGGCTGAGCCCTGCCTGGGGAAGCAGGGGCACCTGCCAGACCCTTGTGAGGGAGAGTTGGGGTACCGCTCTGGCTTGAGTATCCACTGGAAGGTGAAAGTGTCCGTTCTGGGGAACGTGGGGGTCGCCTGGAGCCACCTGGAGATGAGCCAGAGCCCCAGCCGCCTGCTGAGCTGGGGGGACAAGGCACGGCCCCCACCCCTGCAGACCCACCTGTGGGGGGCGGCCGGGGCAGCTGCTGTGGCTGCTGCTTCCGCTCGGGTTTGGGCGGCAGCCCTAAGGGCCCATCGGGTACTGCTGAGCCCCGCTGATGGAGGGAGTAGGTCCGGCGGGGAGGCGGGGGAGGCCGTTTCATCTTCCGCAGGGACACACTCCTGCCAGACAACTGCCCACTGCTGCGGATGCTGGCCGTGTCTGAGACCTCAGCAGTGCTACCCCCACTAGGGGATCCCCGCCCGCTGCCCCCTGGAGGAGGGGCTACCACATGATTGCTAGCTACAGAGCCCTCTGGCTGGCCCTCAGAGCCCCCCTTGGAGGAGAGAGTGGACCCATCAGACACAATGGTCTCGGAGGATTGCGAATGGCTCCAGGTGTCACTGGAGGAGGAAGCATGGCGGCTGCGGGGCCGGGGACTTGAGGCTGAGGAGAAGCGGCCCAGTGAGCGCACAGAGGCCGGACTAGCAGACAGCAGGCTGCAGCGGCTCAGAGTGCGCAGGCTGCAGCGGCCCAGAGCCACCACATCCACGGTGGGGGGCAGCACGGCATGTGGGATCAGTTTCGACAAGTAGGTGGCTTGGGGCGAGATAGACATGGCTGGACTCAGTGGCTCTGCAGGCCCTGCCCCTCCTGTCAGTCCAGGCACCGCGAGAGACACAGGCCGGGTCAATGGTGGTGGCCGGGCTCCCGTGGAGCGACCGACAAGTGTGTCATCATGGTAAACACGGTCAATGTGGCGCTGTAGTATGGCCTCTGTATCAGTGCCAGCCTCTGCTTCGGCCTCCAGAGCCTGCAGGGACACCCGGACCCCCGTCCCTAAGGCCAGGCCCGGGGGGCGACCATCCACTGTGGGAATACGGACAGCATCCCGCGGACCAGGAGGCTGTGGAGTGCCTGGAGCCTCGCGACTGTTCCGCAGGCCTGAAATGGACAAGGAGATGGAGTCAGCAGAGGGCTGGCCAGGCTCTCCGTCCACCACCACTGCCCACCTAACAAAGCTCACCAAGTTCCTTCTGCACATGCTGAGGCAGCCCCAGCACCGTGCTCCTCCGCTCCCTCCGTCGCCGCCCTGACTTTCCAGATTTGGGAAATGAGTCATGGGGTCTGAAGGTGGAGCCTAAGGGCCAGTCCAGGGGGAGAAAATCATTAGAGCAGGACTCTGAACACTGCACAAAGCAATGCTCTGTACTAATAAAGTACTAGGAACATTCTGGCAAGGCTAGGTTTCTTTAAGACTTCTGGAAATCCCCTTACTAATTCAACAATGATCTTTCCGTTTGGTGAACAGTTCTTTTTACTTAGTGAACATATTATGTCATCGTATTAAATGCTTGATATTCATTCCAATAAGGTAAATGCTCTTAATATCCTGATTTTCTGGAGAAGGGGTGCTACTAGAGATTGAGGCCAGAGCCTTACACATGTCCTCTGAGGCAGTCCCTAGTCAGTCCTTTGGCTTTTGTTTTGAGGTGGGGATCTCATACAGTCCAGGCCAGCCTCTGACTCACTACATGGCTGAGATGATCTTGAATGTCTGACCCTCATACTTCTACTTCCCACGTGCTGGGATTACAGGTGTGCAGTACCACTCTCTATTTTATATAATGCCAGGGATTGATCACAACTTCCTGCATACAAGGGCAAGCACAATACCAACTGAGCCAATCCGTTATCTTCCATAGAACTTCAGTCAGACTCTCAGAGAAGTGAAGGGTTTATCTTCCACAAATCCGGGTTTCCCAACCCTTAACTATCTTTGGTCAGTGTCCACCATGACCCTCCAAGGATAAAAGGTAGTCTCCTAAATTCGCTGAATCACTAAGCCTGGGTCCGGACCAAAAGGGAAGCTGAAGGTTCTAGGACATGCTATGCCCATCGCCTCTTTCCCCTGCCTAGGAATCCCAGCAAGTGACAACACACCTCTGCGCTGGATCATCTCTGAGCGGACGGAAAGGGCATCCTCTGCTGTGGAGCTCTCGGTCATGTAGGACTTTTGACTGCAGAAGGAAATTGTGTCTTCATCCGGCCCCGTCCGGGAGGACTGTTGGGATAAGATCAGCTTGGACAGGCTGCCTTAGGCCTCTCACTGGAACTTTCACTCACAGATTTTCCCAGCATCACCCAGCACTGAGCAGGTACCAGATGGAGCAAGCCTGGACTAGCTGTCAGAGGTCATTTAATTTATGCTCTTCAACATACAGAAGAAACCAGTCCAGAGAGGCCCAAAGCCATGCATGCCAGAAGCTAAGCCAGAAGGGAAGAGCAGGGCAGAGCTGGGCACAGGGCTCACCTGGATGCTCTGGGTGTCTCCATGGTCCCAGCCACCCTTGCTCAGTTTCTGTCTTTCTAGAAGATACCAGAACGGTGTGTTGGCCTAGGCCCCTGACCCCCAGGAGCTGAGAGCAGCACTGGACAGGGCAGGGAGAGTTACCTTGGTGCTGTAGGGAGCGGAGCCCCTCCTGGGCCTGCGTGTGCAGCTCCTCCAGGTGAGGTGGTCTCCCGCTGGGGAAGAAGACGTTGTCCTGGTGCTCATCTACTACAGATCCTAGCCCCTGGCTGGGCCCAGCACTCTGACGTTTATCACTCTCAGCCTTGGCAGAGCCTGATGGGAAGAGAAGAGGAAGTGAGGGCCAAAGACAGATGGGTCCTGGAGATTCTTAAGTGTGGTAACACAGGCACGGAGCACACATACATTCCATGTCTACCCCTACGACACACAGACCCCATGTACACACACTAACTACACCCTAGAGTGCATTTATCGGAGTAATCACATCACATAATGAATGGGACCACACAAAGTCAACACACAGAACACACAGGCAAACTACATCCACACAACATTCACAGGCTTCATGAATGTATACATACAAACACTATCCAAGCATAAACGCATGAATGTACCTACACCAGCTTCCACAGACCCACATGACACCATTCTGCATACACACAAACAGCATCTAAGTATACACAAAACTGCATCCATGGGTCACTCAGGGTTCCACACAGACACCCCTACTACCCACAGAGCCCACAGCAAATACATTTGTCTCTGAGACCTGAAGCTTCACTTTAAAGGAAAACAAACCACCTTCTTCAAACTGCCCCTTGGCCCAAGTCCAAGGAGAAGATGCCATGGAAAACCAGGGAGCTGTCAGTCATAATCAGGTTCCCAGAAAACCCTGAGGGAAGGATAGGCCAGGGACACCTACTTACCCATATGGCTGCCCTCTGGAGGGATGGGCAGGGGAGGGGGGAAGAGGGATCAGGCCCCTCAACTCCCACTGGGAACTCAGCCTCTCTTGGGGGAACAGGCCAGGTATGGCCTCTCCTGGAGGCCCTGGCCTGGCCCCAGGTACCAAGGAGCCAGGGCTCCATTACAAAGGCTCCTGTTACAGGCCCTGCCCACAGAGGGTCTAATCCTCTAGTCATCCAATCCTGAGGATGGGGGCTGCGTCAGCACTTTGCAGTCCCAGCCCCTCTTTAAATGAAACCCACAACATAAGCAAAAGCGCTCGGAGGGTCATGTGACCCTGGCAGTACCCTGAAGAGGGGCAGAAACAAAACAAGCCCTTTAACGGGCCCCACCCCGGGAATGCTCGGACACCTGCCATCCCAGTCAGTGTTCGTCAGCACCAGAGGACCTGCCTGCCCCCAGAAGCCACAGGAATCCTACCAAGGCAGAGCTAAGAGGTGCCCCCAGGAGGTCTTGGGTGTCCCGCCCTCCCCCCAAATCCCATGGTTTTACAAGTGGAGAAAGAGACTCAAGTGGAGTGTGACTACGAAAGTCTGCATTCCCAGAAGGGACCCTTCCCTCCAAAGACACAAGACACTAGAGCTCCTCCAGACAGAGGCCAGGTCTGAAAGCCAGGCTCCCAGGCCCTCCTCCAAGGCTGGTTCCCAGGGCACGCTTTCCTTGCTGCTCCCAAATACCCTCCCCACCCCAGATGACTCCCGAGGGGGATGCCCTCTCTCTAAACTGGGATATATATTGAGCTATACCCAGTAAGGACTGGGCATCCCAGCAGGAAGGCAGTCTGGCCCTAGGGCAGCAGACTCCAAGGTCAGGGACACCTGGTCCATCCTCCCGGATCCCAAGCAGCACTCAGACAAAGACAGTCACAAAGCCGCTGGACAAAAGCATGGCCGCACCTCGGACTGCGGCCAGCCTGGTAACCAGCACCCTGAGTGCACCGTGCCTCCTAGCCTCGGTCCCCACTAACCTCAGGGTCTGGCAAAGGCAGCTGTCACCCCTTCCCTACCCTACCCGCACAGCCACACCCACTCACCCTTCTTAAACACCTCAAGAAGGGCTGGGAGGTGCCGGCCCAGGAACACTACCATGTCTGCAGCAGACGGTCCCCAGAGCACCAGACTGCACTTCCACTCCAGGCCAGCCCCAAGAGGACTCGGGAGACGCAGGGATGCAAAGCCAGCTCCCAGCCAGCTGCACAACGCAGCTGAGCACAGTTCGAGCAGCAGGGGGAGGGGCTGCTCCAGGTTCTCCTCCCACCTCTGCCACAGAACCCGCCCAACCGCTAACCCCACCCCGCTACTCCCAAGCGGGACACAGGGAAACTGAGGCCCAGAGACTGGGTGCTTTGCTACTTACGAGTATGACTGAAGGCAGTAGAGAGAAAACACACACTTCTAGCTGGGGGTCACTGACTCTGCCCCCAAGTTCTTGTCCAAACATGTGGGTGCCAGAACTAAGGGAAGGGTCCCAGCTGCCAGATGGTAGGTGGAAGAGCCACCAGACCAGACTCGGCATGGTGCTCATGCCCAAAACCCTGCCATCCTGGCTGATATGGTAATTTTCTGAGGAAAGAGATCAGCCCATGGAAGACCAGACAGGAGCCCAGAGCTGCCTGTGAGGATGAGAGGGACAGAGGTGGCTTCAGAATACAACACATAATGTGAGGCCAGTGAGATGCCCAGAGAAGCAGAGTGACTGAAGGCAACAGCCACCCCGCTCGCACACTCTCTGAAGAACTTTCTTCCCACTTCGGCATGTGATTAGAGAGGCTGAGGAACTGCAGAGCACACAGCTGTTCCTTCAGCTAGGGTCTTCCCAGATGCCATCCTAGAAGTGCTCACCAGGCACTGGAACAAAGAATTAGCCCAGAAGCAACCTGGAGGTGGATTCAGAAAAACAGCCAGAGGTGCAGGGGAGGGGAGAGGAGGGAAGGGCTAGGGGAGGGGAGAGAGTAGAGGAGTTAGGAAGAACGTCAGGTTCGGGTGCAGATTCAAATCTACCACACAAGCCGTGACCTTTCATAAAAGCAAGGTCAATATCTAGCATGGCTTGGTGGCACATACCTGTAATCCCAGCACTGAGGCTAAGCCAGGAGGGTGGAAAATTCAAGGCTAGTCTGGGCTACATGGCAAGAACTTATCTCAAAAAAAAAGAGGGGGAGGGGGGGTCTGAAAAGATGGTTCAGTGATTCCAAGTGCCTGCTACTCCTGAGGAGTTGGTTTCCAGAGCTCATATTGGGTAGCTCCTAACAGGCTGCTTGTAACTTCCTTCACGGACTGGACACCCACTTCTAGACACCTCAGGCACCAACACATGAAGAGCTGATACATATACATACATAAAAACTGAATAAAGAAGGGCGGTGATGGCAGCGCACGCCTTTAATCCCAGCTCTTGGGAAGGAGAGGCAGGCGGATCTCTGTGAGTTCAAGGCCAGCCTGGTCTACAGAGCCAGTTCCAGGACAGCCAAAACTACACAGAGAAAATCCTATCTCAAAAAAAAAAAAAAAAAAATTAAAGAAGCAAGCCATGTGTAGTAATGCATACCTGTTTCTTCAGAATATGGTCACACCGGGCAGCGGAGGCGCACGCCTTTAATCCTAGCTCTAGGGAGACAGGCAGGTGGATCTCTGTGAGTTCAAGGCCAGCCTGGTCTACAGAGAGAGTTCCAGGACAGGCTCCAAAGCTACAGAGAGAAACCCTGTCTTGGAAAAAAAAAAAAAAAAAAAAAAAAGTCACAAGTTTTAGACAGCCTGGTCTACAAAATGAAACCCTGTCTCAAAAAAGCAAAAAACAAAAGGAGCTGAAGAGGTGGCCGGGCACTTTAAGAGCACTGGCTGCTGCGGCCAAGGTTTCATTCCCAGCACCCACAGGGTGGCTCACAACCATCTGGAACTCCAGTTCCAAGGGATCTGACTGTCTCCTGGCCTCTGAACACCAGACACACATATGCACACACATACACACAAGCAAAACATTCAGTTACATAAAAAATGCAAAGAGAATTTAAACGAATGTAAAGAAAGAAAAAGAAAGGGCACAAGAGCAGAGCCCTGAGCCATGAGGCGCTGGCTGCCAGGACAGGCACTGCCTAATGCAGAAGCCCGGAGGTAGAGCACAGCTGGAATAAATACAGTGAGCTGGGGGAGGCCTGGCAGAAGCCATCAGAAGGGCAGGAACCAGGTCAGGTGACCTCTAGCCCTTACCCTGGGACATCAATGAAGGTTTCAGGTGGGCAGTGACAGTCACTATGAGATCCTCCAGAAAGTCCACAGTAGCTGAGGCTAAAGGGTCTGTGAACTATGTTCTGCTGCAACCCAAGCGTGAATCGACCTGTCCCTCACTGCACCCCTCCCTCAGGAGCTAAGAGTTCAGTGGCTCCCAAGTTCCAAGACCACTCAGCACCTCCTTCTCCACTGGGCTCTGGCCTCTCAGAGACTAATCAAACACTGACCAGAACCTCATTCTAGAAGATAAACATTTAGCTAGACAACGGTGGTACACGTCTTCAGTCCCACCACTTGGGAGGCAGAGGCTAGCCTGGTCTATAGAGTTCCAGGACAGCCTGGGCTACACAGAGAAACCTTGTCTCAAAAAAAAAAAAAAAAAAAAAAAGAAAAGTGGGGGGGCATTATGGGGCAGGGCACGCAGCAACAAACATCTACACAACAATCTCAAGAAGTGAGGGGTTTGCTTTAGTTTTCTTTCTCCGTGAAACAGCTCTGACTGCCCGGATCTCACTCTGTAGACCAGACTGGCCTCGAACTCACAGAGATGCTCCTGCCTCTACCTCCTGAGTCCTGGGATTAAAGGTGCGCATCACCACCACCCAACAAAGTAGGTGGTTTTTATTGATCTGTTTTTGAACAAAGTAGACCTGGCTGACCTGATACATGTTAGCTTGGGTTGGCCTCAAACTTGTGACAATCCTCCTGCATCAGCCTCTCAAGTACTAGGACTGCTGGTATGTACCATCACACCTAGTAGAAATAGGCACTTTTTTTTTTTCTTTTGAGACAGGGTCTTTGTAGCTCAGACTGGCCTCAAACTTGTTACAGCCAAGGATGACCTTGAATTAACTTTAATTATTACATTATTTGGAGTGCACACACCACTACACGCATTTGGAGGTCCAAACAGTCAGGGTGGGTTCTATCCTTTCACCATGTGGACCCCAGGAACTGAACACAGGTGGTTGGGCTTGGAAACAAGCACTCTGCCCACTCACTGACACATGTCTCTGACTCCCCTGCCTCCACCTCCTGAGTGCTGGGATTACAGACTTGCACCACACCCAGTGTCTGGGCTGCTGGAAAGCAAACCCAGAGACTCCTGCATACTAAGCTAGGTACGCACTCTACCAACTGAGCCACACCTTTTGCCCAGAGTGGGCACTTTCGTCCCATTTTACAGATGAGGAATGAGACAGTGGGGGTAAATGCTACACACACTGGCCTCCACTGAGTAAGTGGCAGGAGCTTTTTCACCGAGGACAATCTGAATCCAAGTCATGTTCTATTTACTGTGTCAGCTACAAACCTTATCTCCCTGCTTGGGGGGGGGGGGGAGACTTCATCATCTCTATAAACTGGAGGGGTTTCGTGTTTGTGTATTTTTTGCTGTTGTTTTGGTTTTTCAAGACAGGGTTTCTCTGTGTGTAGCCCTGGCTGTCCTGGAACTCGCTCTGTAGACCAAGTTGGCTCCAAACTCAGAGACTCCCCCTGCCTCTGCCTCCCAGAGTGCTGGGATTAAAGGCACTCGCTACCACCACAAAGCAAACTGGAGGTTTTTGAAGCATATGTTGCCCTTGCCCTCTGCCTCATAGGCATGACCCATCAGCCACTCCTATATCCCACACAGACAGGAGAGTGAGATCTAGACATCTGGATGGTGACTACTGCCTACCAGGTATTGGTGGAAGGCAAAGCCTGTGGATCACACAGTCCTGGAGACAGGTACTCTCCTAGTAACTAACTAGTCAAGGACCCAGGAGGCTTGGGAGCTAGGAGACTTCCTGCACCTTTCACCATGCAGGGACAAAGGGGCTGGACTCCTACTAAATTGGGGGTACGATGACTTTAGCCCAGAGTTCCTGGACCCACAGCTGGCATTCAAGGTCACAGCTGAAAAAAAAATGCCCAGCCAAAGCCAAGGTGCTAACACCTGGTAACATATCTGGTGCCCCCAACACCTCCCCCTACCCAGAGCCTGCTCTGAGCCACCCCAGGCAGAGAGAGATCCACGAACCAGCGGCTGGCTTGGAGAGGGGCTCTGCAACCTGAGTCTCTGAAAGGGAAGAACACCTCACAAAGAGCTGATAACCGGAGGAGGGGAGGAGCTTCCCAAGGCCACACTTCAAGTCCCAGTTCTGGCTTGTCTCACAGGCCAGAGGTGCAGCCCGGGGCAGAGACCTTGAGGTAAAAGGCTCTAACACAGCTGCCACAACCCCTACCTGCCTAAGGGAGGCCGCCTTCGGATCTGGATCTAAGAAGATGTCCCATCAAGCATGGCACTCCAGGAAGTACACAGCAAGCTCATGAACTCAGACACAGCCCGTGGCCTGGCATGTGCCCTGAGAACGTCCCACTGTGGCCACCTCCACAGATGGATACATCCAGGACTACACCAGCAAGGCTTAAACAGGCTCCCCCAGCCTACACCTCCTCACCTCCTGGCAGGACTGCAGACCCACACAGGGCCTGCCAAGTGGCTGCATGTACAGGAAGGCAGGTGTGTGTACTTACTACCCAGGGGCTTTCCTGAGCCTGGGGATAGGGACAAGGGCCTGTCTCCCTCCAGAGCCACACTCACTTGTGCGCATGTGCAGCACATAGTCTCTTGGCAACATCCTCTATAGGGTGAGGCCTCAACCTGCCCCATTCCAGAACAAGGGGCGGGGGTGGCGCACCCACGAGTGCACAGGCCTGACTCAGGGCAGAAGAATGAGGGAGGAGGGCACAGCTGGCCAGGTGGCCTTGCTCAGGAGCTGGCACCCTCCGGCCAACCGTCCGCTCTCCTCTTTTCTGCCCTTGGCCACCTCTCCGGCCAGGATTCAGGATGTTTAGAGGCGCCTGGTCTCAACCCCTCTCTATATCTAGGTGGACAAGCTGGGAGGGGGAGAGGGGAAGGCTTCTTCCAGACACACCTCTAACGCAAAAGTGGCAGTCGCTGGCCGGGTGGAGGAAGCTTGATGTTCGCACTCTCCACCAGCCAGCACGGTGAAGTCTGCCTTTTCACAAAGGGCACAAGGAGACTCCAGGGGAAGAGACTTCACCTGCTGAAGGTCACCCAACCAGGAAGTTGCGGATCCCACATTTAAATCGCACCAAATGCCACGGCAGTCCCAAGTCTGTTAATGGGTAAAGAATAGCCAGAGCCTCTGCCCCTCCCTGGCCAAAAAAGGTGTGCCTCACCTCTGAAGATGAGAAATCTACTTCCCTTCTCCCAGTGTCCAGCCGCACCTCAGCAGGGGCAGAGCTGACAAGCCAGGCCGGTTCTAATGTAAATATTGGGGGGCAGGAAGTGCCTGGAGCAGAAGGGGAGGATCCCGTCCCACAGGGTGCCCTAGGGGGACAGGCAGTAGTGAAGGGAGGAATTAGCTACAATAATAAAACAAATGTCATAATGAGTTTCCAGGGCAGCATTTGCCCCAACAATGACATAATAACCCCTTTCGGCCAGGGAATTCTCAATTCCCAAGCTCTTTCTTTCCTCCCCCGAAGCATGATTATCCCCATTTCATGGATGCCACAGAAGCAGTCAGCGTGAGCCAGTGGGGGAAAGCCTAAGAGTCAGAAAAACTGGCTTCCGGGCTTTAGACAAATAAATCAGGTCTCTCCGCCTCTGTCTGCTCTTCTCCAAAGTAGGGCTGATGTCCACCTCATCTCAGAGTGCCTGGGGACACTAAAGAAAGTCACCCACCAGCTGCTGTGGTAATGAGGCCTATAATCTCAGCACTGGAGACAAACAGGAAGACTACCATGTGTTTGAGACAGTCTGTCTCAAAGAGGGGTCTGCAGAGAGGCTCAGCGGTTAAGAGCACTGACTGCTCCTCCAGAGAACTGGGGTTCAATTCCCAGCACCCACACAGAGGCTCACACCCATCTGTAACTCCAGTTCCCTTGATCTTCTGGGGGCCCAGCACACATCTAGTGAACAGACCTACAAGCACTCCACACCTACGGGCAGTCAAGACACCCCTACATATAAGAAGAGTAGATTAATAATTTGAGAGAGCGCTAGCCCCACTGGAGATAGGGCTCAGTGGTAGAGTACTTGCCCAGCGCGCATGAGAGGCTCTGGGTCTGATATCCAACACTGCCCATAAAAAATTTTTAAAAACTAGTTGATTGGACTGGAGATGTAACTCCATTGGTAGAGTGCTTACAGGAAGCCCCGGGTTTGATTCCCAGGACTGCATAAAATGGAGCACAGTGGCCTATGTCTATAATACCTGCACTCAGGATTTGAGGCTAGCCTGGGCTATGTGAAACCCTGTCTGAAAAGAGAAAGCTCCACAGCCCAGCACAAACACACAGTATTGAATCAGAGCTGGCCATGGCCTGTCCAGGGTGTGGGCCGTACAGAAAAGGCCTTTCCACTCACAACACTGTAGCAACCAGTATTCCTGAAGACCAGCTGAGGAGACTCTAAGTCCTCTTTCTACTGAGGCACACCTCAAGCATCAGTGACTTGCCCAAGGTCACATGGCCAGTAAAGACAGGAGAGTCACGCTGTGAACCAGCTCTGACCAGCTGCAAAACCAGGTTCTTCCCATGCTGCCAGCTGCTCACTGCCCCTGCCCACTTCCGGCCCCTGCCCACTTCCTGCCCCTGCCCACTTCCTGCCCCTGCCCACTTCTGGAGCTCTCCTCCAATCTCAAGTGGAGTTAATGACCATTAAGATAAAGTCTGATAAAGCATACTTAACATCAGCTCCTACCTCTCCCCGGTGACCTCGCCCTATCTGGCAGTCCAGGCCTAAGGACAGGCAGACTCTAACCCTGGGTGTCAGAACTAGCCTGCACTCTGGCTGGCCCTTGAACTGCAGCTTAATCACTATTTGTAGGCCTCAGTTTCTCCAATTGTAGTGTGGGAGAGGTAATCTCTAAAAGACCCTTTTGCATGTATCACTCTGCCCCTACAAGGGGGGCAGTGGTCCCCCATTTAGGATCACACATGGAATAGAAAGGTGGTCCAGGGGCTGGAGAGATGGCTCAGCAGTTAAGAGCTCTGATTGCTCTCCTAGAGGACCCAGGTTCAATTCCCAGCACCCCCATAGTGGCTCGAACTGTCTGGAACTCCAGCTCCAGGGGATCTAACACCCTCACAGGGACATACATGCAAGCAAAACACCAGTGCACGTAAAATAAAAATAATAAATCATAAAAAAAGGAAGGTGGTTCAGCTTATCACAGACACCTCAGATAAATGAGGGCTGGTAACTCCCTTATCTGAAAGCCCAGCACTTCCACAGGCTGTTCAGATATCACATAGGTGGTCACAAGTCTCCCCCAAAAGAGGAAGGGGGACAGAGGGAGTGGCCTCTGCCTCCTCCCAGTCTGGGAACTTGGAAGACCTGAGGCTCTCCAGCTGGAGAAGCACGGAGGAAAGGACACAGGAAGTCCAGACAGTCTGACCCACCGGCGCCTTCCCTTGGTCGCCTTCCCTTGGTCGGTAACCCCAGCAGGCCTGGTGTGCCTGACAGGACCGTGCACAGAAACTGGAAGAGAGGGGGGTAAGGCGGCAGCCGCTCTCCCGCACTCCCAGTTTGCAGTACTCATCCCCAACCTGCCCAGGACCAGGCACGCTGCTGGCCTGGGAGGACACCTAAGAAGCAGGATGCAATGTCTTTTCAGCCCAGGGGAGGCTTTGCCTTACCCACCCAGGTCCTTTCCCACCCTCCAAGGGCATTTGATCAAGTCACCTTCCTTAGATCTGGGCTTCCCTTTCTCTCTGTTCACTCTCTAAGCCCTAGGGGCCTCAATACCTAACTCCTGCCCCTCTCCCACAGCGCTTCCTACGCTTGTGCGTTCCGTATCGTCCAAATCTCCCAGGCTCAGGTTTTCTGTCTCAGGCCTGAGGACCACACAGTTATAATGTGAAACTCATCCGCCCATGAACTGACAGACTCGGGTTTGAATCATGTCCTCGCTATCTCCTCATTCTGTAGCACTGTGTATGTGATTTCACTTGTCTGAGCTCCACCTTACCCATATGTAAAGTGGAACGAAGAAGAGTTTCTCTCTTGTTAACTGTTTCAAGAGAAATGAGTCAATGAAGAGAGCTAGCACTGGGCTTACTTTTCTCTACATTAACACTTCTGATACCAACCCAGAGCCAAGCAGTCCTCGCTAGGCCTGACTCCCGATGTCCGACTAATCCCAATTCTGCTGCCTCCTCCCCTCCACTCCCACAGCCCCCACCCTGCCCCAGCCCTCACCTCATCACCTCTCCCCTGGATGACTGCAATAGGTTCCATCTCACAACCCCACCCCCACCTAACCTGCCTTACCTGCACCTGCCTTGGCCCTGGGGCCATCTTCCTAACACACCAGTTTTGTGGGCTCCTCCCTTCTCTCAAACACCTTCACTAGCTCCTGATGACCTGGATTCTTCAGTCCTCTCTGGCCACCTGCACTTCCTCAATCCCCTTTTCAGACAAATAAAATGTGCAAGCCTTCAAACTCCAGTCCTACACCTGGGCCCATGAGGCTAAGGGACAGATCTTGAATCTTCAGGATAAAGGGACTAAAACTTAGCTGGGTCTAGTGACCCATGCTTTTAATCCCAGCACTTGGGAGGCAGAGGCAGATGGATCTCTGTGTGTTGAGGCCAGCTTGGTCTACAGAGTGAGTTCCAGGACAGCCAGGACTAGATAGTGAGACCTTATCTCAAAAAAAAAACAACAAAAGGCACTGAAACTTAGCAATGGAACCTCTTCGCCCAGGCACAAAGAAGTAGCCTCAACTACTTCTCCCTAACCTCCATGCCCAGGCCCAATTCTTCGCCAGGCCATACTTCACAGGTGCCAAAAAGGCCCAGCTGTGCCCTCTAGCTTCATCAACAACCCAGAGCTAATCTCAAGCCTGTAGTTACTCCAAAGACTGAGTTCAGAACATTGCCTTCGCCTTCTCCGGCTGACCCCAGCACAACAGATGTGATGTACAGCCTGGGATGGTTCCCAGCCCTGGCACTTGGGTTGCCTTGACAATGCTTCTGGCTTCTTAGCAACACCTTGGAGCCCATGAGCTGTGGAGCTGCGGCAGGTCAGTAGAGCACAAGAAAGAAGCAGGATGTCTAAGCCAGGCCGAGTGGCTCGTGCCTGTCTATGATCCCAGAATTTGGAGGCTGTGGTAAGAGGATGAGGCCAGCCTCAGCAAGGTGAGACCCTATCTCATAGAGACAAACGAAAGGTCGTGAACACTCCACCCTTCAGGCACTCGCTCATGACCAGCTCTAACACTGCCTTCTTAGGCTTCCCTTCAGTCACAAGTTTGTACCAACACTTGGTTCTCAGGAAACAAGCACATCAGATCAACCATCAGAAAGCAAATGATGAGCCCTGCCCAAGTCCAGCCATGCTGGCTCAGTGTGGCTTCTAGATCGAGGGAGGGTGAGCCACAGCCAGGAACTTCACAGTTGACAGAGCAGGGAAACTACTGAAATTTCTCATCAACACCCACCTTCTGAGAAATTGTCAGAGTCCACCTGAACAATATTAACCCTTTCCTACTGTTTGATTATCATTACAATAACTCAAAATCATCAAATACAAATGACCTTGAACAAGGAAGGCCCTTTTCTCTAGACCCCAATCTCTTCATCCTGGAAATGGCCAGCCAGAACTGTAAGGGTCCCAGGTCACCAATGCTGAGGTTCCCTCCTTTCAGACAGGCCCAGTGTAGGAGTCAAGGAGGTCCAGGAAACCAAAAGAATCTGACCAAGGTCACCAGCGCCTCTGGCAGTCACAGTGAGAACAGACCCCCCTCTTCTCCCCATCTAGGCTTCCCATCACCCTCACTGGAGAGCTGATGGAAGAATGAGATCATCAGACTCCATGCTGTCCTCTAGGAATGTGGGCCATCCTGGGAACAGAGGTGTATTTTCCCACTACAAGGGGCCCCCATCCCACTTTACCCCAGACCAGCAGGTCCCATACTTAGAACACCTGCCTCTGTTGAAGACCTCCTTTTTTGAGGGGGTGTGATTTTAAATCCATCACCTTGCCCCTCCCCAGTCTCTGCATTTACAAGGTGAGAAAACCCGGGCACCCCCTCCAGAACCCCTGGGACTCCCTGGGATACCCAGAACTGTCGCTCTGACAAGGGAAGACCAGGAATGCCACCTCTCAGCCTTGGGATTGGAGGCCTTCCTCATTCCCTAGCCCCCACCCTCGGAGACTGGAATGTGACCCGCGGAGGGATCCCGCAGCACGCCGGGAAGGGCTGCAACAGCGTTCCAGCCCGGTGGCTGCATTGAAAGGGGGGTAGATGGGGCGGCGACCTCGGTAACTGCGGGGGGCTGGAGTGTCGGAGAGGATGCAGTGGCGCGGTGGGGGTGGGTTCAGAGAACCAGTTGGACTCCCGATCGCGCCAGATGGAGGAGGTCCCTAGCCTTCAGCCCTAGTTTCCTGCTTCTCCCTCCCTGCCTTGTCTCCCCTCCCTCCTGCAAACTTTCGGACTGTTGGGGGTAAAGGTTTGAAGAACAAGTGTGTGTTGTGTGTGCACGTCCATGTGTGTTGTTCACAGCGTCTTAGGATCTGCCCGTGAACCTGTGTATACAGCTGGGTGCTTAAGACACTGGACAACTGTACCTACATGACTCATGTGTATGTGCCTGTGTGTCAACCTGAGCGTGGGTGTAGCTCATGTGGCCATGTAAACCGTGTGCACAGGTATATGTACCTGTGCCTCAGGATCTGCGTCCGAGTGCCAGTGTGTGGGTGTGACTGTGTATGCGGTTTTGGTCACTGCAACGACATACATGAGAATGGGTGTTGTGTGCAAAATGTAAAAATGTAAGCGTGCCCGCCCGTGGGCATGAGTGGGTACGTGTGTGTCCGTGCGCATGTGAGGGGTGGGATCTGAGCGGATTCCCGGCCCCCCACTCTCACGCCCACCAGGCCCGGGAGAGGACAGCACGGCGGCGGCGGCGACTGCAGGGACCCTCCTCCCCGCCTGCCCCGCCCCCACCCCTACCTGCGGGCCGTTTCGCCGATCGCCCGAAGCGCCAGAAGCTGCGGGTCCGGGGGCCGCTGGGGGCCTTCCTCTTGTGGTGTGAGTTGCCCATGGCGAGTGCGGGAGCTGGCGTAGGCACCCAAGCGCGGCCCAGCCAGCCCGGCCGCCGGGCCCGCAGCCCCGGGAGGGAGGCAGCGAGACGCGCGGGCGGCCACCGCAGGCGCCCCCAGCCCCAGCCCGGCCACGCCCCCTAGTGCTGCGGCCAATGGTCACGCCGAGGGCGGGGCCAGAGGGGAGGCGGGGCCTGGCGCGCAGCCCTTCCGCTCCACCCCTCCAAAGGACCAGGGAGACCTGCTGAGCCGCCCCGCCCTGAGCGCTCGGGAAAGGGCTGAGACTGTCCAGGTTGGGTAGGCGGGTCGCGGGATCTCCCAGCCCAGCGCGGCCTGCCTCTTGGGGAGGACTGCAGTGGAACTGGAAGAACTAGGGGCTGGCCTCCAGACACACGGGGGCCGGACCCCTACTACTGCTGGGCCCACCACCGGCCACCACCCCGTGAGTGTCACGTGTTTGTGTTACTGCACATGTATCGAACTAACTGTATCTCTGTACTTGGGGTGTTGAAAATAATAGCAGCATCTTTTTACTTCATGCTCAATGTGTGCGAAGCACTGTGCTACCTGCTTTCATGCGGTGTTTCACTTCATCTCAAAATAATTCCACAAGGTAGGTACTTTTGTCGTATCCATTTTACCAACGGGAAAACTAGGGTTCCTTGAAGTCAGCTGACTGACCCATATTCCAAGAGCATTCATTAAACTATAGAGCTAGGAGCCACATCCAAACTCACCCGTACCTACAGCTTTCCATGCCTTTCTGTTTATTTGTCTTTGACCTTGAAGGATGAGTATCTGGACAGCTATGTGTAACTGCAGGCATTAATTAACATAGCTATGTATTTGTGTAAGTGGACATATATCCTCTACCCTAAACATTAGGGTTGTCTCTATTATAATCATGTATGGTGCACGTGTGTCCCTGTAACCGAGTCTGTTCTCATGTCTGAATGTGTACTTTTGTATGTTTGCTTAGCGTTGTGATTGTATTGCTCAGGGTAGCTGAATCTCACTGATTTGTTTGTATTTGAGTTTGTAACCATCTGTTTGTGTGTACATGTGCATAATGTTTGTCAATAAGACTATGCTTTGTGTATGAGTATGACTGCAATTTTATCTGTTGTCTGTGTGTGCATGTAGGTATAAACATCTGAAGCCACCCATGTATCACACTGCAGGGCTGTGTACCCCTCACCGAAGTCTCTTTTTTCAAAACCCACACTAAGCCTTACCACTTCTCAAAGTCTTCTAGGCTACCGAAGGGTCTTCCTTACTTCTGTGTCCTCACAGCTGCCCTTGAACAATGCACCACATACCCTATACCACATTGCCCTACAGCAACTCTCCGTCACCATCACTTTACCTCACCTCCCAAACTGGGCTAGGAGTTCAGATCCCTTGGTTCTAGGTTCTGTATAGTATGGCTTCTCTTTCTGCCAGCTGAGCAAGCCTTTCTACTATACCACACTGCTGGAATGCCCAGGGATTCCAGGACACTCGGCTCCCTTCTTGCAAAATGGAAGGGTCAAAGCTGATTCCAGCCTTCCCTGAGGCCCTCCTCTTACTAAGACCCTGAGGTTAACAACAGTGCAGTCCCTGAAGAGCTGGCATTTTACTCATCCGTAGAAAATGGCATGCTCTGTGTACCAAGCAGTATGCACCAACCTCACCACTCTGCAGAGAGAACAGAATCCTGTACCAAAGCTAGGAGAGGACTAGGGGGCTGGCAGGTCAAAGAACCAGCTCACATGCTTTACCAACTGAGTTACTGTTTCCAAGGCTCACATGGGAGGACACGACTCCCATTAGTTGTCTCTAACCTCCATATACATGCTATGGCATGCATACACAAGAAATAAATATATAAATAAATGAACATGTTAAAAAAATAGGGGAGAAAGATGGGAGGGGCCTTACAGATCTACCGCCTCAACTCCATTCACACATGAGGACACCAAGTACATAACGGGGACAGGTGATGTGTGGGAGCACACATCCGTCCTTTGGTGTGAATTGAGTGTGGACAGGTAAGGAGCCCGGGAGGATATCTGGAATGAAGGGTGCCGGAGCCACCAGAGGCACTGCGGACACTGTCCCTGCCTATCATAGGAGCCTTCTCTCCAGCTATGTCTTCCTTCCCAGAGCTCTAACTACACAAAAGGACTTCCCCTCTCTAGTGTACACTCCAGACTTCACATCTGCTGACTCCTCTCTTTGCCTGGAAGTCTCCTCTTCATCTTCAAAGCCTTGCTTGACCCTCTGCTCCTCCATGTACCCTTCTCTCTGGCCCAACTTTCTGTATTTCCCAGGTGCTGCCCTGAGATACACTGACCACACCTGAGGGCTTCCCAGCACCCTACCCCAGCACTTACTTTAAGACATCAAATTATTTAGGTGTCTGTTTTACCAACCACAAAAATATCCACAAGGATAGGAACTGTGTGTGTCACCCTTGGCAACCCAAGCTCTCTGCACACAGTAGGTGTGCCCTATGTGATGCTGAGTCCATTGAAGATGGAGATGGCAAGGCCTGCTTACTCTGTATAGAAGCAACAGTGAAGCTCTCGTGTCTGTCTGGTGGTGGTAGTGATGGGGTAGTGGTAATGGCACATCAGTGCTTTTTGTTTCAAAGACAGTACCTGCTGCGGAATCCTGGGGAAGAGGATTTGGCACCCCTGGCTGCCAAATATGGGAGAGGCAGGGTGAGCTGGGGTTAGGAGGGACCAGTATGGCAAGCATGTGGACCAAGACCCCAGGAACTGTATGATTAACCTTGGGTACCTTGTGACACCACCCCCACTTGCAGAATGGTGGTGAAGGCTTCACCTAGCTAGAGACTTGCAGGAGAGACCATGCCAAGCAGACAGGAGGCCTGACATGGTTATCTCCTCCCACCCCAGGAACCCAGTAGATATACACTCTGCCACAAGATTCAGGTTCAAGGCCGGTGCAGGCCGAGCTGTTCCTACAGCAGTTGTGCAGCCAGCTGTGAGTGGAGCAACAGTCCTTTGCAGAACCAGCCCTGAGAACAGTGCCGCACAAGGACAGAGAGGGCTGTGACACTGGGCAAGGTGGAAGATTTCATCCCTCCTGCCCAAGGCAGCTGCCTTCACCTCCTTCCTTCTGCATCCAGCCCAGCAGCTGGAGGTGGCCCTGGGGGCTGTGGACCCACGCTCCCACCCCATCATGCTCAGGCCAAACACTATACAATGCCTCCTCTCATTCGGGTCCTCCGGCATGTGACAGGCCAGGAGCAGCTGAGAGGACTTGGAGGGTTCAGGAGAGGGAGAGGGGATTTCCAGGAGTGTGGGAGGGAGGGTGTCCTGCTCTGCCCCCTGCTGACATCATCCGGGGTGGATTTTCCTGGTCACAGTGTCAGGCTACCCCCCAGTTCAGCAGACCCTGTGGCCAATGCGCTTCCAGGACTTGCGGGGGACGGGTGGCAGTTGGGGAGAGCCCATAGACTGCAGGTTCTTCCCAGGCCCGAGGGAGGTTCAAGCAGATGGCTGGATGCATGTGGAACAAGGCCTGAAGGTGTCTGAGGGAGAGGGAAGGGGAGGTGCCCCAGCTCCTCCTGGCTTCCTTCCTCCTCTTCCCACCCTGGTAGAGGCACCTCTCTGGGAAGGGCTTTTCTCTTTGAAGTCTGAACAAAGGAGTGGGGGAAGCCAAAGTCAGCCTGCCACCACCCACCCCACCCCTGCCACGGCTGGGGTGGGCTCCAGACCCACACCAGTTCAGGTCAGCCTCCCCAAGGAGGCAGGTCCTGGAGCAAGTCACCCCTTCCTCTGGGCCTATCTGTTAAGTACCATGGAGGTTCCTTAGGATATCCTTTTGACCATCTAGGGTCAACTATGACCCAAAGTCACTTGGTGCCAGGCCCTGTGCTGGGCAGGACCAAGGCAAGAGTCATTCAAGCCAGCTCCTGTCCTCAGGGTACCTGGATAGTAAGGTGTGGTGATCCAGGTTCCCCCACAGAACTCCAGAGAGCCAGCCAGTGACTACCTGGCCCCAGTGCCACAAATGCCTTCACCCCAGCTTCCTCTCACCCCTCAGTTCTACTACACATCTCACCTCAGGGAAGCTGTCCCTGATCTCCCCAAAGGATCTCTTCGGTGCCTTTTCTTTATTGTTTTGGTTTAGTTTTAGGCTGGCCCCCAACTTGTAGTGTAGCTGAGGATGACTTTAAATTTCTGATCCTCCTGCCTCTACCAACCGAGTGCTGGGACTGCCGTGGTCCTGAGCCCCCACACCTAGCTCTGGCCCCTCATTATTTGTTCAAGGACTCATCCTTCCCCGCTAGCGTCACAGATCCGGAGGTTCAAGAGAACGGAGACTTCACCGCTTGTCCATCCCCAGTTCAGGTACTGAGCATCTGCAAAATTAGCTGTCTCCCCTTGCTGTCCAGACCCAAGGCAGGCAACACCCATCCCAGCACACGGCCTAGATGGACACAGCCGCCTGTCTCGCGGTAGCGGAGGGAACCCTGCCTCCACAACCATGGCCTAGGCCCCAAGCTAAAAACCTGCGTAGACACCTACCCAAAGGGAAGGGAATCACAAAAACAAATTCTCCTAACCTTCAATCTCTTAAGCAGGGTCCTTTAAAGGCTAAGGGGCAATAACGGTCCCCAAGAGTATCAGAGATGAGGGCGGTGGCATCTTAAAGGAGGACTAGGAGCTTGCTGGATGGAAAAATGAAGGCCAACACACCCCAGGCAGAGGAAATGCACATAAAATGACAACATCTGAAGATGCATGAGAAGCTACTGAAAGGCAAACAGATCCAGCCTCAAGCAAAATGTGCCCAGAGAGACTTTGGTCATCACTTTTAGAGTGATTATCAACAGCTAGGCCATTGTGGTACATGTCTTTAATTCCAGCACTCAGGAGGCAGAGGCAGGCGAATCTCTGAGTTCAAGGCCAGATGAGTTCTAGAATAGCCAGGCTACACAGAGAAACCCTGTCTCAAAAAACAAACAAAAAACAAAGCAAACAAACAAAACAGAATGATATAGACTATTAGCTGTTGAGCATGATAACATGTGCCTTTAATCTCAGCTATTGAAAGGTAAAGGCAGGCAGGTCTCTGTGAGTTCAAAGCCAACCTAATCTACATGGCAAGTTCCAGGATAGCCAGGGTGACACAGTGAGACCCTGTCTCAAAAAAAAAAAAAAAAAAAAAAAAATTAGCTTTGGGGTTGGAGAGATGGCTCAGCAGTTAAGAGCACTGGCTGGTCTTCCAGAGGACCCAGGTTCCATCCCCAGCACCCATATGGTGGCTCACAACCATCTCTTACTCCAGTCCCAGGAGATCTGACACATCTTCCGGCTACATAGGCAGTGCATTAAGTTCTGCACAGACATACATGCAGGCAAAACACCCATACATATAAAATAAATGAACACATGGTTCAGCATAGAGAGGTGGCATTGCCAGGCTACTGGGTCTCCTTTCCTGGACACGGTTCCTGCCCTACACAACCCACTCTCAAATCCAGAGACTCAGAGTCAGAAACCACTGAACTTCCTATGTGTTAAGCCAGAGCACACCTAGACAGGTTGAGGGTAGCTTAGTTAGGGTCATACAGTATAGCAGAGCTCCAAACCCAGACTCAAGCCAGGCATGGTGGTATGTATACGCCTTTAACCCCAGCACAAGGGAGGTGGAGGCTGGCAGATCTGAGTTTGAAACCAGTCTGGTCTACATAATGAGTTCCAAGCCATTCAGGACTATATATATACATATATATGTATGTATGTATGTGTGTATATATGTATACACACACACACTATACACACACACACACACATATATATATAGTTAAATTCTGTCTCAAAAAAAAAAAAAAAGGAGGGAGGGTGAGTGGGAGAGATGACTCAGTAGTTTAGAGTATTTGTAGCTCTTACAGAGGACTCCAGTTCAATTCCTAGCACCCACATGGTGGGTCACGATTGTTGGTAACTCCAGTTCCAGGAATCCAACATCCTAACACACTCTTCTGACCTCTGTGGGCACCAGGCACACACAACATGCACATACATACATACATACATACATACATACATGTGGCAAAATATTCATACACATAAAATAAATAAATCTAAAAAGTAAAATTTTAAAAATTGTTTGTTTATGTGCATTGATGTTTTGACTCTATCTATGTCTGGATGAGAGTGTCAGGTCCTCTGGAACTGGAGTTACAGATAGAAGCTGCCTTGTGGGTGTTGGGAATTGAACCCAGTCCTGAGCAATCTCCCCAGCCCTAGTTGTTTGTTTTTCGAGGCAGGGTTTTCTCTGTGCAGATACACCAGGCTGGCCTCAAACTCAGAGATCCACCTGCCTCTGCCTCCTGAGTGCTGGAATTAAAGGTGTGCACCACCAAAACAAAACAAAAAAAAATTAAAACACTTAAGGATGTAATATAGAGTGACTCCACTAGAGTGAAGGATTTACTTTAAAAACATACAAAAAAGCCACCCTAGACGCTCTACAGCCCTATGCCAAAGACGCCAAATGGAAGGGAAGGAGTTCCTAGGGTGACCTCTGCTGGGCCTGACCATAGGAAGGAGTTCCTGAATTCTATCCTGCCCAAAGGAAACAGGAGGGCCGCCCTACACCCCTTCCCCAAAGCTAGCCCTGTTGAAAGCTCTCTGCCAGACTCTCTCCAGAAGACTGTCACGCAGTGCTGTGACAGACATCATTTATCATTTCCACCGACAGGGGAGGGTCTCAAGTATCCCAGGCAGGCCTAAACTCCCTATGTAGCTGAAATGACCTTGAACTCCTGACACCTCCCGCTGCCACCTCCCAAGTCCTAGGCTTATAGGTGTGTACCACCACACCCAGTTCATTCTGTACTGTGGATAGCTCAAAGCTAGTTGAACACTCTACCAACTGGACTATGTCCCTAGCCCCAAGCTGCCAGTTTCTAAAAAAAGAAAGAAGAAGAAGAAGAAGAAGAAGAAGAAGAAGAAGAAGAAGAAGAAGAAGAAGAAGAAGAAAGCTACTTATTTATTCTATATATATGAGTGCTCCATCTTTCTGGGCATCAGATCCCATTACAAATGATTGTGAGACACCATGTGGGTGCTGGGAATTGAACTCAGGACCTCAGGAAGAGCAGCCAATGCTCTTAACCACTGAGGCACCTTTCCAGCCCCCAAGCTGTCAGTCTTGGCTTCAGGTATTCCCATCACTTTGAGCAATGCCGGACTGCATACTAAAGACTCTTTCAAATGTATGAGACCAACTGACCTTGGGCAATATGCTGCTTCCGCCCTGAGGACTTTTTCACCTGTACTAGTGAAAACTGTTTACCTCCAAACACAGAACAGCCTGGCCAGAGTCTGAGCAGCCCAGCCTTCCTGTTAATTCTCTTCCCCTTCAAACTGGCCCTTCTTCCTGCTCATCACCTCCAGAAAGTCTTCCCTGTTAGCCACTGAACCTATCCTGGCGTCAGTCCCAGAACACTCCATCCAGACACACTTGTTCAGGTGATCTTTCCGGAAAATATGGATTCCTGTTTGCTTTTGCTTTTTCAACTTCCTCTTATGTCTGCTTCCTCCTGTGAGACAAGGTAAGCCTCCATCTCCTGTGACTTCACATCAGTAATAATCAACGTGTGTGTCTGAGATGTAAAACATGGGCTAAAATGAACTAAACTAATATCCGAGTCCTCAGCATCCCACATCGGAAGCCTGCCACCACTGGACCATACTCCACAGTTTAAAGAGTTTTCAAGTCTGTTATCTAACTGGATTCTTGAACACCCTGGTTTTACAGATAAGGAAGGGCAGGCACGGAAGGGTGACCGGGCAGCCTGTGTCTCGTCGCTCAAGAGGCTTGTTCTTGTTGGCCTCCCAACCCACCCCTGCCACATTCCTCTTGACTAAACTTTTGAACAGAATCTAGCGCCCCTTGCCTTCCACACTGACTTCTTCTCCTTCCTGTAAGTGTTATGTCATCTCTTGTCAGAACCTTGGACCATCAAGGCTGCATCCAGGGAAAGGTCCCTTCCCTTTCCCACAGAGAAGCTGCTTGTCCAGTGCCATGGGTCTTAGGAGCTGTATCAGAATTAAACTCATTTGCTGACTCTGATACTGTCCCCACACTATCAAGTTCCCTTACCTCTCTCTGGGCTGACCCCTATCTGTAGAGTGAGCTGCCTGAGATCTCCAAGCCTCACCCTGTGTCTTCTGGAGAACCATGTTAGTTTGAGAGACATCCAATTTTCAATTTAAATCTCAGTCTGGTCAAATTAATCATTCACTGTCACTAAGCCTTTGGGGTTTTTTCCATCTGCAAATGGGACCCCCCCCCCAGACAAGTGTTGATATGTAGCCTGGGCTGACCTCAGATTTATTCTCCTGCCTCAGCAGCTCCAGTGCTGGGGTTCTAAGTGTGTTGCCATCATGCAGGGCTCTGCAAATGGGATCTAGTGAGGAAATGGATCTAGGTCTCCTGACACATTCAGAGTCATCCATCAACTTCAGATTTCTCCTTTTCTAAGTCTGAAAGGGGAAGCACAAGAGTCCTGGGAAGATGTGAAGCTTGGGTCCCACTGCAAGCTGTGTCTCCCCCTTTATAGCAGTGAGGGAGCAGGGACCTGTGTCTCTCAGATCTCTGGCTCTGAGAATGTGACGGACCTAAGGAGCTCCCCACAGAGGCCTTCTGTCCTTCCAGAAATGCCCCTAGCCTAGCGAATCCCTCCTCCCCAAGCTCCATCCTGATGATCATGTCCCCTGAAAGAGTTAAAGCCTCCAGCCTTGCTTCCTGGCCAGTGGAGATTAGAGAGATCGGATTTATTTCTCTTAATAAACAGAAAAGAAGCTGGGCCAGGCAGGTGACAAGGAAACAATGGGAACAATCGAAGGCTGGAGCGAAAAGGAACACGACTGCCATCAGAAGGACCCGGGGCCACCTCCAGACCTGGGAAGACAACAGCTCAGGGCAGAGGGTGTCACCCACGCACGTGGACTCGGTGAGGCCGACCTGCTGCCCAGAAAAAGCCCAGTGCTACTCAATACCAAACACAAGGCAGGAGGAGGCTAGGCCACTGAACTGATGACCTCAGGAGGCTGGAGTACTAACCCACAACTCAGTCACTGCAGCCCTCTGCCTCCAGGCTGGTCGCCTGGAAGAAGAGAATGCACGCCCCTTGGGGTATACCACTCGGTCACTATCCTGCCTGACAACCTGACCACAACCCATACTGCTGCAGTTCTGACCCAAGCCCTCTTACGGGAGGTGGGAATGACTTCACCCTCAATCCCCGTGGGGAACCCTGGGACAGGCTCTCCTCCAGGTAGGGGCTGCAGAACACTTGGAAACACCCCTCATCCAAACCTTCCCTCAGGGCTTGGCCCATTCATCTCAGTCCCAGCACCCTAACTTCTATTTGTGGCTAGACTGCAGGGAAGCAGGGCCCTTATCCAAAAGGAAGATCAGGGCGGATGCAATCGCACAAGGTTTTCCACCCTCTTCCTGACCCCTCAAGTTCCTTCCAACTCTCCAGAGGTGGTTAAAGGACACTGCAAAGGAAAACACAGTTGGATGGGACAGGCCCTGACCTCTGCCATTTCCTCACCATCAGCACAGTCGCTGGGCAGAACAGGAGAGACAGACTTCCAGGCGCAGCTGCCCCCAGCAGAGACTCAAACTCCCCACGAAACTGGAGACAGAAGCGTGAGGGAAACCAGACAAGTGGCCAAAAGTACAGTGACCCTAACAGGGACGGACGGGACAGGTCAGGTCCTTCCCCGTTTCTCAGGCTGCCCATCCCTTAGGTTCCAGGAAGAGCCATGGACTCAAAACTCCACAGACTAGGAAACGCTGCTGGATTTCACCCACCCAGCCCAGGCACAGCCTCTCCATTTAACGTGTACCTCAGTTTCCCCCTTTCTCAACACCAGCAGGTCCCTACCTGGACTAGGGAAAGGAGTAAGTGATGAGGAGAGGCCCTAGGTTCTGGAAGGTGATCTCACCACCCCAGGAGGTGGATGTTTGTGGTTTGGCCCAGGTAAGGAGGGGGTGGGGGTGGGAAACGCTAACACCGGGAACAACCTAAGGCAAGGGGCTTCAAGCTGAGTCTTTTGTGGAACTGGGAACCAGGATCTACCCCGAGGGCAAAAACTCCCGTTTCAGCAGGTTGACCTTAAAGACCCAAAGAGACCGCCACCCCAAGACCCAAGGCCACCTGCCTCTCCCATTGGCCCCAGGCCAGAGTCAAGTCTCTGACCCCCTGACTCAGCAGAGGGCAGAACCTGGGAGAGCGAGGGGGAAGTTCTCTCCAGGGCCAGCCAGCCCAGCACTTCCTGCTTCAGCCAGGGAATCCCTGCCCCAGATGGGGGTCTCGACCCCTCAAAGTGGGATAGGCTGTGTCCCCGGAGCGGCGCAGGTCCTCTCTTGGGGTGCCCTAGGCTCTCCACTTCCTCCAACACCACTGCCTAGGAGACAACCCTTCCCCATACTGCCGACCCCCCCAGAGGACCCACCCTGCCTGCCACACCCTCCTGGGAGCGCTCAACCCAGGTGCCCAGCCACCTTACCCCGGCCTTTGCCCTTGGCCCGCTTGGCCTTGTCGTCCGCCTTCTTGGCCCGGGGGGCGGCCGACTCGGCGCCCTCGGCCCCGGCCGCCTTCTTCTTGCGCCGTTTGCCCCGCAGCCAGCTGAAGGCGCGGCGGAGGCCGGAGCGGGACTTCTTCCTGCGCGGGGGGCCGCCGGGGCTCCCAGGCTCCTCGGCCGCAGGTGCGGCGGGGGGCGCGCGGGCCGCCATGGCGCGGGGCTGGCGGGGGGCGCGCGGTGCCAGCGGCGGGGGTCAGGCCCCCTGCGGCGCGGCGCCCATGCGCGGGGGCGGCCGCCGCTGGAGACGCGCCCGGAGAAAAGTTTGGGCGGCGGAGGCCGAGCGAGCGCTGCGGGGGCGGGGGCAGCGCGGGCGGGGCCGCGGGGCGGGCGGGCGGGCGGGGCGCGAGCGGCGGGAGCGGCCGTCGGGGGAGGGGGGCCGGGGGGGGGGGGAAGGAGCGGTGGCAGCGCGGTGGCAAGCCGCCCCTCCCCGCCAGCAGAGCCCCCCCCCCCCCGAGGACGAGGTCGGGCCGTAGAGGAGGGGGTCTCCCCGAGCTGCGAAGGTCTGTCCCGCGGAGGACCCCGAGAGAGTGCGGGATCCCGTAGGGCTGGAAGGGGCGGCCAAGTGCTGGGCTTGGACCACCCCGGGAGAGCCGGTGGGTCGGACGTCTGGAGGACGGTTGAGGAAGACTTTCCCAAACACCTGGGACCTGTGGCGGGTAGCAGGCATTCCCCTGGCTCAGGACCACAGCAGCCCCAGCCTCCAGCCAAGTTCTGTGTTCCTGACTGTGCCTCATTCATTCCTGAGTACCTAGGGTGCGATGATAAGGCCTCAGTTTACCCTTAATTGGCCTTTGATCCCCCCAGGGCACCCTTGTTAAGACTCAGGCTTTTCCACGGAGATAGATGCTCGAGGAAGATAAATTAGGGTGGGTCTTGAGGTAGGTGACTGGAGTGCCTGGGGAAGCTGGTAAGAGAAAGCCTTTGGAAGGCTCGAAAATGGTGTGTTCATCTCCTTGCAGGCCTCGGCTGCTTTATTATAGCTGACCAAGCCCTTTTATATCTCTGATTCCACACGCTATGAGGAAAGCAAGGTAGGGAAGGTTACCCTTTAGGACAGAAAGAAGAGTAAGGTCAGCACCCTGAAGTTCACCTCTGCCGAGAGGCTAGAAAATCTCCTGCCGTGGGTCCCCGGAAAGGTCTTGTGACTGTCCCACAGTTAGAGTTGTCCAGCATTATCGGCTTGAAACTAGTCACCCAGCTTTCTCCTGGTCCTAATCTGCCCTGGCATGCAGTAGTCCTCACTCACTCTAACAGTGTGAGCTGACTACAGCACCTGCCTTAGCCCCTGAATGTCCCAAGGCTCTCAGTTGTGCTGAACCAGGGCCCCAAGGCAGAGCACCTACTGCCCATGCTGGGCCTCAGTTTCCGGAGAGCTTAAAGGGACTGTAGGCTCTGTTCTCAAATGGCACTGGACCCTGCCCTCAGGGTGCTCTTGACCAAAAATCTAACCTGAGGACCCCACGTCTTCCTCTGCTAATCACTGTCCAAGTCAGTACTGAGAATGCAGGAAAAGGTGAGCAAGGCCTCAGGAAAGAGCTAGTCCGCATGCATTCAAGAGTGTGAAGGCAAACACCCTGGCTTTTCGTGTGCTTTTCACGTGTGAACAAGGCTTTGCTTAAAGCCAGTCACTGACAGCAGGAGGGGAAGGGGGAAGAAGAGCCCAGTGCAGCCCTTGCTCTGGCTTTTGGAAGGAACAGTCGGTCAGCAGAGTGTTCATGATTCTTGCCCAGTACCAGCTCTTTAATACGCTCTCCCCAGTGGCAGAGTTTAGCTCTATGATTTGCAAGGTCCCTTGTTCAGCTATCATATCATCCTCTTAGGATGGACCTATGTAAGCTGCTAGCACCACCACTGGCTGCAAAGAGTCACGGCCCTTGGGCTGGAGAGATGGCTCAGCGGTTTAAAAGCACTGACTGCTCTTCCAGAGGACCTGGGTTCAGTTCCCAGCACCCACATGGCAAACTCCTGTTCCAGGAGATCCTACAACCTTCACACAGACACACATGCAGACAAAACACCAATGCACATAAAAATAAATCACGCCTTTGATCCCAGCACTTGGGAGACAGAGTCAGGTGGGTCTCTGTGAGTTCGAGGCCAGCCTGGTCTACAGAGCAAGTTCCAGGACAGCCAGGGCTGTTACACAGAGAAACCCTGTCTGGGGGGGGGGGGGGAATTGTATTATTAAAAAAAAAAATCGGCCGGGCGGTGGTGGCGCACGCTTTTAATCCCAGCACTCGGGAGGCAGAGCCAGGCAGATCTCTGTGAGTTCGAGGCCAGCCTGGGCTACCAAGTGAGTTCCAGGAGAGGCGCAAACCTACACAGAGAAACCCTGTCTCGAAAAACAAAAACAAACAAACAAAAAAAATCATTGCTCTCCATGAACTTGTAGTACAGTGGCAGCGTGCTTGCCTCCCATGCCTGAGGTCCCGGGTTCACAGAAAAAAGAGAAAGGAAAGGACTTCAGGAAAGCATCAGTGCAGGTAGCTCAGCGTGCTTGCCCCACAAGCCCTGAGCCCCAGCTCTCAGGATCTGTGTAACCCAGGTGTGGCAGTGCAGGAGTGTTGTCTGGAACCCCTGCACTCCGGAGATGGAAGCAGGAAGGTCAGTTCAAGATCATCGTGGGACTTTATGAGAACCTGGATAGGTGGGGCAACAACAAAATGTTCTGTCCAGCCCAGGACCTTTCTGAGTTCAAGGCCATAGGTGACTCCATAAATCCAGGGAAGGCTCCTCTCACGACAGAGTGGAGCCCCGATTCAGAGGAAAAGCAGGGTTCTAGTCCGTTCCCTTCTCCCCAGCCTCACAGCAGTGGTCCAGATTTCCCTCCTGTCCCCCGGATATGTTTGTGGGACACCCAACCTGGGCCCCAGCTGTAGCTCAGTGCTTCCCCTGGACTCATGACTGCTCAGCTGAGCTCCCTTATTTCCCTAGCTGGACCTGGACCTGACTTTCCGGCAGTCCCTGTAACCCTAGTGCAAAGTCCAACCTGGAGCCAGGCTGTCACCTGACCCAGCAGGAAGTTGCCAACCTGTCCCCAGAGAGGAACTAGCAATAACCAGACTTAGGGCCGCAGCCCAAGGGCCCTCTAACTTTGCTCTTAATACTTTGGGAATGCTCAAGCCTCTACCTGCCTCCCACAGACACCAGCTTTCTCCCTGTCTGGGCCCCGGCTTCCTCCAGTACAGACTTCTCTCGTCAAGGCCGAGGTGTGAAATGTCCCTCATTTCGGTAGGGCACTAGGAAGGGGTTGGGAGCTCCTGTGCCTGCCCCCTCCCCTGTCGGCTTTTGGACCAATTGGAAGGGCTGGAGTCTTAGTGGAGGGCGGAGCAGTCCTGCTAAATTGTAGGCCCCTAGTAAACTCTGGGAAGAGAAAGGCCACAGACACCACCCCACTACCAGTGTGCCTGTGTCCTCTACTCTGAGGCTCCCAGCATCTAGCAGCTTTGTTAACATTTCAAACAACCTCCCTGCCGAGACCTTCTTTGATCTTTCCTGTATCTTTTCCCATCAGAGCCGCAGACTAATTCCACCCATTCAGCCTCTCCCAACCCCTTGTAGGCCGAGAGGTCATTGGTAGGTGGCCCGGTGCAGGTGCACCCAGCTCCCACTTGGTGCCAGCTTGCTAGAAGCTGAGGGAAAGGAGGAACGAGAAGATTTAAGAACAGAGAGAAGAGGTCACTGCTGCCAGCCAGCAGCCGCCTCTGTGGAATGGGTGATGGCTCCCTTCATTGTCTCAGTAGAGACCTCAACACCTGGCCTGGGTTCCAGAAACAGACCACAATCACTGATTATTATAAGCTTATTTCGTAAAATGATTTATTTTCTGTGTGTGAGTTTTGTCTACATGTATGAATGGATATCACGTGTGTGCCTGGTGCCCATGGGGGCCAGAAGAGGGTGTTTGATCCCCTGGAGCTGGAGTTACCGATGGTTGTGAGCCACCATGTGGGTGCTGGGAACCGAATGCACCTGGATCCTCGGGGAGGGCAGTCAGTTCTCTTAACCTCAGAGCCCTCTCTCCAGCCCTATCGCGCGCGTTTATTACAGAGCGTAATAACTGGACTCCTTGGTGTTTTGTCAGAACCTGTAATCCAGCTACTCCGCATGGAAGGAGCATGACGTACAACGTTCAAGTCTAAGGCAACACGAAGAACCTTGTCTCAAAAAGAAATGCTGGGGTGGAAGGATACTGCTCAGTGGAGTGCAGGCCTAGCAAGGCCCCGAGTTCGATTCTCAGTCCATACTTGTGCAAGAGGATTCTTTTAGTGATGCAACATTTTTCCTCTTTCAAAGTCTACGATTATTTCTACACCCTCCCCAGTCAAACAAAACAAAACTCAACTCTTTATGTAGCTGAGGAAGAGGATGACATCATGTTCCTGACTGAACTTGAATTCCTGATCCTCCTGTCTCTACCTCCCAAATGCTAGGATTACAAGTGTCTGTCATCACTCCTGGTTTATACCATACTGGAGAGGAACCAACCTGGACCTCAAAAGTGCCAACCAGCTGAGCTGTATGCCCAGGCCTCGTGGGGTTTTCAAGAATTATTTTTATTTATGTGTATATATCTATGTGAATATGTGTACACGTGCTCAGAAAGGGTGTCGGGTGCCCTGAAGCTAGAGTTATATGTGGATTGTGACCTGTCCCTTGTGAGTTCTGGAAACCAAACTCAGACCCTCTACCAGACAGCAAGCTCTCAGCTGCTGAGCCGCCTTTCCAGCCCTTTCAACCCTTGATTTTCTTTTGAGACAGAGTTTCATATTGTAGCTCAGGGTGGCCTAGAACTTATACCCTGGGCTAGCGTCAATCCTCCCACTTCAGTTTTCCGAGTACTGGAATACAAGTATGGCCCATCATACCTGGTTTCCTTTTTATTTTTTTGTTTTTATAAATTGTAGTGTGTGCGTGCGTGCGTGCGTGCGTGCGTGTGTGTGTGTGTGTGTGTGTGTGTGGTGTGTGTGTGTGTGTGTGTGTGTGTGGTCATAGCATATGTGTGTCATCATAGTATGTGTGGTCAGAATATAATTTTCAGAAGTTGGTTCTTTCTTTCACGATGTGGGAATGGAACTTGTCAGGCCTGATGGAGGTGCCTTTACCTACTGACTCTGCTGAAGCACCTTGCCCAGCCCTTTTATTTTTGGAGAAAGAGTCCCCCTGTATCGCCCAGGTTACCTTCAAACTCATGATCCTCCTGCCTCCACACTTAGCCCACCCCCCACATTCTAATGGATAAAATCGGTAAAAAAGCAATGCTCTAGTATATGAATCGATTTTATTTTATGAATCAAAACTTTAGAGCTGGGGAGAGAGCTCTGAGAGTAAAGAGCCTCCTGTACAATGATAAGGACCTGCATAGGTCCCCAAAACGCATATGGAGTATAGTGTGGACACAGTATAGCATGGACATAGTGTAGCGTGGACACACTATAGGGCGACTGGAATCTACAGGGAGAGGCTCAATAGAGCCAGGAGAGTCCACAGAAGCACTTGGGCCAGATAGCCTGGGCAAAGACGCAGTGGTAAAGAGGAGATTCTGCCTCGAACAAGGTAAGAGGTAAGAGTGACAGGTGAGGTTGTCCTCTGACCTCCACACAGGTGCCACAGTCCCTATGTGCCTGCACTACACACAGGACACACACATTCACACGCTTTAAAAAATCAAAACTTTATGGCCTTGGCTGGGTGTAATAACACATGCTCATAGCCCCAGCCTTGGAAGACAAAGGCAAGAGGATCCAAAGTCCAAAGCCAGCTGAGCACCTACTACCTTGTCGGGGGGAAAAAAAGAAAGAAAGCTCACGTTATAATATTAACTTGCCATAAAGTGACTCAGTGGGAGCCGCAATGACATTTTGATAGCCTCAAAACGTGGAACTCTGAGTTAGAGGTGGTGGTTATGGTTTTAAGTGAGTGCCAGTATTTAATTTATTTCTGCAGCGGTTGTGTTAGCCAGTAATTAGAAAATGCTGAGTCTCTGAAACAAGCAGGGACAAATGGTGAGAGGTTTTAACAACTTGGTAGAAATGTCAGCTTTATTCTGAGTTCTGCCCAGAATCTTGTCATCTCACCAGCCAAGCTTAAAGCTGGGTATGGTGGCACAGTTGGAGGCCAGCCTGGTCTACATAGTAAAACCCTGTCTCAAGAAAGAAAAAAAAAAAAACCCAAAAACAAGTTAGTACAGAGTTGGGCCTGGTGGTACACAGCTGTAATCCCACATTCCTGAGGTAGAGGCAAGGGGGTATGGAGTTCAAGGTCATCCTTGGCTACATGATGAGTTAGTTCTGGGTCAGTCTGGGTTACAGGAGACTGTTTCAAAACAAAAGAAGTTAGCACAGAGCCTGACTCTACATATCTCTTTTTTCATTACTTTAAAAAATGTTTTCAGGAGCCTTTGATGGTGGCGCACACCTTTAATCTCAGCACTCAGAGGGCAGAGGCAGGCAGATCTCTGAGTTCTCGAGGCCAGCCTGATCTATGGAGTGAGTTCCAGAACAGCCAGGGCTACACAGAGAAACCCTGTCTCAAAAAAAAAAAAAAAAAAATTGCGGAGGAGGGCTGGAGGGTGGGAAGACGGGGGAATCCGTGGCTGATATGTAAAATTAAATTAATTGTAAAATAAATAAATTAAACAACAACAAAATGTTTTCTGGGGACCGAGGAGATGGCTCTGCTTAAAAGCACTTGTTTGATTTTTTGAGACAGGGTTTCTCGATGTAGCTCCCGCTGTCCTGAACCTCTCTATGTAGATCATGCTGGCTGTGAACATACAGAGATTTGCTGCCTCTGCCTCCTGTTCTGGGACTAAAGGCATGTGCCACCACACTCAGCGATTTTCTCTGGCAGAGGACTTTAATTTGGTTCCCAGCACCCACATGGTGGCTTACAATCGTCTGTAACTCCAGTTCCAAGGGACCCAACAGGCACCACGTAGCACACATACCTATACGCAGGCAAAACATTCATACCCATAAAATAAATTAAAACAAATATTTCCAGGACTACAGAGATAACTCTGCAGTTAAGAATGTGTATCGTCCTTACAGGGGCCAAAGTTTGATTCCTGCACTGACTCTGGGTGGTTCACACAGCTGCCTGTAACTTTAGCATCAGGAGGCTCCAGTGCCCCTCCAGCCTCTGAGGGCACTGACATTCATGTTCACATACCATACACACCACACACACACACACACACACACACACACACACACACACACACTAAAACCTTTTTAGAGATTTATTTATCTTGAGCATGGGAGTGTTTTGATTGCATGTATGTATGTATGTATGTATGTATGTACATCACATGCATGCCTGGTACCCAAGGAAGTCAGAAGAAGGCATTGGCTGTCCTGAAGCTGGAGTTACAAATGGTTGTAATCTACCACGTGGGTGCTGGGAACCAAAACTGAGTCCTCTGCAAGAGCAATAAGTGCTCTTAACTACTAAGCCACTTGTCCAGCCCCAAAAATTAAAAGAAAGAAAGATGTTTATTTAAAGAAGAAACAAAGATGTTATGTTTTCCTATCCCGGTTCAATGCCCATACCTAAAATCCTAGCATTCAGGAGACTGAAGCAGGAGGATTTCTAGAAGCTGGCTGAAATGGACTTTGTAACAGTAAGTTTGAAGGACTGTCACCTGGTTATAGAGTGAGACTCAGCCTCCAAATAACATTTTGTTTTAATTTTTTTTTCTTTTTCCAAGACAGGGTTTCTCTATGTAACAGTCCTGGCTGTCCTGGAACTCACTCTGTAGACCAGGGTGGCCTCAAACTCACAGAGATCCACCTGCCTCTGCCTCCTGAGTGCTGGGATTAAAGGCGTGTGCCACCACTGCCCAGTCTTATTTTATTTTATTTATTTATTTTATTTTTTTTTTGGTTTTTCGAGACAGGGTTTCTCTGTGTAGCTTTGGCGCCTTTCCTGGATCTCGCTCTATAGACCAGGCTGGCCTCGAACTCAGAGATCCACCTGCCTCTGCCTCCCGAGTGCTGGGATCAAAGGCATGAGTCACCACTGCCTAGCCTTATCTTAATTTTTAAAATGTTCACTTTTATTATTGTTAGGATGGAGGAGCACACATGTGCCACAGTGTGTGTGTGTGTGTGTGTGTGTGTGTGTGTGTGTGTGTGAGTGGCAGAGGACAATTTTGGGGGGATGGTTCTCGCCTTCTGCTGTGGCTTCAGGGTCTGGAACTCAGGTTGCTAGGCTTACACAGAAAACACCTTTACCTGCCGAGTCAATTTGCTGGCCTCCAAATAAACTGAGTGTGTGTGTGTGTGTGTGTGTGTGTGTGTGTGTGGTCTCAAATGGTTGTTGAATCTCTAGTGGTTTTCAACCTTCTTAATGCTGTGACCCTTTAATACAGTTCCTCATGTTATGGTGATCTCAACCATAAAGTTATTCTTTTTTTTTTTTTTTTAAAGATTTATTTATTATGTATACAGTGTTTTGTCTGCATGTATGACTACAGGCCAGAAGAGGGCACCAGATCTTGTTACAGATGGTTGTGAGCCACCATGTGGTTGCTGGGAATTGAACTCAGGACCTCTGGAAGAACAGTCAGTGCTCTTAACCTCTGAGCCATCTCTCCAGCCCCCCATAAAGTTATTCTTGTTGCTCCCTCATAACTGTAACTTTGCTACTGTTATGAATTGTAATGTAAATATTTTTGGAGACAGAGGTTTGACACAGGGGTTGCAACCCACAGGTTGAGAACCTCTGCTCTAAAATGAAACACAAAAGGAGCCCTGAAGCCCCTTGGTTCTCATATCCCCCTACCCCCTTGTCCCTAATTGCTGGGTGTCTTGTCAAGGAACTTGCCTTGCCTGGACACAGATTTCCCTGCTTGAATATCTGATTTGTACATGAGGCGTGCCGGTGGAAGTGTCTGGGTATGCTGGGTGTGAGGGTGCAGCGCACACATGCAGACTTCTTAACTCATCATCTTCCACTCACCCCCATCCCAGTGCTGGGCCCAACTCGGGCCCCATGAAACCACTGAACTGCCCAAGTTGGAAGGCAGAGGCGGGTTGCCATGGAGATAGGCTTTGTTTCCCCCAACTGTCTGACAGTATCTGAGAAGCTCACAGAGCTCATCCAGATGGACGGTGACCTAGCCTGGGAGAGCAGGCGTTTCCTGACCTGAGGTGCAGAAGCTCACAGCTCTCCAAGCACAGGGGTCAGCACTTCTCTGACTGACACAGAGCTGTGAGGAGCCTGGTCTGTCAGCTGGAAAAGCTTCCTGTAGGGAGTGTGGAAGGGGCCCCTCCAGAAGTGTTTGCTGACACTCACTTCACCAGTCTTCAGCTGCACCACCGGCCCTGTGCCCGAAGGCAGGGCCAGGAGGGCAACACCCCCACTCGGCTTTCTGTTAGCTGGGGGAGCAGGGGCAAATTTCCTGTCCATCACCACAGAGAAAGAGATAGCTGAGAGTTCTTAGAGACAACCTCCTCAGGCTTCCGTCTACAGTGAGGCACAGACAAACAGTGCGGCAGAAACACGGCGGGACACCCCCCCACGCACAGTGATTCACACTGGCATATCCAGACACATGAATACACAAACTCAGATATGCTAAGACAGACAGGCAGACATCTAAACACGTGTAAACAGAACAGAAACATTCTGAAACACTCAGATGCACACACACATAGATACACACACACTGCCAGCACACCCACTCCATCGGCTTACACAGGCACACTCAGATGACATAAATGCACACATCCGCAGATGCACAAGACATTCACTGATATATATTGAATACATGCGTACATACACATGCTCGGCAGCCCACACAGAGAGACATACATCAGCTGGTTCCACAAACACAGATACAAAAACACAAACAGTTGACAAGTGAAAACACAGGTCTAGGCAATGGAAAGGAAAGGAAAAGAGCTAATCCCAAGTGAGGGCCAATTCTTCAGCAGACAGCATGAAAGGATGTTTATCTGTCAGATCTTTTTCAAACTCTTCCAGCAAGCTGTGTGGTTGGTAGCATCATCCTTGCTTTATACAAATGAGATTATGTAAAACACACAGGCTTGGGCTACAGAGGAGAGAGTTTGCCTAGAGTGTATAAGGCCCTGGATTAGACCCCTAGCCTCATAAAAAATAGTAAGGGAAAGAGGTGAAAGGTAAAGAGCGAGGCAGAGAGGAGAGGAAGGAAGGAAGGATGGACGGAAAGGGCAGACAAAGTGCCAAAGGCTAAGGAGCTAGCTCAGGGTAAAGGGCTTGCTGCACATAAGGACCTGAGTTCCAACCCCCAACACCCAGGTAAAAAGCCAGGGCCGGGGCTGGAAAGATGGCTCAGAGGTTAAGAGCACTGGCTGCTCTTCTAGAGGACCCGGGTTCAATTCCCAGCACCCACATGGTAGTTCAAACTGCCTGTAACTCCAGTTCCAGGGGATCTGACACCCTCACATAGACATACATGCCAGCAAAACACTAATGAGCATAAAATAAATATAAATCTTAAAAAAAAAAAAAAAAAAAAAGGCCAGGGCCTAACTGTATTCCTGTAATCCTAGAGCTAGGGGACAGGAAACAGGAGGTAGATTCTGGAATTCTGGAACCTGCATCCAGTCTGTGACCAGTTCATCCAATATATGAGCTCTAGGTTCAGTGAGAGAGCCCTGTCTCAAAAAACATGGTGGAGAGTAATTGAAGGAGACACCAGCATTGACCTCTGACCTCCACATGCATACGCATGTGTACCGTACCCAAATGCAAATGCCTCTAACACACACCACACACACACACACACACACACACACACACACACACACACACACTGCAGAAATAAAGAGGGTAAACTGCAGAAAGGCCTCTTTGAACACCCTTCTCCGCTGCAGTCAGGCCACTATCGGTTTACTCTCTTTATCTCAGGCCATTTCCATTCTTCCAGCCTTCCCCTGTATACTTTCCATACAGGCATGTAAAGACACTGCTAATTTGAATATTTTTCACAAAACTGACTCAGAGAGGATGAGAAAACTGACCGAGGTCAGTAGAGTCAGGGTTTGGATTTAGCCCTGCCTGGCTCACTTCAAAATGCTGTTTCTGCTGCCTCAGCCTGAAGACAACCACAGAGACACAAAGCCACCGAGGGAGGCTGCCCGCAGGGGCAGAGGGAGGGACCGAGGGAGGGGCAGAATCTCTGTGCTGGAAACAAAGCTCCCTCCAGCCCCCCTGACTGCTGGATCCCTCTGAGGCATGGAGCCCTGACCTAATCCCTTGGGAAGGTTCTTCTGGCCAAAGCCATTGTCCCTTCCTGTCCATTCCTATTAAGCAGTGACGCATCCCCGGGAAGGGAATCTTTGCATCACTGACTTGTAGGTGAGCATTCAGATGACTAAATGATGACATGCTCCAACCCCCAGGACCACACCAGTGACCTGTCTCCTAACCCCTCTCTTCCTCAATCCATTTTCTACCCAGCCCCAGGGGGGCTTTAGTCAAGCTGGAGCTTGCCCCTCTGCCGCCTGCCTAAATCTCTTCTTGCTCTTGCTAGGGAATCCCCAGTCTCCTGGGGGCATAGAGATCTTCACACTCAGCACCCACTTACCTTTCTTTGTGTTTGTTTGTTTGTTTCGGTTGGTTGGTTTTTCCAGACACATTTCTTTGTTTTTCTCTTCTTTTTCTGTTTTTGTTTTTTGAGACAGGTTCTAAATAGTCTTGGCTGTCCTGGAATTGGCTCTGTAGACCAGGCTGGCCTTGAACTCACAGAGATCCACTTGCCTCTGCCTCCAGAGTGCTGGGATTAAAGGCCTGGGCCACTGCCACCCAACTTGCCTTTGTTTTTTGATTGGCAAAGTAGTTCTCATCCTTTAGGATCACATGTCTCTCTCTCTCTCTCTCTCTCTCTCTCTCTCTCTCTCTCTCTCTCTCTCTCTCTCTCTCTCTCTCTCTTTAAAGAGACATATTCTCAAGTACCCAAAGCCTGCCTTGAACCATGAATTTTCTAATCCTCTGTACCTCCACTTTCTGAGTGTTGGGATTATAGGCATGGACCAACACTCCCAGTTTATGCAGAGCTGAGAAAGGAACCCAGAGCTTCACGAATGCTTGCATGCTTGACAAACACTCTAGGAAGTGAGGTACATCCCCAACCCTGTCACCTCTGCTGAGCCTTCTGAGACGCTGCACTGTCCGACTGCTTCCCTTAATTTCCACAGCTCTGTGGAGGTCAGGATTACTGTTCCCATTTTATAGACAGTTAAATGAAGGTCTGGAGAGAGAAGTCCCTTTCCTCTGGGTTCTTGGTCGAGATGCATGCAATCACAGCTAGCGAACGCGTTCTCTATTGTTCTCCCAGGTAGGCCACGGGGCCTGAAGTTCAAAGTCTGGTATCTTTTGTCTCTGAATCTGTAGTGCCAGAGACCTAGCACAGGGGGAGGACTCAGAGAATGGCTGATGAGGGGGATAGCCACCTATTTCCTGTCCCCTTGAGTGGCAGGACAGAGAACAGGGACATGTGGGAGGGTAGGGTATCCTGGGGTCCCTGCTAGCTGACTCCTCAGAAAGTCACAGAGCATGATGGAGCGGTCCCTTAAGGAACTGTCCCTGGGCCCCAGAGAAAGCTTGCCAACCCTGCTAGGGATGCCAATATCTTCTGGCCCTGCTACCTCCCCCTTGAGTAGAAACTCATAGCCAATGCGTCATTAAACATTTACTATTTCCCAGACTACCCAGTTTGCTCTTAGGGCCTAGAGGTGGTGCCTGGAGACAGGTCAGGGAATGGTCCCTGGTTACTGGTCACATACCGGTCACTACAGCACCTCCCCAAAGCCTGGCAGGTTGAGTTTCCAGCTGTGTTGTGTAGTTGGGGAAGGACACTGGCCCCAGGTCACAGGGCCAGTGAGCCAAGATCCACAGTCAGGTGTGTGCTCATCCTTCCTTTTCATCCTGCATCCCAGCCCCCAGCCAGGGAGGATGTGGGCCAGACTTGGAGGAGGCTCAGGGAAGCCATTTTTTGAGGTGGGGCTGTGGTGCTCTGGTGGACTTCGGCAATAACAGCTTATCTGTATCCAGCACTTTCCCTTCCATTAGCTCATTCAGCCCTCCGCGGCGTCCGTCCCGTGGGTGCCTATTATTATCTCCATTTGACAAATGAGGGAGGAAGTTCAGTGCGGTTGAGTGACTTTCCCAAGGTTGCACAGCCCAGGCACGGCAGAGCAGGAGCACACTTCCGGGCCTTCGTTTTACTGGGGGGGGGGGGGGGGGGGGTAGAGATGCAGCTCACTCACAGAGTTCTTAACCAGGATGCAGGATGGTCTGTGTCCCATCCACTGGAACAAAAGAGGAAAATCTTGCCCTGGGTCTCTGCCGCCTGGGCTCCTGCCCCCTCCACCCTCCTCCACGCTGCCCTACAGCAGCTTTCTAGAGAATGAAAGTGAGCTCCTAATCCCTGCTCTCTCCGAGCTCACACTGATGCCTGGGGATGTTTTCTCTGCCTTGCCCTGACTTGTCCACCTTTCCAACTCCTATTCTGCCTGCAGGTGCCAGGCCACCTACTGCCTTCCCTGAAAAGGTTTCCTGGGTTGACACAGTCAGCCTTACCCACTCCTCCTAAGGCACCATGTCCTCTGTAGAATTTTTTTTTTTTTCCCTTTGAGACAGAGTTTCTCTGTGTAGCCCTGTCTGACCTGGAACTCACTCTGTAGACCAGGATAGCCTGGAACTTAGAGATCCACCTGCCTCTGCCTCCCAAGTGCTGGCACTAAAGGCGTGCGCCACCACCGCCCAGGGAGAAAAATTTTTTGTTTGTTTTTGTTTTTCAAGACAGGGTTTCTCTGTGTAACTCTGGTTTTCCTGGAATTCAGTCTATAGACCAGGCTGGCCTCAAACTCAGAGAGATCCACCTGCCTCTGCCTCCCAAGTGCTGGAATTACTGGCATGCATAATCGCACCTGGCCCAATCCTCCATATAAATTTTTAATGGACCAATTATCTTATTACATTGTTCGTCTGCCTGCCTGCCTGCCTGCCTCTCTCATCAGACTGCGTTCCTTAAGGGCAGGGATAATGATTTCCCACACCTGTCCTCCCCGCACATCGTTGTAAGTCTTCACTAAGTGTTTGTTGAGTGAATGTATAACCTCCCTGAGGGCTGGATGAGGCCGAAGATGATAGAGCACTAGCAGGACTGAGACATTAGGAGACGCTGATGTGTAGGATGATGTATGCTTCTGGGCATTTGAATTTGATGTGTCACTGAGACACACTCAGCTGAGCATTCCCCACAGGCAAGAGTTGCGGGTAGGGGGCAAGAAAAACTGGACAGAACAAAGAAAGACTATTACTGCAGCTACCACTAACTGAGGACCTACTGTGTGCCAAATGCTGGAGCTCTGGGGCACCTGGTCCCCAGGAGGTACAGAGCATCAACCCATTCAGTGGAGGAGAAAACTGAGCCTCAGAGAATAAACTAATTCACCAAATTTATATAACTAGAAAAAGCAGAGGCAACGGCATTTACAAAGCCCCGGGTTCCAACTCTAGCCCAGTATAAACCAGTCACATGCCTGTAATGGCGGCGCTCAGCAGGAGGAGGCAAGAGGGTGTGAAGTCCAGGGTCATCCTTGACTACACAGTAAGTTCTAAGTCACTAAGTCATCCCGGGATACCTGAGACCACGGCTCGAAAAAATAAAAGAAACAAAACTCACAGGGCAGTGGTGGCGCAGGCCTTTAGTCCCAAGCACTCAGGTAATACGGGTCGACGCTGAGATATGGGGCCAGGTAAGATTCAATAAGGAATGAAATCTGTAAGTCACACTCACGACACAGAACAGAGCTGAGACGACGCCGCGTCAGCCCCGCTGTCCTGCCGTTCCTCCCAAGGATGATGATATCAAACCGCAAGCCACGCTTTTCCACAGCTTGCCCCTGCTCCGACCAACCAACAGTGCGGGCAACCCTTGCCACTGTTTTCTAAGGGGTCAGGTATATCAGAGAAAACCACGCCCATAAGGTCAAAAAACGCTCTATCCAATTGGTCATTGGACCTAATGGTGTAATTCCCACAACACCCAGGAGGCAGAGGCAGGCCGATCTCTGAGTTTGAAGGCAGTCTGGTCTACAGAGTGAGTTCCAGGACAGCCAGAGAAACCTGTCTCAAAACAACAACAACAACAACAAAAAGCACCTCTCTTAGGAGGTTCTTTGGCCAGGTGTGGTTAAAGCCATCTTTACAGCCAATTTGTGGGAGGCAGAAGCATGATGATCAGGAATTCAAGGCTAGTCTTGGCTATACAGCAAGTTCAAAACCAGCCTTGGCTACATGAGACCCTGTCTCAAAAACAAAACCAAAGAAACGGGCTCAGGACTTGAACCCAGCTCCACATGGTACCATACACCTAATCCCACCTGCATATGGTAGGCAGGAAAAGACTGAACTAGGGGACGTACACCTTTCAGAGGGGAAGTAGGAGTTGAGAGTGAACCTAGCCCCTGAGGGATCCTGGGGTAGGGTGGGAGATCTGGACGTTAGGAGACAACCTTCCTTAGCTGCCACCAGCAACAGTAAGGGCCTTGTGCTGTGGGAGTAGAGGCTGTTGGCTGGGAAAGGGTTCTGAAGGAAGGAAGGAAGCGCCCCGTGAGCGTGTGGAGCGTGTGGGCCCTGGAGAGCAGGACAGATGGTTTGGACCGGTTTGGAAGAGACTGGCATGGCTAGGAGCAGGCAGGAGTAGGTAGGAGGGGTGAACATTTTTGCTTTGCACAGGTGCACAGGGACCTCTTCACTCTCTTTGGAAAGCATCCATCCCACGCCCCCTACCGCACCTTGCCGGCCTAGCCATGCTGTCCTCACGCCTCATCTCCCCCTCCACTGCCCCCAGCCCACGGCTCCCCTGTGGTTACCCGGGACCAGCCACTCCCACACCAGCCTGCTGTCTCACCCTCCTTGGCCCAGCCTGGTGAGGCAGGAGGGAGGAGTTTCCAGGCAGGAAAGAGCTGAGTCACTGGGCGGCACATCTGGTCTCAGATCTTGATACCCAGCTGGAAGGGGCAGGAAGGACGAGGCCACCTCCCCCACAAACTCTCCTGTGTCCTAGGCCGTTGCCAACTGTGTGGGGGCAGGCTGGGAGATGCCTCTGGTGGGGTAGCAACAGCCTTTGCCAGGCTGCCTCGCCCACTCGGCTGGGTCCTTTGCTGCTGGGACTGCCACTAGTGTTCAGAAAAGCCTGGGAAGTCGGGCCCATTGTCTCTACTGTGCAGGTGAGGTTACCGAGACAGAGTGGCTTGCTCAAGAGCACATCGTTTTTTTGGAGAGCTGGCCTGTGGGTGTGTCCTCTCCCAAGTGTCTTTACAAGAGGGAGCGGTGTTCAAGGTACTCAGAGACAATGAACGACATCTGAGGGGCTCGAGACATCCTAGTGGGTGATGACTGCAAAAACCGTGACAGGAATGCAGCTTATTGGTAGAGTGCAGGGGCCCTGGGTGCCATCCTGACACTGTAGGGATTAACTCTGGGTGGCCGGAAACCCAAGCCCCAGCCAAATGCTTCCTTCCCAAAGTCGCAGGGTAGGAGGTCGGCCTTCTTGCTACCCTGCACCCTTTTGTCCCTCCCTCCTGTTTCAGCTCTGCTCTGTGAGGCTTTGCTCACAGAAGTGCTCTCTCTCTCTCTCTCTCTCTCTCTCTCTCTCTCTCTCTCACACACACACACACACACACACACATGCTCAGAATGATTCCTCACACACACGTACACAAACATACACACATGCTCAGATTGATTCCTCATACACACACACACACATGCTCAGATTGATTCCTCATACACACACACACACACACACACACACGTACACACACATACACACATGCTCAGATTGATTCCTCATACACGCACACACACACACACACACACATACACACGTACACACGTGCTCAGATTGATCCTTCACACACACACACACACACACTCAGATTGATTCCTCATACACACACACACACACATACATGCTCAGATTGATTCTTCATACACACACACACACACACACACATGCTCAGATTGATTCTTCATACACACACACACACACATACATGCTCAGATTGATTCTTCATACACACACACCACACACACACACACACACACACACACACACACGTACACACATGCTCAGATTGATTCCTCATACACACACACACACACACACGTACACACACACACACACGTACACACGTGCTCAGATTGATTCTTCACACACACACACACACACACACACACACACACACACACACACTCAGATTGATTCCTCAGCATTATTTTTGTCCTGTCTCCATTCCCCCATGCCGAGAAGAGCTTTGGCAGAGGTATCCCATCATCCAGTCCTCTGAGGGGGCATAGGGACATAGTGTTCTCATTGTCCTGAATGGAAAGAGGTGTCCAGGTCCTGGGGAGAGGAGGGCATCATGCCAAGGTCTCTGGTTTCGCTCCAGGTCATTCAACAGCCTTCTCTAGGGGCCCAGCTGTGTTTTCACACAACATCCTGCAAGACACAGGCCAGGTCACTTCCCGTATAGCCATCCCACGCATATACATCAAACCCTGCAATTCTTGGTAGTTCCCAAGACCCAATCCATCCACAGCGTTAACTTTGGATTGATTTAATTGCATATAAAGTGGTGAAGAGTCACAAATGTACCCTTGCTGAGTGACCTTCAGACACATTCTGAGACTTGCCTGAGTCATGATTTCCTCCTCTTTTATGTTTTCTTTTTTGTTTTGCTCTGTGTGTGTGTGTGTGTGTGTGTGTGTGTGTGTGTGTGTGTGTGGAGGGGCGGGGGGAGGGGGCAGGGGGCGGTGCTAGTTCCAGGAGACAAGATCTCATTCTGTAGCCCAGGCTGACCTGGAGCTGTGTAGTCCAGCCTGGCCTAGAACTCCTGCTTCAGCTGCCTAACTGAGCTAATCAAGGAAAGCAAGTAGATTAGGCCCATATCATATGCCAATTGCTGCCTTCAGTGAAGTGGCCTAGGTTGAGAAGGTAGAGAGTCCATGATCAATTAGTGATGCCTGTCACGGTGCAGACAAGGTAATGGAGGTGTGTATATGCTGTGTGCCAGGTGTTGAGTGTGTTTGTTTGTTTGTTAGTGTTCATTGGTGTTTTGCCTGCATGTGTCTGTGTGAGGGAGTCAGATCTTGGAGTTACAGACAGTTGTGAGCTGCCATGTGGGTGTTGGGAATTAAAGCCGGGTCCTCTGGAAGAGCAGTCAGTGACCTTAACTGCTGAGCCATCTCTCCAGCCCCCAGGTGTTGAGTGTAAGAGGCACTGAGTGTCACTTCCTTCTAACAGCCTTTTTATTTTATTTTTATTTTTATTTGAATTTATTTTATGCTGAATGTATTCCCATGTTATAAGTTTTTGCTTCTTCTGGGATATCTTTTTCTTCTGTGCACCCTCCCCTTCCAGCTTTGGAACAATGTATCCTTATGAGGTTATCATAAGGTTATCAGTGAGGATCATCTCGATGTGGCAGGGGGAGTCCATGTATGGGTTAATCTGGCCATCGGCTCTGTGAGGTCATCAGCACATCGTAGGTGCTTTATTCTCCGGGATGTGTTCAGTAACTAGAGACTCTGCATCTACCTCCCAACTTCTGGGATTAGAGGCATGTGCCATTTTTTTTTAATTTTATATACATTGATGTTTTGCCTGCAAGTGTGTATGCAGGAATCAGACAGCTGTGAGCTGTCATGTGGGTGCTGGGAATTGAACCTGGGTCCTCTCGAAGAGCAGCCAGTGCTCTTCGCCTCTGAGCCATCTTTCCAGGCCCGCGTGTGCCATTTTTATGTCTAATTTTATGTCTTGCTGGGAATTGAGCCCAGGGCTTTGTACGTGCTGGGCAAACACTGTACCAAATGAGCCATGTCCCCAGCCTAACTTGGTCGCTTCTTGCATTACTGTGTCTTCTCTGCAGATCCCAGTCCAGGCTTTCTGCAAGTCAGACTCCCAGCATGGTGGTGACCTTGGGGAACTAGAAAGGGAAGGTGTGTGTGTGTGTGTGTGTGTGTGTGTGTGTGTGTGTGTGTGTGTGTTTCCAATAAAAGGGGAATATGCAAATAGCATAATTTAGAGCAGATCCTCTTCAGCCTAAGCATGAACATTTAAATATTAAATTACCCTATGCAATTTAATGCAAACGAGCAGTTGTTGCAGGCAATAGGCCTACACGCTAGCAGAGCAGACCGAGCCAGAGTCACGCCAGACTGCTCCACAGGTGAATCAGGGTGGCACCTGCACAGCTCAGCTCAGGGATGGTCCTAGTTCTGGGGACAAGACTGTGCAGAAAGCCTGGGACTCCCTCAGATTCCCAGCAAAGGGAGCTCACCAATATGAGATGAGGGGCTCAGTCCTAAGGGAGGTCGGTGCTCAGAAGAAAGCCTTGAGAGGAGAGCCTTGACGAGAGGTAGGCTTCCCATTGACAGGACTCTGTGGTGTGGACCCACTGTCCGTTTTCTTCTCCCAGTCCTGAAAGCTTGTTAAGGGAATGTGACCTGAGTGTTGAGGGGAATGGCCAGCCCTGAGGTCCCTTTGTTCCCAGGATTCCAAAGGCTTCTCTGGGAGCTGCCTCTAAACTGCAGGCTCTCACAGAGGGGAGGAGCCACCAGGAAAGCAAGAAAAACTGGGCAAGGCCCCACATCCTCCCTGGCTTCCCAGGCCTTCTCCTCTGTCTCCAGGGCTGTCTCCCTGCCTTGGTCCTGGCCCCTAAGGCCTCCCATTTGGATGCTTTGTTTGGGCCTGTTTCGTGTGACCTGTCACATCCTATCCCAGCAGTACTGGTTTCTAGTTCCCCACCCCTCACCCCCAGCTGTTTGGACTGCTTGACACGAAGGTACCCAGCCATGTTCCTCATGGTCAGGCTAGCCTGAGTGCACCAGGAACATGCCTCCTAGTTTGGCCTACCTTATTTCTTCCTTTAGGATCTCTCTGTCTCCTTCTCCCCTTCCTCCCTCAGCCTTTATCCCTTCCCTAAGCCTGATCAACTACCAGAGATCCACCCCCTCCACCCCATCCCTCACCAGTTCCCTAGCTCCCTGATCAAGTCTTGTTGGCATTAGCCTCCAGGTCCCATATAAGACATTTTGAAGAGCGGCCCTGGGGTGGAGCTGAGCAATCCAACAGTCATTTTTACCTCATCCCAGGACACAGGCTGTGAGACGGAGGAGCCAGAGGCAAAGGGATCAGTGACAGCTTGCGAGGCAAGCCCAGCTGAGGTTGTCTGGCAGATCCACAGCAGCCAGGCATCATGGAGAACTCACCCCGGGATGCTGCTCAGGTGGAGAGGCAGCGCCCAGGCCTGCAAAGACTGGAACCAAGCCGGGCGGTGGTGGCGCATGCCTTTAATCCCAGCACTCGGGAGGCAGAGCCAGGCGGATCTCTGTGAGTTCGAGGCCAGCCTGGACTACCAAGTGAGTTCCAGGAAAGGCGCAAAGCTACACAGAGAAACCCTGTCTTGAAAAAGGACTGGAACCTGGGCTGGAGCCCAGAGCAGGACCGGTGCCCTGAACAAGAGCTGCACTGTGCATACCCTCCACCTCTACCCCACGCCTCAGGCCAGGCCCGCGTCAGGGGGCCACCCCTGGAGCTGGGAATAAGATACTCAGGAAGTGGGGGAGCAAGGGAGAAGACCCAGGTGGGGAGCGACCTGCAGGCAGAGGTCGTGTGTCTGTACCTGGGGTCGGGAGTGGTGAGTGACACCGAAGAGTTCCAAGTGGCCCTGGGGTCTCAGGACTTGGAAAAGGAGGCTCATGTAAGAGACCCAAACCCACAGAAGATGTCAGGCTCAGAGGATGGGAAGCCTCAAGGGTTCCAAATATAGGCCGCACTGCAGGGCTACGGCCTTTAGCGCTTGGCACCTGACTGACCCATACCCTCTGTCTGCTCTACCCTGGCAGCCTCCTATTGGACCCTTAAAGGCAAAGAGAAAAGGTACCACGGTGGTGAATGCTTGTTGCCAACTTGTTGGGACTTAGAGTGTTTCTAGAACCGTTTTAGAGCAGGGAGACCCACCCTGAATGTAGGCAGCCCCATCCTGTCGGCCGGGGTCCTGGACTGAAAGAAAAGAGAAAATGAATGGCGCTGAGTGCCACCATTCACCTCTCCCCGCTTCCTGACTGCAGATACGTCAGCAGCCGCCTTGTCTTCCTGAGGCCTTGGCTTCCCGTCGTGATGGACGACTGTTCCCTCAAGCTAAGCCAGAGTCAACCCTTCTTTCCATTGGTGGCTTTTTGTTTGTTTGTTTGTTTGGCTTTGGTTTTTCCAGACAGGGTTTCTCTGTGTAGTTTTGGAGCCTGTCCTGGAACCCGCTGTGTAGCCCAGGCTGGCCTCGAACTCACAGAGATCCACCTGCCTCTGCCTCCCAAGTGCTGGGATTAAAGATGTGCATCACCACTTGCTTTTGTCATGCATTTTATCATAGCAATAAGAAAAGTAACTAATCCAGATCCCCCACTTCCCGGAATCAGGGCCCCGCTGCAAGGGAGCATCCGTCATATTCGGGATTCACTAGACTAAAGGGAGGCCTGACCAGGCGCTGGCCCTTTCTCAGTTAGCTGATGCCCATGAAGAATCCGCCATGAAGAATGCCCATGCTGCTGTGCTTGAAGAATCCGGTTGGCTGGACCAAGAAAATCTTCCTCTGGAGAAAAGGGCAGTGACCAGAGAGGGCTGATACCCGCACTAGGAGGAAGTAGGGGCCCAGGGGCAGAGGGACTCAAGGCAGGAGGGACCCAGAGGAAGGACAGAAGCAAAGACCAAGCGCATTGGAGTTACTGTGACCCCAGAGCCAAGGTGTCAGGCACTCGGAGCTGGGGGGAACACTAGACCTCAAAGGCTTCCTGACCATCCGTGAATTCTCCAGAAGGCTCGGAGGAGAGAGGTACTGCCTGTCTTCCTTCCCCACCTGGCCTCACCTGACGCACCTGTATTGCCGTCTGCCTGGTCCCCTTCACCCAAAAGAACGCTATAGCCCTGCCTCTCCGGCCCCCTGTACATCCTAACCCATCTCCCAGAACCAAAAGAAGCCAGAGATGGTAGAGTCCCGGGCTTAAGATCCAAAGGCAAGGTCCAGTCCCGGCCTTTTCTGTGTGTCTGCCTCAGAGCCTCGGTCTCCTCAGCAGAAATAAAGGAGGAGACCCCTGTCGAGGCACATATCTGTAAACCCAGCTCTCAGAGGCTGAGGCAGTGGGAGCTGCAGCTGGAGGCCAGTCTAGGCTGTGTGATGGGACTCATCTGAGGAAGGAAGAAGAAAGAAAGAAAGAGAGAGAGAGAGAGAGAGAGAGAGAGAGAGAGAGAGAGAGAGAGAGAGAGAAAGGGAGGAAGGAAGGAAGGAAGGAAGGAAGGAAGGAAGGAAGGAAGGAAGGAAGGAAGAAAAAAGAAAGAAAGAAAGAAAGAAAGAAAGAAAGAAAGAAAGAAAGAAAGAAAGAAAGAAAGAAAGAAAGAAAGAGAAAGAAAAGAGAGAGAGAGAGAAGGAAGGGGCACAAAAGAAGGGAGAAATGTCTGCCTTCCCAGAGTCTGCTAGAGGAAACAGGCAATGAGTGGACAGAGCAGGTTGCAGCCTTCCTAAGAGGTCTACCCTTCCCATTCCCACACTCCCCACTGCCCTTCTGTCTCATATCCCTGCTTCTGTCTCTATTCCAAAGGGGTTCTGCTCGGACATAGAAACGAGGAGGAGGCAGAGGTCTGTGGACCTATGGAGCTTCAGACACTCCAGAGCAGGGCGTGTGCTCAGGGCCGTGTGCTCAAGGCTGGGCTCGCTTAGTCATGGTTTTCTCCCCTCAGCTTAAGGGATAAGAACAGGGGCAGGGAGCTAGGCAGTGGTTAGAACAAGAAGTCCTGTGGGGACTCTCGGAGATCACATGAGACTGTGTCACTCCAGCTCTGGGTACAGCTGCACACTGACTAACTGAGGTGCCCCATTTCGATCCTATCCCACCACGCGCTCCTCCTTTCTCTCGAGGACTACAAGCCAGTCAGCCAGGGACTGATATCCCCTACTGGTATGAGCTCCAGAGACAGAGAGACCTGGGTTCAAATCCTGGCTTAGTCACTGCCCTTGTGACCAAGGCAGGCTGCCTTAGCTGCCTCAGCAAGAGTAGGGTTATAGCTCAGAAGGAGAGCATGGACACACAGTATTGCAGAGGCCCAGGGTTCAGTCTCCAGGACTGCTCTCACCCCTTTGCACACACATACACCCCCCAAAGACCTCGGGCTTGGTGTGGTGGTACATGCTTATAATCCCAGGATTTGGGAGCCTGAGGCAGGAGAATTGAGACTTTGAGGCCAGTCAGGGCTACACAACAAAATTCTGTCTCAACCCCCAACTCATCCAAAATTATCTCTACACAAGACTCACATGAGCCGGGGAGACGGCTGAGCCGGGGGGACAGCTGAGCCGGGGGGACGGCTGAGCCGGGGGGAGATGGCTGAGCCGGGGGGACGGCTGAGCCGGGGGGGGGGGGGGGGGGGACGGCTGAGCTGGGAAAAGCACCTGCCATCAAACCTGATGACCCGAGTTCAATCCCCAGGATGTTCATGGTGGAAGGAGTGAACGGACTCCCTCAAATGGTCCTCTGACCTACACGTGGGTGCCATGTGCACACACAATAAACAAACAAATGTAATAACAATTTTTTAAAAGCGAAGGAGGCTGGAGGGATGGCTTGATGGTTAACAACAACACTGAACTGCTCCTCTGTAGGACTTGCATTCGGTTCCCACGTCAGGCAGCTCACAACTGCCTCTAACTCCAGCTCAGGGACCTGACACTTCTGGTCACCATGGGCACCTGCACTCACCACTCACGTGCACATACCCACATGTGCACACACATATAGTTAAATGATTTTTTTAAAGGAGTAGAGTGAATGAATAGCTAGAAATAGTGGCTCCAGCTATAATCCAGCACTCTGCTGAGGCAAGATTGCCATAAGTTAGAGACCAGAGTAAGATCCTTGAGCTGGGGATATAGTTCAGTGGCAGAGTGTTTGTCTACCATGCCTAATGCCCTCAGTTCCATCTCCAGCATGTGTGCGAACACACACACACACACACACACATACACACACATACACACACACACATACACACACATACACATACACACACATACACACACATACACATACACACACACATACACACACACACACATACACACACACACACACACTGGTCCAGTTGGTTACAAAAAGGCACAGTCACATGTGCTTGCATACGCAGGGGCCACAGACACTCAGACACACACATAAACTCACCCATCCACACACACATTTATCTATCTATCTATCTATCTATCTATCTATCTATCTATCTATCTATCATCTATTTATAGACAGAGTCCACTGTGCAGCCCTGGCTGTCCTGGAACGTCTCAAAACTCAGAGATCTGCTGCCTGTGCTCTCTGAGTCCTGAGAGTAAAGACATGTGCCACCACACCTGTCCATACACATTTTTACATTCAGCTCTGTCGACACAAAGGCACACACTCCCACATTTTTACAGTATTCTAGCCACCTAGACAGGAAAGATCACACAGACATATACACACCCATGTGCAAGTCCACTCACACACATGGACACACTCCCGCTCCTCTTTGTTGTAGTTTTGAAACATCTTACATATCCCAGGCTGACTTGAACGCATATGTGTGTGAGGATGACCCTGAACTTCTGACCCTCCTGTCTCTACCGAGTGCTGAGATTAAGAGCATTCACAGGAAGGGATGTCCACACACCTACATGAGGAAGTATATGGAGATATTCATGCTGTTTGTTTTCTTTTAGAGACAGTCTCCTCGACGCAGCCCTGGAACTCACTGTACAGATCAGGCTAGCTTCAGACTTCTGCAGTCCTCCTGTGTTCCCAGTGATGAGGTCACAGGTGGGGATTTCCTTGGTGACATGTTCTGACACATAAATTTATATTCTTCAATCAGATTGTGTCTGGACCATCAAGGCACATACGTATTTTTGCACACAGCTCTGTACATTCTGGGACGTTCACTGTCACCCTTAAGACATACAGTGACTTGTTGGGTCAGGGACACTTACACATACAGCTTCCTCACTCCCTCCCCCCTCCAAGGCCGTCTCCTCCATAGGAGTTCCTGCCAACTACCAACTTGACTGGCTTTCTCCCCACCTATTTCCCACCATCCTCTGGGGCCTCTGGGGCCTCCCTCTAGAGAGGGAGGGGACGGGACAGGGTTAGCCCTGCTGATGTGGCAACACAGCTCACCTGCAGCCTAGGCCACACCTTCCACTGGGAGAGGCTTAAAGGAACAGCATTCCCTGCTGCTCACTTTGCCTGGTCCACAGCCGGCATTTCTCGGACAGGGAGAGGGAGACCTGGAGAGGGCTCAGACTATGAATGGGACTTGAACCCAGTGCCTAGTCGCGAGAGACGTCTATATTAGGACAGGAAGCTGGAACCCAGGCCTGCGTCTCGCCTGCGGGGCTGTCTGTCTGGTCTTCCGCTCTTTCCAACCTCCCTAGCAGGCACTCCCACCCTCCGGCAGGCCCTCTCTAGGGAGCCAGCACCATCTGGGCTCCCTGCCAGGAACCTGGGCGTCCCTCTCCATACCTGTCCCTGCAGAATCTGTCTCCTACTCTGTTTTCAAAGCTGGTGAGGTGTGCCTGCACAGTGGGCAGCTCAGCTGGTTACTTCTCAGTCACGTGACAGGGCAAGGCATTCTTCTCAGGGCCCCCATTGCCTCATCTACACACGAATGAGAAACACAAATCGACCTGCCAGGATTGGCGAGTTAGGCACAGGCAGAGTTCTGGCAGGGCCAAGCCCAGGGACTCGAGCCTGGCTTGGCAAGGGAGCCTCAGAGTTGCAGGGATATACTGAGAAGGGCCAGGGCATCCCGCTTCCACACACCGCCTCCAAGTGGTCCTTTCGCTTCCTCCTCAGTTCAGTGTGATTTACTGTGAGGTCCCCGCGGCTCTCAAAGCTGTAACAGCCCAGCCTAGCCTTGATCATCACTGTGGTAGGGGGAATGTCTGAGAGGTGGGCAGGTGGTAGAGATGGAGAGGGATCAGGGAGACCCAGCCATATTCTTGGAAGTCACCGGACCAATAGAAAGGATCTAGCCTGGTCTACCCCTGGAGTATTTGGCCTTCCTGCCTTCACCCACAGTGCTAGAAATGGAACCTAGTACCTCGAATATGGTAGGCAAGTGCTCTACACTGAACAGCACCTAGGTCTGGATACCCTGGCTTATTCAGGGAAAGCCATTTGTCCCCTGGATTCCAGGACTAGTGAGACAGAGAGATATGCCATGCCCCGAGGGCCTCACTTTGGATGTGAGAGATGGTCAGATCCAAGAGCTCTTGCGATATAGGGAGGTACTCTCAGCCCCAAGGGCCCCAAACTATGTGGGGCACATAAACTTCCCCAGGGATACACAACCTATTGGAGAAATTCACCCCCTCTCAGGATTACCAGGCTGGAAAAAAATAACACAACCCTCAGGAACCTGAGTTCATTCTCAGGGACCTGAGTTCCATTTCCGGCCCCCATATCAATCAGACAGCTCACAATGACCTGTAACTCCAGCTTCAGGGGATCCAACGTCCTCTCTGGCCTCCACAGGCACACACAGAATGTACACATACGTGTACACACACACACACACACACACACACACACGTAAAAGTTAAAAGTTAAACATAAATAAAAATTTCTAAAAATTTGCATAGCGTTTCAGGGGCTAGGAAGTTAGTTATAAGGCATAGCTTGGACGTGCTGGTTGCCTGGCAAGCTCACATGGCCAGCCGGGGTTCACGTGGTCCACATTCCCAACACCCGAGCTTCAAAGGCACACATTCCAGCATTAACAGGCATGATGCTCATTCACGGGGCATGCATGGACTGCTCACCCTGCTTCAGGCACTGGAATAGCCTCTAAGGATTCCCTGCAGCCGTTAATAGAAGCCATGCCTGCTCTCAAGGCCACAGCTGTGTAATCAGAGGGAATTTATATTCTGCAAGGAATCTGGAGTCGGTCGTGGCAGAGTGGGGCTTGTAACCCCAGCACTCAAGAGGTAGAAGCAGGAGGATCAGAAGTTCAAGGTCATCCTTGACTACATAACGAGTTCCAGAATCTGTGTCAAGTAAACCCGTATGGTGGAGCCGGACAGAGGCTCATTAGTTAAGAGCACTGGCTGCTGTTCCAGCGAACCCGGGTTTGACTCCTAGCACACGGTGGCTCACAAACACCTATAACTCCAGTCCCAAGGGATCCAACACACTCTGAGGGCACTACACACATGAGGTGTACATCCTTACATACTCTACATACATACATACAGACAGACAGACATACAGACAGACAGACATACAGACAGACAGACATACTCATGCAGCCAAAACACTCATATACACAAAATAACAAAAAAAAAATAAAATTGAAAACTAAGCCGGGTGGTGGTGATGCATACCTTTAATCCCAGCACTCGGGGGAGACAGAGCCAGGCGGATCTCTGTGAGTTTGAAGCCAGCCTGGTCTACAGAGCGAGATCCAGGACAGGCACTAAAGCAACACAGAGAAACCACATCTGGAAAAAAAAAAAAAAAACTTTTTGAGAACTAAAAAACAAACATAAAACACATAGAGTTGATAAATAACAGTACATCCTGCCAAGCTTGATGATCTGAGTTTGATCCCCAGGCCAACAAGGTAGGAGAATACCAACTCCCACAAGTTGTCCTCTGACCTCCACAAGTATAAATTTAGGTGCCTCATGCCTGTAATCCAGACACTTGGAAGGCAGAGGCAGGCAGATCTCTGTGAATCTGAGGCCAGCCTGGTCTACAGAGAGAGTTCCAGGACAGCCAGGCTACATAGTGAGACCCTGTCTCAAAGAAAAAAAAAAAAACCTACAACAAAAATCTGGACAAGGTAGATGGACACTAACAGGAGCCAGAGCTTTGGTGTGGAGTGTGGTGGTGGGAGAGGGGCTGAAGAAATTCACAGATCAAACTTGCCTGGGAACAGAGGCACAGACAGTGTCTAGAGGAGCCTGAGAGTCGGAAGGGACACTCCAAAAGGGACAGAAGAAAGGGGTCTGCCTAAGGCTCTATTAGAAATAAGCAGCTGGGAGTCCCACAGAGAAGGCCCCAGTTATCACACGGAAAAGGAATTCAGTTGTATCTGCCCACTCAGGGCCCAGGTAAGAACTGCAATGAAGCCGCCGGGCGGTGGTGGCGCACACCTTTAATCCCAGCACTCGGGAGGCAGAGGCAGGCAGATCTCTGTGAGTTCGAGGCCAGCCTGGGCTACAGAGTGAGTTCCAGGACAGGCTCCAAACAAAGCTACACAGAGAAACCCTGTCTTGAAAAACCAAAAAAAAAAAAAAAAAAAAAAGAACTGCAGTGATGGCTGGGCTTTCTCCAGGAATTCCTCTAGTCCTCCTAAGAGAGACAGCAGTGTGTTTTCCATTCTAAAGCAGAGGGAACAGCCCCAAGAGTACAGAGAGACGGGAGGGTGAGGGGGCTGGATTTAACCGGCAACCTTCTCAGTCTGACATCTGCCTCTTTCCTTGAGCACACAGCCTGTAGCTTCCCAGTGTTCCTTTCAAGATGGTGGAGCTGCTGCCATGATTATATTGTTGTTTGTTTATATTTACTGTGGTGCTGGGGATTGAACACAGGGTCTCATGCACACCAAAGTTAGCTCTATGACAGAGCCACGCACCCAGCCCTTGTGGGTTTCTGATCATTCCTGTTTGTGTGTGTGCATTTAACACAAAGTTTTACTTAACCCAAGCTGGCCTCTAACTCGGCTACAAAGCTGAGGATGACTTTGAACTTTTGATCTTCCTGCCTCAACTGAGTGCTGGGATTATTATTGGCAAGCTGCACACTAGGTTTATGCATCTCTGAGGTTTAAACCTAGGGCTTCTTACATGCTAGACGAGCACTCTGCCTACCGAGCGAGAGCCTATCCCCGTCCCATTTATTACTAATTATTGCTTTGATGACTTGGCTCACCTCGGGGTCCACCCTCCTGGCTATTTGCACCGTCGGTTCTGAAAACGCAGGTCCGGCGCGCCCCCGCGCGGTCATGATAGGAAACACGCGTCCCTCTGTGCCGGGCGTTGGGATGGGAAAGGTGGTGTCTGTGCTACGCCCCCTATAGGCTGCGCTAGACATTGCAGGCGAGTTTAACATGTGGAAGGCGCAGGTGAACAGGTGAATCACCTACCCAGCTGGTGTCCTGATAGTACGCAGTGGGAGCGTGGGAGGGTCGGGGGGGGGGGGGGTTGAAGGGAGTAACACTTATTGAGTGTCTTTTGTATGCTACACAAAGTGATCAGCATTCTCCCGTTTTCTCATTTAACATACATACCTAAGAGTAACACCTGACATCCAGGAGAATTAAGTAATCTGTCAAGGGATCTGTCTGTAGTCTGTCCAGAAATATGTCTGTGGTCACAGTTAGGCTTCTGGGGAGTAAGCTCGAGGATGGTAGGGCCACTGAATCCCACTACACTGACCATAAGCCTCAGGAGGTCCAGGATAATGACACCTGAGTAGAACTGGGTGCTACCAATTCTGCAAATGTAACTCTGGCAACAATGCTCTCCAAGTCTGTTTTCCTATCAGCAAAAGGACTTTATTAGAGGCTCCAAGGGACAGGAGAGTTCTGAGGATTCATTGCAATGATGCAGGTAAAATGCCCAGCTTGTCATCTGGCATGCTGCACTGTTTACTCCTTAACACGATTACTTGTTTATCTGCATGTTTTCCAGCACTGGGGACTGAACGCAGGACCCCGTGCATGCTGGGTAAGCACTCTATCGCTTAGGCAAAGGCACAGACTTATTCCTCCAGCTCCAACCACTTCTGTACTGAAAAGCTGCAGGTTAGGGATACAACTATGAATAATTAAAAGTACTGTTCTCCATGCCTGTACTGCCAGGGCTCAGAAGATTGAAAGGGAGCATTTCAAGGTCAAGGCCAGCATGAGCTACTTAATAAGACTAAAAACATTTTAAAGCCGGGCAGTGATGGTGCAGGCCTTTAAGCCCAGCACCGAGGAGGCAGAGGCAGATGAATCTCTCTGAGTTAGAGACCAGCCTGATCTACAGAGCAAGTTCCAGGACAGTCAAGGCTACACAGAGAAACCCTGTCTCAAATAGAAAAAACAAGAAAACAAAAAAATTTAAGTAGGGGCTGGAGGGATGGCTCAGCAGGTAGGAGCACGTACTATTCTTCCAGAGGACCCAAGTTCAGTTCCCAGCACCCATTAGGCAGCTCAGAACTTCCTGTAACTCCAGATCCAGAGGGATCCAAAGTTCTGGCCTCTACAGCTGCCTGCACTCATGTGCACATATCTACACACACAAACACACACACACACACACACACACACAATCAATCAATCAATCAATCAATCAAACTTTTTTTTTTTAATCTTTAAAAAAATTTTAGTAGATAATGATGGTTAAATTCCTGGGCCCTCGATGAAACACTTCATGGGGTCCCTTTCACACTGCACCTGTGGTTCAAGAGGATTTGTCCAGTTGCCTGTGAGGAGGAATAACTCTCCCCAGGGCACCCAGGAGCACAGAGGCAGGTGTCAGGCTCCATCCAGCCTCTCACTTCCAAAACCTGGACTCCTACCCCAGCTCTAGACAGGGTGACCGGAGAGTCCTGCAGGGCACCTGAGAACCACTTTTCTCCCACCCCTGGACAGTTTCAGGGCACCGTCAGCACAAGGAAATCAAGCAGAATGGCCTCCACTTAAGTGAAGGGGTTTTCGGAGCAGCTTCACCCCGCCGGCTCCTGGTCACAGCAGTCCTGTGAAGAGGGTGTTGATGGTGCAGTCCACTCTCAGAGAACCAGGCTAGGGAACATTGCTGCGCTAATTATTTAGGAAAGGCTCTGCAGTATGGTGGGGAGCTATTGAGGATGTTGTCTGCCCAGTGCTCCCCACTTCCTAGCTCAGTGCTCCCCACTTCCTAGCTCACAATCATACTACCATTCCTCCCATCTTCAGGTCCATTGCTCTGGACCCCACCTACAGATCCAAGACTGAGTAAGAAGGCTCCTGTCTCCTTTCTCTTTCTCTCTCTCTCTCTCTCTCTCTCTCTCTCTCTCTCTCTCTCTGTGTGTGTGTGTTTGTGTGTGTGTGTATGTACTTTTCTATTGCAATGACAAAACACCTTGACCAAGGCAACTGTCTTGGTTAGAGTTTCTATTGCTGTGAAGAGACACCATGACCACAACAACTTTTTTTTTCAATTTTTAAAATTTATTTTATGTGTATGAGTGCTCTATCTGCATGTACAGAAGAGGTCTATCTTTATGCCAGAAGAAGTCATCAAATTCCCACCATAGATGGCTGTGAGCCACCACGTGATTGCTGGGACTTGAACTTAGGACCTCTGGAAGAGCAGCCAGTGCTCTTAACCACTGAGCCATCTCTCCAGCCCCCCCCAACTCTTTTTTTTTTTTTTAAAGATTTATTTATTTATTATGTATACGACATTCTGCCTCCATGTATGCCTGCAGGCCAGAAGAGGGCACCAGATCTCATTACAGATGGTTGTGAGCCACCATGTGGTTGCTGGGAATTGAACTCAGGACCTCTGGAAGAGCAGCCAGTGCTCTTAACCTCTGAGCCATCCCTCCAGCCCCCCCCCCCAACTCTTATAAGGGAAAACATATAATTTGGGTGGCTTACAGTTCAGAGATTCAGTTCATTAACATCGTGGTGGGAAATGGCAATGTGTAGGCAGACATGGTGCAGGAGAAGGAGCTGAGAGTTCTACCTCTTGATCTGCGGGCAACAGGAAGTGAACTGAGTCTATACTGAGTGTAGCTTGAGCATATTTGAGACCTCAAAGCCCACCCCTGCAGTGACACACTTCCTCTAACAAGGCCACACCTACTCCAACAAAGCCACACCTCCTAAGAGTGCCGCTCCCTATGAGCTTATAGGGAGTCAATTACATTCAAACTTCAACAGCAACTTATAAAAGAAAGCATTTAATTAGGGGCTTGTTTATGGTCTATAACCATCCTGGTTGGGAGCATGGCAGCAGGAGGCAGGCAGGTGTGGCTCTGGAGAAGTAACTGAGAGCTTGTATGTTGAGACAACAACCACAAAGCAGAGAGAGATAACTTTGATGTTTCATGATGTTTGATGATGCAACACTGAAGCCCCACCCCCACCCCCTGACAAGCCCCTCCAACAAGGGCCACACCTTCTAATCCTTCCCAAACAGTTCCACCAACTGGGATCAAGCATTCAACTATGAGAGTCTATGGGGGCCGTGCTCATTCAAAACACCACAGTATACATGTCTGTGTGTAAGGATGCCGCATATGGGTACCCAAGGAGGTCAAAAGGGAGTGTCACAACTCCTGGAGCTAGAGTGACAAGTGGCTGTGGGACCTGTGACTTACGTTGAGAACTGAACTCTGTCCTCAAGAGCAGCAGATGCTCCTAACTGCGGAGCCATCTCTCCAGCTCCTCTTCTCTTCTCTCTCTCTCTAGTTCTTTCTGTTTGCTTGTTTTTCTAGACAACTGCTCTACCACTGAACTAAATCCCAATTCCATCTTCCTTTTGCTTTTTTGCGTTTCCCAAGTGTTGAGTTCAAGGTCTTGGGTACTGTGTGTGTCACTGTCACTCAGCTAGATACCAGCCTTGATCACAGTCTTCTCATCTTGGTGTTTTGTGACCTCCCTTAACCTCTGCGTCCAGGGCCCTGTTTCCTGGGGCTCAGTTCTTGCCTTGGAGTTTCTACATCTTGGAGGTTTTATCAGTAAACGAGCATAATCAAGGCTGTTGTTAGAAGCTCATGAAGCCGGGTGGTGATGGGGCACACCTTTAATCCCAGCACTGGAGAGCCAGAGCCAGGCAGATCTCTGTGAGTTCGAGGCCAGCCTGGTCTACAGAGTGAGATCCAGGACAGGCACCAAAACTATACAGAGAAACCCTGTCTTGAAAAACCAAAGAAGAAGAAGAAAAAGAAGAAGGAGAAGGAGGAGGAGGAGGAGGAGGAGGAGGAGGAGGAGGAAGAAGAGGGCTCATGAAAGGCCTGTCCACAGAGGCGTGCAGGAACAGGGAAGTACCCAGGGCTCTGCAGTCCTGCAACAGACACCCTGAGGCAGAGGAGTAAGGGGAGGCGGTCTCACCAGGAAACCTGCTGACAGCTGAATTTACGGGTGTGACACACACATGAGCCCTTGGTAGAGGAGCAGAGCTCCTGCCAAGAAACACCTCACTGAGAGAGAGAGAGAGTGAGAGAGAGAGAGAGAGAGAGAGAGAGAGAGAGAGAGAGAGAGACACACGCTCGATAAGCAGCCTGATCTCAGACTCTGGCTATAGCTCAGTGGTGGAGCACCACCTGGCATGTGCCAGGCCTTGGGTTCAATCCTCAGAATAGCTGGGGGAGTATGGGGACTATCCTGGTCACATTTCCCCCCTTCTTATTCTGCCGTGTCTACTCAGCTGAAAGCAGAAGGCCAGGGAACTGTGATACTGGGGCAGGAACCAGCCCCTGGACAAGCCGGGCAGTGCAGAAACAGAGTGGCGGTTAGGTTAGGCAGAGAATGACCAGGCCCTGAGTTTGGCTTTGTGGATTTTTTTAACTAACTAACTAACTAACTAATTAATTAATTAATTTTATTTTATGTGCATTGGTGTTTTGTCTCCATGTATGTCTGTGTGAGGGTGTCAGATCTTGTAGTTCCAGACAGTTGTGAGTGTTGGTTAAACAGCACACTGTTCGTGGCTGACAGAGGAGAGTCCTGGAGGAGGAATCATGGGCCATGGTTACCTTTTTAGAGCTTTATTGGGGGGAGGGGGGAGAGAGAGAGAGAGAGAGAGAGAGAGAGAGAGAGAGAGAGAGAGAGAGAGAGAGAGAGAAGAAGACAGATGGAAGGAAGGAGCGGAAAGGAAAGAGAGAGACGCACAGAGGGCCCACCCTCTTTTTAGGCTGGGACGCTGTCGAAGGCGACCAAATCCTTACAGTGAGCTGCCACATGGGTGCTGGGAATTGAACCTGGGTCCTCTGGATGAGCAGCCAGGGCTCTTAACCACTGAGCCATCTCTCCAGCCCCTAATACACTTGTTTTTCAAAGCACCCTCTGTATCTGCCTCAGGAAATCCTTCTCTTATCCTTCCAAGGCCCAGATTCCTTGTCCATGAGGCGGTCCCAGGAGGAACCTGTCCTGTCCCTGGGCCCCTGGGTGTCAGGGCCTATTGCTACATTGCTTAGCTTAGTGGTCGGCATTATCTCCATGCAAACTTGTGTTCCCAGGCTCTGCCATCTTCTACACAATAAGCTTCGTGCAGACCTGGGCCAATGAAGCCATTTGCTTCGATATAGATTCAGCACAGACCAAATGTCAACGTGTGCCAAGGGACTGAATCCCGTGACCTTGGTCACCGATTGCCACCTGGATGGATGCAATCTGAACGTGTGTGTGTGTGTGTGTGTGTGTGTGTGTGTGTGTCTGTTTCCCAGGATCCACTGGAGCTCTTTTTTTTTTTTTTTCTTCGAGACAGGGTTTCTCTGTGTAGTTTTGGTGTGCCTGTCCTGGATCTTGCTCTGTAGACCAGGCTGGCCTCGAACTCATAGAGATCCGCCTGGCTCTGCCTCCTGAGTGCTGGGATCAAAGGCGTGCGCTACTACCACCTGGGCCCACTGGAGCTCTTTAATGGTGGGTAGTATGAGTCTGGCATGCAGCCAATATAATATGTTGCCTGAGTTGGTCTAGATACCATCATCCAGCCTTCTTTTCAGTACTTCATTCAACAAACATTTTGTTATTTTCATTATCGTGTGTGTGTGTGTGTGTGTGTGTGTGTGTGTGTACATGATATGTGTGCATGTGTGGTCAGAGATAACTGTGTGGAGTTGGTTCTCTTCTTCCACCTTTAGATGGAAGAGTTCTGGGATTAAATTCACTTGCCAGCCTTAATCAGCAAAGTGTTCTTGTCCACTGGAAACCATCTAACAAATTTTTCTGTGACATGCAAGGACAGCATTGAATAAGTCATATGGTCCCTGTCCTCATGGGGCTTCCACTTTAGCGGAGGAAGCAGAAAAGAAAAGAATTATAAATGAACATTATTAGCCGGGCAGTGTTGGCACACGCCTTTAATTCCAGCACTCATGAGGGAGAAGCAGGTGGATCTCTGGGAGTTCAAGGCCAGCCTGGTCTACAGAGCAAGTTCCAAGACAGCCAGGGCTGTGAAGTGAACCCTGTCTTGAAACACCCTCTCCCCCAAACAAACAAACAAACAAACAAACAAAAGCCACTCTCAGGGTTTTTTTTTTTTAGATTTACTTTATTTAATTATGTGTCTGTATGTCTATGTGTGAGTAAGTACATGCTTGAGGAAGCCGGAAGTGGGGGATCCCCCTGAAGCTGTGGTTACAGGCAACTAGCTGTGAGCTGTCTGGCTGAGTGCTGGGAACTCTGCTCCTCCAAGCCCCAAATAAACCCGAATGTTTCCTACTGTGCTCAGTTGCAGAAGGATACGCATAAAGTGGGTGTGTGGATACCGTGGGGGGGGGGGGGCTGCTTCTCCGAGGAGATGACGTGAGGGCTGAGCTCTGAGGGAGCCCGGAAGCTGGAGAAGGCGTTGTAGACAGAGACAGCAGCAAGGACAAAGGTCCAAGCGTGAAGGAGTTTCTGGGACTTGGTAGGGATTCAGTTTTTCACCCTAAGGAGCTTAGTGGGAGCTGCCAGGAGTTAAGGATGCAGCCTTGGGGACATGCCAGCTCCTGGGCAAGGGGGCTGGCGGGTCAGAGGCAGCCCCCTACCCCCCACCCCCGTGAGTGCCGCCCTAGCTGGCGGTTGCCTAGCACCTTCAGTAAACAGCAGGCTGGCAGGCAGGCCTTGCCCATGCTCCCTTCCTTCTCTCTGACTGGCAACAGCTGTCCAGCAAGCAGCTGGAGGCCCTGCCAACACCCTCCCCTGGAATATTTCAGGGGTAAGTCAGAAAATGACCAGCAGCCTCCAAAACGCGTTTTCTCCCATATACCTTACATGGGTATATTGAGCAGCTCTGGGTGTTAGGCGCGTGTCCTCCTCTTGGCACTCTCCAAAACACACGAAATACACAGCCACAGGGGGCACCCTCAGTGCACAGCTGCAGCCACACACCCACCCCTACCCCTCAGCTGCGGCACAGGCACATGTCAGCCCAGTCAGGCTCACACTCACACTCACACACGGTTTCACAGCTGCTTCACAGTCGCTGCAGCCAGTGCCCATTTTCCCTAAGAACACTCACAACTGGCCCAATCGTACACACTCACCCTTGCTGTCAAGTCATACAGCTGCACTTCCGCAAGCCCACACAGGACAGGAATGGAGGAGCCCCGTGGGATATACAACCCTAGATCTGTCTTCTGCTCCACACACAGAACCTTTACCAGATGTTCCCAGCTGTGAGCACCTGGAACACAAGCCACAAGCCACCCAGTCAACACATTGGCATCGTTTCTCCTTTTCCATCCCCATTTGCTGCTGCCGCTGCTCAAGGATCTGATTAAACCTGTGTCCAGCCTCCTCCTGGCCCGGGCCTGCCGGAGTGCACAGCATTCTTCTGAAATTGAATCAAAGCCCTCCTCCCTGACACGGGGACCAAGTGGAAAAAAGTAATCAGGGGAAGAATGTCTGGGCCCCAGATCTGGGAAGGGGCCCAGCAGCTCTTCCTGGGGGGAAGGGGAGAGTGCCTTCAGCATGGAAGTCTGCTGGGGACACGTGGGCCGAGGACTCAGGCGTGGGTATATGCCTTGACACACGCTGGCAGAGTCGGAGCCACAAGTGGAGCTGCTCTCCGAAGACCCCACGAAACCTCCCAGGTTGGGTGGGGGAAGAGACCTGAGTTAAACACAGACTCAACTTTAAGGCCTTAGGCCTTTTTGCAGTTCTTTCTCAGCCCTTCCCTGGCCCCCAGCTGTCCCCAGACGCATGGGGTGTGGCGGGTAACCCCCCTTCTCCAGCAGGCGCCCTGCCCCACCCCTTCACGACAGCTGCGGGACACCGGGAGGGTGGCCGCTCTCCAAGCCCTCGCGCGGGTGGGGATCGCAGGGCGCCGACACGAGGGGTGCCGGGTCCCTCTGGGCACCCCACCACTAAACCTTCCTCCCGCCTCGATCGGGAACTGCTCCCCTGAGACTGCACGGCCCCCTCCTCTCCTCGCCGAGCAACCCAGGCCAGAAGGAAAGGTGGAGAGAGAAGCAGGTCCGGGAAGCGCCGCTGGGCCTCCCCTCATCCCACCCCACCCCAACCCCCCACCCCCTCCCACCCTCTCCCCGCCCCCAGGCCCGCAGGGCCGGCGCCCTCCTCCCGCGGGAGATGGTCCGGGCCAAGTGGGCGCGTCCGGCCCGGGTCGCCGGGATCTGGTGTCGGCTGCAGCTGGCAGTGCGGCGGACGCGGGCAGCGGCACAGCCGCCTGCGGAGCCGGCTATTAATAACGCTCCGGGCGAGCCCGGGGTCGGGCAGTCATGGCCAGTCCGGAACCCCTGCGCGGCGGGGACGGCGCCCGGGCTGCCAGGTAGGCTCCTCCAGGGCCCGTGTCGCCACCCAGTAGCAGAGGGGGCGCTAGGTGGGCTCCCATCCCCCGCACCCCATGGCCTCTTCCTCCTCGCTGTGGGTAGTGGTCCAGCCCGGGTGTGGCACGGGGCGGAGCCACCCGGGGAAGGGAGATGAGAGGCCCTGGCTTGGGGACTTGACCCCTCCGGTGGTCTGTGGTATTTTGTGACACTACGGGGGCTGGGTGAGAATTAATCCTTTCTGGCTATCAACCTGTCAAATTTTTAGTTGGCTCAACAGGCCCAAGAGAGCATGAGTTTTATTTTTATTTTCCTTTATTTCTCATTCACTTGTTCTTGGGGTCCGGGAGAAACCATTTGAGAATTCACTGTATTTGAGCCGCTTGGTGCAGCGTTGGGCACCCGCCAGCTTGAAGTTAGAGTCTGTTTGGTCAGCTTGTTCTCCCTGTGGCTCAGGTGGAGGCCTACAGAGGGACGATTCTCCTAGCCTACTTCACTGGGTCATGGCTGGACTCAGCAGCTGCCCACACTGTGGGCCTTACCACTGGTGATTGTGGAGTCGGTCTGCCCCAAGTCACAGTGTGGCCCAGGGACTTCCCAGTTATCAAATTGTGGGAATACTCCCTGGTACCCTCTGTTGTCACGTGAGAAGATAAAGCTGAGCTAGGTCTTAGGACATACATTTGCCTGAGTTGCTTACACACATACTAATAAGCTGGAAGTCAGACACAAGCTCAGTTGTCTGCATGAGGTCACGTATACATGCAGTCACAGTCAGATGGACAGCGTTAAGGAGTTGTCCAAGTCCTCTGGGGACAGGGACAGAGCAGCAGTGGCGCTGAGGTCGGGGCCCCAGCTGAGCACTCCCCCTCTCTGGCAGCCTCCTGTAATCTGCTTCTTTGCCAGCTCAGTAGAACAGCAGCTAGCTGAGGACAACATCTGGTACCCAGGGTGGCGAGGCAGCCCAGCCCAGAAGTCAGGAGGCCTGGGTTCTACACCTCAGACCCGCCACTTGACCTTGGGCAAATTTCCCCTTGGAGTTCAGTTGGTTTCTGCTTGCCTCCCAAGGGCCGCACACTAGGGTACAGACAACTAGCCTGGTCCTCGGGATGTCCACTCTCATCCAATGGGCATGTGCCCTGTCATAAGGCAAAGCCACTGCTCCCGAAGATGAGCTACATTCAGAATGTCCTGAGGACACAGTGGGCCTTGTTTGAGGTATGGCACAGAGTACATGGAGTTGGAGAATGGTTAGACATTTGTTAACTAAACCAATTTTCTTTTCTGGGCTGGGAAATGAACCTACTACTTCCTACAAGGTAGGCAAATTCTCCCCTTCTCAGACTTATCCCCCACCCAACACGCCCCACCCCTGATCATAGAAAGACTTTCTGAGCCAGGGGTGGTGGTACATGCCTTTAATTCCAGCACTCTGGAGGCAGAGGCAGGTGGATCTCTCTGAGTTTGAGACCAGCCTGGTCTACAGAGCAAGTTCTAGGACAGCCAGGGCTACACAGAGAAACCCTGCCCCGAAAGAAACTAAAGCAAAAAAAAAAAAAAAAAAAAAAAAGATTCTGACTGTGATGCTCTAAACCCTCTTAGGCCTATGCTTAGCCTTAGGTGGAGGGCCAGGCACTGGGGTCTTCTCGGGAACCTCAGGTGCGCTTCCCACTCTTTGCACTGGCTTGCTAGTCTCTGCACTGGCCATAACAGATGAACAGCCTACATGCAAATGTTTAGAATAGTGCCTTGAACATGGTTAAGTCATTCCAAGGTGGAACATGATGCAAAGGCCATCAGCTGGGAAATCGGGGACTCTGGCAGAGCAGGATAGGTGGGCTTGCCTGCCCGAGCAGGTGTTCCTTCCTGGTGCCAGGAATTTTACCTTCTCCGGTAGCTCTGGTTAGTGTTTTTAGGCAGATTGGTATTCAGGAAGTTGCATTTTTTTCAGCTAGATCCTTTAGATATTGTGGGCTCAGAGTAGGAGGTGTGAAAAGTTCCCACATGTTCTGGGTTGCGGGGGTGATATGAGCTGAGGCTAAAAACGGTGAGTTAGGGCCACCTCTTTAAGACTCTGAAAGCTGGGCATGGTGGCACATGCCTGAAGTCTCAGCACTTGGGAGGCTGAGGCAGGAGGATTGGTAAGAATTCCAGGCCTGGGACTGGAGAGATGGCTCAGCTGTTAAAGGCATTTGTTAAGGGAACCTGGATTGGGTTCCCAGCACCCACATGGTGGCTCACAGCCACCCATAACTCCAGTTCCAGGGGATCTGATGTCCTTTTTTGTTTGTTAGTTTTTATTTGTTTTGTTTTTTTGAGACAGGGTGTCTCTGGGTAGCCCTGGCTGTCCTGGAACTCACTCTGTAGACCAGGCTGGCCTCAAGATCCACCTGGCTCTGCTCCCCAGTGCTGGGATTAAGGTATGCACCACCACTGCCTGACTCTGATGCCTTTTTTTAACCTTTGAGGGCACCAGGCTATCTGTGGTGCATATACATGCATTCAGGCCAAGCATCCATACATATAAAATAAGTAAATAGTTTTTTTTTTAAAAAAGGAAGCTCTAAACCAGCTTGGACTACATAGTGAGTATCAGGCCATCCCCAGGGCTTTATAGCAAGACCCTGTCACAAAGGCTTTGCAACTGTGGCATGGAGCAACCATGATGTAGCCAGCTAATTATGGCTAGATTGAGCTGTAGAGAAGCAAGGAGGCCCATTAGAAGGCGGGTACAGCCAAGTGGTGGTGGCACACACCTTTAATTCCAGCACTCGGGAGGCAGAAGCAGGCAGATCTCTGAGTTCGAGGCCAGCCTGGTTTACAGAGTGAGTTCCAGGATAGCCAGGACTATTATACAGAGAAACCCTGTCATGAAAAACAAACAAAAAGTAGGCTGGTACTAAACAGTAAACGGATCATGGCTTGGACTGGACGAGGGCCCTGACAGTGGGCTGAAAAAGGCTGGACGGGATTGGAAACTTCCTATGGTAAAGGTCGTTTTCAGGGAGGTAGTCGCATGGAGCAGGAATCAGCAGTGCAGATTTCTAGGAGAACTATAATTTGAGTGCAGCTAAGATGTGGGCAAGCCTGATGGCCTGAGTTCCATCCCAGAACCCCACACGGAAGGAGAGAACTGCCTTTCACAAACTGTTCTCTGACCTCTATATTTACACTGTGGCACACACACTCCCTCCCAACACACACACACACACACACACCTTAAATCAGTAAAATGTAAAAAGAATGTAAATTGGAAGCAGACCTCAGCGATCACCTCCTCCATTCACTTTTTGTTGTTGTTGTTTGTTGTTTCTCTGTGTAGCCCTGGCTGTCCTGGAACTCGCTTTGTAGACCAGGGTGGCCTCGAACTCAGAGAGATCCGCCTGCCTCTGCCTCCCAAGTGCTGGGATAAAGGTGTGCACCACCATTACCTTTAATCCCCTAGTGTCAGTGGTTGTTTGGTTTTTTGTTTTTTTTTTTGCTTTTATTTATTTTGTTTTTATTTAATTTTTAGAATTTATTTTTGGTATGTATGTGGGGAGGGGTGTATGGGGCCAGAAGAGGGTGTCATACCCCTCTGACCTGGAGTTGCAGGTTGTGAGCCACTGCAAGGGTGCTGGAAACCAAACCCTGGTCTTCTGCAAGAGCAGCCAGTGCTCTTTACCATAAGCCATCTATCCAGCACCTCCCCCGACCCTTTCAATATTTATTTATTTATTTATTTGGTGCACAGGTGCACTCCTGGAACACCGTGTAGAAATCGGTTCTCTCCATTTGGACGCCAAGGATTGAGCTCAGTTTATTGGACTTGGTGGCAAGTGCCTTTATCTGCTGAGCCACTCCATGAACCCCCTTTTTGTGTGTGTGTGGGGGGCAGATTCTCATGAAACCAGGTTGGCCTCAAACTCTAAGAGGCTGAGAGTGGCCTTGAACTCCTGACCCCCTCCCATCTCCCAGGTGCTGGTACTGCGGGCATGCGCCGTCATCACGCTTGTTTTCCCTTGGTTTTCCAAGACAGGCTTTCTATGTCGTCCCAGTTGTGCAGACCTGTGGAACATCCGGCTGTGTCTGAGAGTGTTTCCCATTCCTGAAGTGACATAAACAGAGACTAGCCAGGGGCGTTGTGGTGTCGTCAGGGAATGCGAACAGTGGGCTGTGTGTGGAAAAGGCAGATGGGTGAAGGGAGTAGATGAGAGACTGAGAACCAGCTGCAGCTAGCCCTGAGGTGGAGGCCCTATTGACACATCAACAGGACACGGGCTGCTCTTTCACTGTCCATCATCTCTCCTGCAGGGAAACGGGTACAGAGGCCAGTTTTCCTCTCCAAGACTCCGAATCCCCGAAGGAGGCCATGACTTTCAGCCCAGAGGCCACTCTATCTTTGGAGGGGACTGTGAACCTAGAAGACATTCTCTATCTGGGGGACTCAGTGGACTTTGAAGAGAGTCTCTGCGTGGGAGAGGCTGAGAAGCCAGAGGAGACACTATTTATCGAAGAATCGAGGCAGCCAGAGGAGGCTCTGGACCTGGAAGAGCCGGTGAGTCCAGAGGAGACCCTGCTTGTGGAGGAACCTGTGAGGCCAGATGAGGAACAATTTTCAGAGGAGCCTGTGGAGCCAGCTAAGAGCCCAAGCCCAGAGCAGACTGCTTGGGAGGGAGAGACGGTGGCCACGGAGGAAAGCCTTCCAGCTCCGCTGAGTCCCGGCACAGAGGAGACCCTCAGCATGGAGGACCTGGAGTTGCTGGAAGGCCGTTTCCAGCAATGTGTGCAAGCTGTATCCCAGCTGGAAGAGGAGAGGGACCAGCTGATCCATGAGCTGGTGCTGCTCCGGGAACCAGCCCTACAGGAGGTGCAGCAAGTGCACCAGGACATCCTGGCTGCCTACAAGCTGCACGCGCAGGCCGAGCTGGAGCGGGATGGGCTCAGGGAAGAGATCCGGATGGTGAAACAGAAGCTTTTTAAGGTGACCAAGGAATGTGTGGCCTACCAATACCAGCTGGAGTGCCGTCAGCAGGAGGTGGCTCAGTTTACCGACTGCAGGGAAGCGCTGACCACCCGGGCAGCCCAGCTCTCCGGAGAACTGACCCAGCTGCGAGATGCCTATCAGAAACAGAAGGAGCAGTTACAGGAACAGCTGGAGGCACCCCCAACCCAGAGTGATGGGCACTTTCTCCAGGAGAGTCGGCGGCTGTCGACCCAGTTTGAAAATCTCATGGCAGAGAGCCGCCAGGGCCTGGAAGAGGAGTATGAGCCCCAGCTGCTGCGGCTCCTGGAGAGGAAAGAGGCAGGGACCAAAGCTCTGCAGGACACCCAAGCAGAGATCCAAAAGATGAAGGAGGCCCTGAGACCCCTCCAAGCAGAGGCCCGGCAGCTCCACCTTCAGAACAGGAGCCTGGAGGACCAGATCACACTCGTGAGGCAAAAACGCAATGAAGAGGTTCAACAGTACAGGGTAGGCCCCTTGGCTGTGTGAGAGACTATGTAGTTCAGGCTGGCCTGGAGACCTTGAAAAACTGGAGGCCTTCCTGCCTTGGCCTTCTGAGGGCTGGCATTTTAGGTGTGTGCCACCATAGCCAGAAAAAGGGACATCTTTTAGGTGAAGGGAAGTCTGATGTCTTTTTTTTTTTTTTTTTCCTCCCTTCCAAGACGAGGTTTCTCTGTGTAGCCCTGGCTGGCCTGGAACTCACTCTGTAGACCAGGCTGGTCTCAAACTTAGAGGTCCACCTGCCTCACTGCCTCATCCTCCTCAGTGTTGGGACTAAAGGCATGTACCACCACACCCAGACAGGCCTAATGTCTTTGGGGCTGGGATTACCATTCAGTGTGAATGAAGAGCCTGTTCTTGGGCCCAATAACTCATTCTTTTCCTCTGTCCTGTATTAATTTCATTTGGTTAAGGCCAGTATTAGGATTTAACTGGATTTTTTATTCTTGGTTTACACAGCTCTTTGTGTGTGTTGGGGATTTGTGCTCGTTAGGCAAGTAAGTACTCTACCACTGAACCATATTCCCTCCCCACCCTCTTTTAAAAGGTTTTACTATTTTTATTTTATGAGTATGGATGTTTTATCTGCATGTATGTATGTGCACCATGTGCATGCAGTGCCCAGGGAAGCCAGAAGAGGGCAGTGGATCCCCTGGGACTGTGGTTACAGATGATTGTGAGCTACCATGAGGGTGCTGGGAACTGGCGTTCTGCAAGAACAGCAAGTGCTCTTATCCTGTGAGCCATCTCTCTAGCCTCACATCCCAGCCTGACAGTTATTTTCACTCTTGGTTTACATAGCTCTGTGTGTGTGGCGGCAGCGAGGGGGTAGGATGGGGGGTGGGGGCGGGGGGGCAGTGGATACTGGGGATTGAACCCAGGCAAGCTCTCTACCGTGGACCGAGTCACCATGTGGGTGCTGGGAATTGAACTCAGGACCTCTGCTCTTGACCACTGAGCCATCTCTCCAGTCCCCCACAATCCTCTTTTTACTTGAGACAGGTCTTGAATTTGAGCTCTCCCTGCTTCCCATGTAGCTAGGATCGCAAGCCTGTACTGCCAGGATAAATGGGCTACCACGCCTGACTTGGATTCTTAGGTTTTATAGACATGGAAACTGAAGCTCAGTAATGTAGCCCAACCCTAAGTATTTCAGTGCCCCTTCCTTTTCTTTCATGGAAGCCTTTTCTAATTCTGACTGAACAGTGAATCATGCTTGCTAGTACACGGAGAGCTTGGAGAGGCCGAGTGCAGTGAGTTCATTCTGTCCTCTCCCAGCCACATTCACCCTCAAGTACCACCTGTCCATCCTCCCCCTTCAAGCTGTCCAGGCTTTGGGATGGAATCTCTGCATTTCCCTTTTTTGTACATGTCACTGTATCCTCTGTATCTGAGTTATTTCTGATTAAGTGTGAGCCAGTTCTAACCCCTTTTTAGAAGAGTAGGATATAAATACCGAGTGAATAAACAATTCCGTCTGCCGTGGCCCAGACTGGGCGTGCAGGTTAGGGCTCTATCTTTACTCACCTCCTTTTATTCTCAGCCATGCACTTAGGGGACACATCAGCCACATGCTGAGCTACGTGTTGCTAGGCATGCCAAGAATACTTTCATGTGGGGCCTTTCACAGCCCGGTTTTGTTTTCTTTTCAGACAGGGTCTCAAGTAGCCCAGACTAGCCTCAAAGTAAATGTGACCTGGAGCTCCTGATACTCCTGTCTCCCTCTGGTGTGTAGGCCTTTAGCTTGTCATCCTCCTGCCTCAGCCCCCAAATCCTGGGAGTATAGCTATGCACTATCATGTCTAATTTTCTGGGTTTTTTTTTGAAACATTTATTTTCTTGGATAAACTTAAAATTGTATGTCCTTCCCGTAAATCTTGAAAATGGCTGCATTCAGTTTGCTGAGTGTCTTACTGTAGTATTTATTATTCTTCAAAAGATTTTCACTTTGTTTATTTATTTGAGACAGGGTTTATGTGTAGCCCTGGCTGTCCTGGAACTCACTCTGTAGTCCATGCTGGCCTCGAACTCACAAAGATCCTCCTGCCTCTGCCTCCCCAGTGCTGGGATTAAAGGCGTGCGCCACTATGCCTGGCTAAGATTTTATTTTTAATTATGTGTATTGTTTGGGTAAGTGCACGTGAGTGTGGTGCCCTCAGAGGCTAGAGCATGGGATCCCTTGGGAGCCTGACTTACAGGAGGTTGAGTGAGAGCTGCTGAGATGGGTCCTGGGAATAGAATTCAGGTCTTCTGCAAGGGCCACCTCTGGCCCTGTGTATGCTGGTTTGGGACAGTGTCTCACTGTAGAGTGCATGCTGGCCCCAAACTCGTCTGTCTCAGCCTCAAGTGCTAAGGTTCCAAGGCCTATGCCACCATGCCTAGCTCCAAATTCTTTTTTTTCTGAAAGGGCTCCTAAACAGTATGTGCCAAATACTCTTACTTCATTGTGGTTACTTTTCAAGGGTGCTCTGGAATTTCTCAGGCTGGGCTTGAACTCTTAAAAGTCAGTTTGCCGATATTACCACCTCCATTCACTGTTTCTAAGTGCCTAGTATGAATCAGGCTAAGGCGCTGGCAAGAAATTCAGGAAATAATTGGGGATGAGCTGTTGTTTGCTGTCTGGGAGGGATGCCAGACAAAGTGAACATTTTCATAAAATCCAAACATCCTTGATGTTAAAGAGCTTCCTAAGTTGGGGAGGTAGCTCAGTGGTAGAGTGCTTGCTTAGCATGCGCAAAGCCCTGGGTTTGACTTCTGGCACTGCACACACAAAAAGAGAAATGAGGCCTGACATGGTGGCGTGCACCTTTAATACCAGCATTCAGGACGCAAAGGCAGGTGGATCTCTGAATTGGAAGCCAGCCTGGTCTATATAGTGAGTTCTAACCCCACCCCCCACCCCCACCAAAAAGGCTTGATTTGAGGTGGTTAAATATGAAAGTCTTAGTGAAGTATGAAGTTTGAAGTGAACATATTTCAGTGTGCTAAGCAGTCGAACAGTGCTAGGAACCAGACTCTGGATAGATGACGTAGACATGCTCACTCTTGCCTGGGGAAACAAGGGGATGCTGGGCGGTGGTGGTGCATGCCTTTAATCCTAGCACTCAGGAGGCAGAGCCAGGCGGATCTCTGTGAGTTCGAGGCCAGACTGGTCTACAGAGCAAGATCCAGGACACAGACACCAAAGCTACACAGAGAAACCGTATCTCAGAAAAAAAAACAAACGAAAAAACAAACAAAAAACAATAGCTATTATGTTCTAGAAAGTTCTCCACAGAGCTCATTTACTTCTTATACCCCTGGGAGGTATAAAATGTTTGGAAACTGAGTAGAGAGGGGAGACCGAGAAGCAATTTGTCCAGCCTTCTGCAGTTCCAGAGGGATGGCATGAGGAGGTAACCAAGTGATGTAAGCCTGCCCACCAAATGGATAAGTGAAGATTCCAGGCAGAGGGGACAGCTCATCCGCTCATGGAAGTGAGCTCAGTGTGGCTGGGTCATAAGGAATGAATAGGCAGACCGGTGGAGTGATAGACGTAACTAAGTTTACATCAGTGATGTCCTTTTTTGTCTGTCTGTGTGTAGGTATGCTCTCTCCACCTTGTCCCCATGAGATCTCTTACTGAACATGGAGCTGTGCTAGTAGCCAGCTCCTACCCCCACCCCCAGGGTTAGGACCCCCAGATGTGTGTGGTCCCATTTGAGCTTGTTGTAAATGCTCTGGAGATTTGAATTCACATCCTCCTGCCTCTGCGCCAAGCACTCAACTGCTGAGTCACCTTCCTCACCCAAGTTTTCACTAAAGTGCAGACCCCTCCCTCTCTACTCCAAATACTATTTCCTTTTTTTTTTTTTTTTTTTGGTTTTTCAAGACAGGGTTTCTCTGTGTAGCTTTGCGCCTTTCCTGGATCTCACTTTGTAGACCAGGCTGGCCTTGAACTCACAAAGATCCGCCTGCCTCTGCCTCCCGAGTGCTGGGATTAAAGGCGTGCGCCACCACCGCCCGGCTCCAAATACTATTTCAAAAATTATTTGACAGCCAGGCGGTGGTGGTGCACATCTTTAATCCCGGCACTTGGGAGGCAGAGGCAGATGGATCTGTGAGTTCAAGGCCAGCCTGGTCTACAGAGTGAGTTGCAGGACAGCCAGGGCTATAAAGAGACAGCCTGTCTCAAAAAACAAAAACGAGCCGGGCGGTGGTGGCGCACGCCTTTAATCCCAGCACTCGGGAGGCAGAGCCAGGCGGATCTCTGTGAGTTCGAGGCCAGCCTGGGCTACCAAGTGAGTTCCAGGAGAGGCGCAAAGCTACACAGAGAAACCCTGTCTCGAAAAACCAATTATTAAAAAAAAAAAAAAAAAAAAACGAACAGCAAACAAAAAACCCAAACCAAACCAAACCCCCCAAAACTTCTTGGTTGGTTTCCTATGTGTATATAATACATTCTGATCACATTCACCCACCCCCTTTTCTTCCCTCACCTCCGATAACCCCTCCTTTCTTCATGGTTTTGTTTTTGTAAAAGTATTTGGCACAGCATGTGGAGTGCAGGCCCTTCAGTTTGGCCTTCTGGGGCTTCGCAGAGAAGTCAGCCGAGACTGTCTAAGGACAGTACCAGAGTAATGGGGGGAGCTCGGAGCTAACTGTAAATCCTGGTTCTGCTCCCTCACAGGTAAGACAGGATCATACCCGATTTTCACCAAAAGACCAAGGGCAGTAAAAATGGGATTTCTGGGGCTGGAGAGATGGCCGGTGGCTGAGAGAGCTTGCTGATCTTACAGAGGTCGTTCCTGGTATCTGCATAAGGCAGTTTACACCTTCCTGTAACTCCAGCTCCAAGGGATCCATGCCCTTTTCTGACTAACCTAGGCACTGCATGCACATGATGCACATATATATATATATACATTGAGGTACAGATGAGTATGTATTATTTTTAAAAAATAGGATTGATGGTCACTTCACAGGTTGCATCGAATGAGCTAATTAATGTAAAACTCTTACAATGGTGCCAGGCTCATAGCTACACAGTATTTTTTTTTCTTTTTTTTCTTTTCTTCCCCCCTGAGACAGGGTTTCTCTGTGTAGCTTTGGTGCCTGTCCTGGAACTCACTCTGTAGACCCAGGCTGGCCTCAAACTCACAGAGATCCACCTGCCTCTGCCTCTGCCTCCCGAGTGCTGGGATTAAAGGTGTGCATCACCACCACCCAGCCACAGTATTTTTTGAGATAGGGTCTCTCTACATAGTCTCACTATCCTGGAACTATAGACCAGGCTGACCTTGAAATCAGAGATCTCCTTGTTTCTGTATACACATCGTATCTTTTTTTTTTTTTTTTTTTTCCTGAGACAAGGTTTCTCTGTGTAATGAATGGCCTTGGCTGTCAAAGAACTCACTCTGTAAACCAGGCTGGCCTCGAACTCACAGAGTGCTGGGATTAACAACATGTATCACCACTACTGGCCAGCTGACTTTAGAGTTTATTAAAGAATACTGATGGGCTGGAGAGATGGCTCAGCAGTTAAGAGCACTGACTGCTCTTCCAGAGGACCTGGGTTCAATTCCCAGCACCTACACGGCAGCTCATAACTGTCTGTAACTCCAAGATCTGACACCCTCATACAGACATAGACGCAGGCAAAACACCAATGTACATTTTAAAAAAACCTAACATGTTAAGCAAGCCCAGTGTGGTGGCTCACATCTTTAATTCCAGCACTTGGAGGGCAGAAGCAGGTATCTCTGAATTCAGAGTCAGCCTGGTCTACATATTGAGACTCTGTCTGGAAAACAACCACAATACACAATTTAAGAGAAAGTACTTGGGGAAAGACATTAGAGAGTGAGTTATTGGCTTGTTTTGTTCCTCCTGCCTTAGCATCCCATGTGCTGGAGTTCCAGGGGTGAGCTACCATGCCCAGCCTAAACATTTTCCCTTTAACCCAAGTCTTCTTGTGAAGTCAAGAACTAGAGTAACAAGGAACTAGACAATGGCCAAAGGAACCACTGTGGAGGGAGACACGCCCATGGAGTGACAGTGGACAGAAAGACACTGTCTCACCTACATGTTTAGGCAGGCTTTATGCTATTTCCTATAGTATTTGATTTTTATTTATTTTTGAGGTAGGGTCTCCCTCTGTAGTCTTGGCTGTCCTAGGGAATTAAAGGCATATACCACCACACCCCATTTAGTCTTTGATATTTTAAATTATTTATTATGAGTGTGTAAGTCTGTGTGAGTATATACACACTGGTGCAGGTGCCCAGAGGCCAGTCAATGGACCCCCAAAAGCTGGAGTTGCCAGCAGTTTTGAGTTGTCTGACCTGAGTGCTGGGAACTAAACTTGGATTCCCTACAAAAGTACTGTGATATTTAAATTCTATTTATTTGTTTTTTCTCTGTTTAGCAGCTCTGCCTGTCTCTGTAGACCAGGCTGGCCTTGAACTCAGAGATCTGCCTGCCTCTGCCTCTCAGTGTTGGGATTAAAGGCGTGCGCCACCGCCACCGCCACCACCACCACCGCCACCACCACTGCCCAGCATCAAGTACTGGTGAGCCATCTCACCAGTTGATGGTGGCACACACCTTTAATCCCAATGCTCAGGAGGCAGAAGCAGGCATATATCTGAGTTTGAGGCTAGTCTGGTCTGGTCTACAGAGCAAGTTCCAGGACAGCCAGGACTACACAGAGAAACCTTGTCTTGAAAAACCTAAACCAAACACTGAGCCATTTCTCCAGTCACACACCACCCTTACCCCCCCTTCTTTCAATAACAGGGTCTACTGGCTAGGAAGTCGCTCTGTGGATCAGGTGACTTCCACTCACCTGCCCCTGCTTCCCCATAAAGGTGTCCTGCTCCACCCAGCTGTGATGGTCTTCATTGACCTGGTGGTGGAGTTACTGATTAGCTAGACTGCAGAGCCTCCAAGTACCTGCCTGTCTGCGCCTCCCCAACACTGGGACTGTACACACACACATCACCAGTCTTTTCCCCATGATTCTGAGGATTAATGGAGGTTCTCATAATGTGTGGCCAGCACTTTACTAAGCAATTTCCCCATTTATTCATTCACTCATTCTGTTTTTCAGGTTGTTTTTTTGTTGTTTTTTGAGACAGGTTCTCTACATAGGTTTATCTGTCCTGGAACTCTGTATGTGGAGCAAGCTGGTATTGAACTCACAGAGCTCTACTGGGATTAAAGGTGTGTGTCACCACACCCAGCATTTTTTTTTTCCCCTCCTGGAGATGGTCTCCTGGACTCCAGGCTGTCCTCCTAACTCACTGTGATCAAGAATGAGTGCTGGCATCATAGGCAAGCATCACCATGCTGTCTTTATGTATCAATGAAGCATCACCCCACCCCCGTGCTTTGCCTTACTAAAACTGGGGCAGTGAGAAACCTCCCTTCAGATGCCACATGTGTGGTCATATATGTGTGGTCCCCCAGGCAGGGCTGGACACTATAAAAAAGATCTTCTGATAGTGTTGGTTAAAGGTGAGCTTCAACAAGTGTCCAGTATCACAGGGAATGTGCCTCAGTGTAGTATCAAAGCTGACTCAGATCAGAACTCCTTCTATTAATAGCAGTACCCAAAACAGATTCTTAGTATTTCTCAACTGCCCTTACAGTCTACCTCCGTACGGCAATACCCTGTCCCCAGTGCCCCATCCTTTTGAGATAAGGTTACATACAGCCCATGCTGGCCTGAACTCCTGATTCTGCCTCCACCTCCAAAATGCATATGCCACAATTTATGCTGTGCTAGGGGCCAAACAAAAGGCACTCTACCAAGTGAGCTCACTCTGATCCTTCAAGGATCCAAGCCAGACTTGCTGAACCTTCATTACCTCAAGGCTCAAGGTAGTAGAGTACTCAACTGGTATCCTCAGCACCACACGTTATTATCCTAGTCATTAAAAAAAAAGAAAAAAAAAGAAAAAAAGCAGTTGTGTCTTATGTAGTCCAGGCTGGCCCTAGATTCATTATGGAACTTTAGAGACCCTCTAGCACCCACCCTCAGAGTGCACTGCCACGCCTAGTCCTTACACCACTTTTCCTGTCAGTGCTGAGGGTCATTAGGGTGTGGGCATGAGGCAAGTGCTCTACCACTGAACTCTAGCCCCTTTATTCAGGTTGGACTCTGGTTTTAGTTGTGAAATGATTTTTAAACCTTAAAGAATCTCAATTGATGAAAGTATAGATTAAACCCTTAACACCTTCCAACCCATATAGTTAAAAATACCTTAATGTTTCTAGAAGTTATAAATTATGAAGAATATCAACAACTGATAGTGTTAATGTCAGACACTAAACCCTTGAATACCTTTTATTTTTTTCAAGATTTATTCATTTTGTCTTGCCTGAATGTACGTATGTGCACGTGTGTGCTCGGTACCCAGAGGCGAGAAAAGGGTATCACATCACCCACAACTGGAGCCTAGAACTATATATCAATGGTTGTGAACCATTGTGTGGGCGCTGGGAATCCAACCTGGGTCCTGTGAGAGTAACAATTGCTCTTAACATCTGAGCCATCTCTCTGGCTCCCCTTTTCACTGTTGTAAAGAGTTTTGTAATAAAGCTTCAAGTCCAGACAGGGTCCCTGTGTAGTAGCCCTGGCTGGCCTGGAACTCGGAGACCCACCTGCCAGAGCCTCTGGAGTGCTGGGATGGAAGGTATCTGACATCACTGCTCAGCATTTTCAAAGTTGTCAGTCACTTTGTCTCAATACCACTTCTCAGAACTAGTTTTCTGAGACAGGGTTTCTCTATGTAGCTTTGGCTGTTCTGATTGTTGGGATTAAAAGTGTGAGCTACCACTGCCAGGCCTCAGAACTTGTTTCTTAACCTATCCTATGAAGGTAGTGTCAATCTCAGTATCACTATAAATACTCAATGATACAGGGAGGGCATATTGGTGCATCCCTTTAATCCTAGCACTAAAGAGGCAGAGGCAGAGGCAGGTGGATCTCTGAGTTCGAGCCCAAACCGGTCTACAGATCATATTCCAAGACAGCCAAGGCTACAAAGAGAAACCGTGTGTGTGTGTGTGTGTGTGTGTGTGTGTGTGTGTGTGTGTGTGTACACCAACTAACGAATTGGTAACAAATCAAAAAGCGATGTTCAAGTGCTTAAGATAGCAGATGTGAGATGTTTACTGTCTGACCATCCTGTGCAGGAGCAGCTGGAGGAGATGGAGGAGAGGCAGAGACAGTTACGAAGTGGAGTGCAAGTCCAGCAACAGAAGAACAAAGAGATGGAGCAGCTGAGGACCAGCCTTGCTGAAGAGCTTTCAACATATAAGTCAGTTTTCTCTGCTTCCCAAGTCTCATCTACAATTGACTGAGGATGGGGGGGGGGCCTCTGGGAATATTTTATTTAACAAAGGAAAACAAAATCACTTGGGGAAATGACTTTCAAATTGTGTCCACCCATGGACAGTTAGAAAACAGCTCTCTCTTTTTAAAGGGCTATGCTACCCAGGAGTCTGGAACAGGCTGATGCATCGACTCCTCAGGCAGGTGGAGTGGAGGCACAACCCGAAGGTGATCTTTGTGGGTAGATGACAGTGACGTTTGTTTGCTCATGATTACTGCTCTCCTAACAGTACTAACTAATGCCTTATTCTGGAGGGTCTTACTGTGACCCTTGCTTGGGATCCTCTTACCTCAATCTGCATAGAGTTACCGGCATGTGCCTCTGTACCTGGTTACTTAATACCCTTCTATTATTATTTTTAATGTGGCCTCACTATGTAGCTGAAGCTGGCTTTGTATTCGTGGCAGAACTCCTAGCCTTAGCCTCTCAAGTACTACCTCTTAATCAAATAACAAATAATTTAAGGATAGTACATGTCTCAAAAATACCTAAGGTCAAGCAGAATTGATTTGGAAAACTGTTTTTTTGAGACAGGGTTTCTCTGTGTAGCCTTGGCTGTCCTAGAACTCACTCTGTAGACCAGGCTGGTCTTGGACTCAGAGACCCACCTGCCTCTGTCTCCTGAGTGCTGGGATTAAAGGCGTGTGCCACCACTGCCAGGCTCAAAATTTTAATTTTTTTTGAGACAGTGTTTCTCTGTGTAACAGCCCTAGCTGTCCTATCTCTTTCACGACCAGACTGGCCTTGAACTCACAGAAATCTGTCTGCCTCTGCCTCTCAAGTGCTGGGATTAAAGGCATGAAAAAGCTTTAATTTTTAACGGAACTTAAAATTACATTTAGCCATTTTGCTGGGCCTCACCCATGATTTTCTTTGAGACAGGGTCTCACCATGTAGCTTTGGTTGGCTTTGCTATGTATGCCATGTTGGCCTTGAACTCAGAGATCCACTTTCCCGTCTTCCAAGTACTTGGATTAAGGGTATACACTACCATGATCGTCAAGATATATCATCTAGTGACCAGAGATGGCTCAGTAGTTTAAGAGTGCTTGCTGAGGACACAAATTTGGCTCCTAGAACTCACATGGCACCTCACAGTGGTCTATAAAGCTCCAGTTCTAGAGGAGCTGATGCCCTCTTCTGGCCTTTGTAAGGACCAGGCACAGGCATACACACAGGAAAAACACATAAAATTTAAAAAATTCAAAGCAAACGAAATCCAGGCTCTAGCTACATCCTTCCCCAACCCTGGAACTCAGTTTCCTTGGTACAGCACAAAAGACAACCTATTATCACACTAAGACTGACAAGAGGCCAACGAGAATTACTAATTTAAAAACCACTGACTGAGGACATTCAGAGCCCAAACTCCTTAGTCAATGTATAATTAATCATCCACCATGTCCATTCATTTCTGTGTCAAGAGTGGGTTAGTGTGAGGACAGTGCTCATGGAGTGCAGAAGTTAGAGGCAGTTACAAGCTGCCCCGTGTGGGTGCTGGGAACCAAACTCATACCTCTGGAAGAGCTCTTAACTGCTAAACCATCTCTCCTGCCCCTATTTTTTATCTAATCAAAACCACAAAGGCTGTGGATTCAGTAGTTGGGAAGTTTTAGGACCTAGTATCTTTCAACCAAACCACAAGTCTACCTATTCAGAAAGTTGAGGCAGGAACATCACATGTTCTAGCCTGCCTGATTAAACAGATCCTGCCTCAAAAAATAAGTTTATCAGAAGGGCTGGGAGAATATAGCTCAGTGATAGGTTGCTCACTTGGCTTCTACGGGACCCTAATTTAATCTCAAGCATTGAATATAGCTCAGTGATAGGTTGCTCACTTGGCTTCTACGGGACCCTAATTTAATCTCAAGCATTGAAAACACATCACACAACACACTCTCTCATGTATATAACTCAGTAGTGGAATGCTTGTCCACCATGCATGACAGCAAGTTCTATAACCAGGAAGGGAAAAACAAAAAGCCTGTCCAAGTTGTATAGAATACAGATGTCCACCCATTTCCTTTTCTTTCCTGGTTAAATATGGATACAAACTGGTAGGTAATTACTTCAACTGATTCTTTCTGTAAGTTTCTAGATTTTCTTCTATGGTTTTGCGGCTCATCTGGAGTTATAACCCTGCATCGAGGACAATGATCTGATAAACATCTTTGTATGGACAGGAAAGGATAACCATCAACCAAACAAAGATGATTAGAGCTGAGAATGCAGCTCAACTGGTAGAGTACATATGTACCATGAACAAAGCCTTGGGTTCAAGCTCCAGCACTGCATAAACTGTAATCTAGCACCTGTGAGATGGAGACAAAAGCATTCTAAGTTCAAGTCCATCCTTGGCCATAAAGAGTTCCAGGATAGCCTGGGCTAAAGGAGACTGTTTCAGAAAGGAAAGACTGAAGCTGGAGATGGCTCAGTGCTTTAGAGCACTCGTTATTACAGAGGACCTAGGTTTGATTCCCAGAGCCCACAGGGAGGCTCACAACCTTCCATAATTCCAGTTCTGGGGCATTTGACACCTTTTTCTGGCCTCCTCGGGCACATGTAGGCAAACATTCATATATATAAAGAACAATTTTATAAAGGACCACAGTTCAGTTTCCAATGCCTGTGACTCCAGCTCCAGGGGATATCATCTTTTTTCAGGCCAACAAAGAGACAGACACACATGCACAAAATCTGAAAAACAAAACGGAGGGGTTGGAGAGATGGATCCGTGGTTACCTACATTTGTTGTTCTTGCAGGATCTTTCTGGCCTCCATGGACTCCTCCCACACAGACACAGACACAAAACAACAACAAACAAAACAGAACCTAAAAACTAAGGAGGTGGTGGCACACGCCTTTAATCCCAGCACTCCGGAGGCAGAGCCAGGCGGATCTCTGTGAGTTCGAGGCCAGCCTGGTCTACAGAGTGAGATCCAGGACAGGCACCAAAGCTACAGAGAAACCCTGTCTCAAAAAACAAAAAACTAAGGAATATCAGGCACTATAATACCTGTGTGAAGTTAAGCTGGATAGAGTAAAAACATTTTCACAACATGCTGGTCTTGAACTTGACGTGGTCCTGCCTCAGTGCTAAAACCATAGCTATAAACCACCATGTCTGCTTACTTTACTCCCTCACCCCTGTCACACAGGTTACTATTTATTCTGCTTTCATATTGTAGCCAGGTATGGTGGCACACAACTTTAATCTCAACACTCAGGAGGCCAACCTGGTCTAGGTAGTCAACTTCAGGCCAGGCAAGGCAACATGGTGAAATCAACCAAAACAAACCAGGTTGTAGAAGTCTTTCCTCAGTTTACCCTAAGAAAATCTTGGAAGCTCACTGTTATAAAATTTTCTAATGTATTATTTCAGATTGCAGAAAATGCAAACTTAACTGTATTTCTTTCAATCTTACAGGGATTGTTTAGAAATGTATGGCTGGATCTGTAACCCAGAAACAACAAAGCATTTATATCAAAGCATCACTAGGGATGGACTTTTCCCCAAACAGGAAAGAGTGCCAGCATCTGGCAAGCAATTCACCATGTGAAAATTACAAACGTTGCTTATCTTGCCCACAAACATTTTAGGGTTGGCTGGAAGCAGGATACCAGTCACCTTTCATCTGGATTCTTTTCTGTAGGCTGTTAGTACTGATCTTGATGCACTGTGGATGGACAAATGAGCCTGTTATCTTACAGAACATTGGGTTATGGAGTATCACCACATCTTGCAGCATTGTGAAGGTTATTTATTGCTTTGTGCTGACCCAAACCAAGAACATTTAAGGAAAAAGGTTGGGGTCAAAAGGCAGCCAGTCTTTGCTCTATGGACCCACAGCTTCAATACCTCTGAGGTATGGGTACTAGATCTCAAAAGACTCCTTTCACGAAGCCATTTTTCCTTTAACACCCACACTCACACAATTTACTCCTACAAGTGTCAGGATAGCTATTTTGTTGTTTCTTTTTCTTTTCTCTCTTTTTTTTGACACAGGGCCTCACTTACAGCCCTGGCTGGCCTAGAACTTACGTTTTTAGACAATGCTGGCCCTGAACTCACAGAAATCTGCCTGCCTCTACACTGCTGAGATTAAAGACACGTCAGGCTTGGGGTTTTTTTTGAGACAAGGTCTCAAGTAATCTAGGCTGGGGTTTCTAACTTGTTATATAGGTCAGGATGACCTTGAACTTCTGATCTTGCCTCTACTTCCCAACCACAGGGACTTCAGGTGTACGTCACCAAGTGTGACCCAAGACACCCCCCCCACACAACCCCCCCAGTGTATCACCATGTAGTGACATGGCTGTCTTAGAACACATCACATAGACAAGGAGGACCTCGAACTCACTGAAATCCACCTGCATCTGCATCCCAAGTGCTGGGATGTATCATTACACCCAGCTTGATAGTTTTTACTACACAAAAAAAACAATGAGAACAGAAATCACTTCAGATTTTGGACCTGACACTTCATTATTCAGACTTTCCAGAAATCAAATGCTTTTGGAGGTGAGAGTCATTTAGTCAGTTCAAGCAAAGTTGGTCATTTTTATCTAGTTATCACATATGGTGATAAGGGCACTCAGATTCTTAATTCCTACCTTTTAAAAGTAAGTAGGAGTCCCAGTGAAAAACACTGGACAGATACAAGTTCTCTGGAACACGGGTATAATCTCTTTCAAATGTAAACTGCCTTAAGTTGTCTATCACACTGCCTTTGACATCTTGGAAACTTGTACGGCTCTCTAGGAAGACTTAAAAAAAAGATGTAATTTTACCAAGACTAGTTTGTGTACTGTCTGGTAATGCCTTTGCTTTCCCAGGCAGGAGTAAAGCTCTTCTTTTTAATGGTTCTGGATCTATTATGCTCATTTTCATCTTGGTAGTCAAGAGCATGAAAAACAACTGTCACCTGAACAAACTCTCCTAGAAGCTGGAGAATGGTGTTTGGTGGATATTAAATAAAACCTACCAGTGCAGGGCATCATAGAAAAGCAATTTATTCCTTTATAAGCACTTACACAGTTAGTCATGGAGAGTAACAGGCCCGATGCTGAGACAGGTCAACCAAAATGGAGAGGGCATCAAACTATGGTGGTCAAGGACTAACCCCTAGAAAAGCAACTCTTATCAAGGATTAATTTAATTTTAAAAACAAAGACAAACTAGAAATTCACTCTTTCTCAACTTGACAGTTCACCAGTGGTATGACTGTCAGTTAAAAACATACACCTTACAACTTGGTGGTCCCAAGTTTAAAAAAAAACAAAAACAAAAAAACCACACACAACAAAAACCATTTCACAGAAAGGAAAAGAATAATATGGAAACAGCTCAAGAAATACACTAATGAGCAAAAATATAAGGGGAAGGAGGAACGTGTCGTCTTAACTAAAGAAACCAAAACTCTGGTTTACATAGGAAAATGTGCATCCTGGAAAGCCAGGTGTGAGGACTTTAAACTCTATGACTTGACTCTCCCCTAATTCCTGAATAAAAACGACATCTTGCAATAGTTATACTCATGGCTCAGACACCTACTTCACTTGGCTCTATTCCTTATTCACTCTGGCCTCTTACTTGAGAATCTGAAAAACTTGGGGATATAGCTTAAGAAGAAAAATAATCACACGTAATATGCCCCATTTCTGAAGATGCTTTAGACCTGGTTTGTTACTAGAAAATTCCTGAAGAAAAATTTAAATATAAGTCTGTGGCTTTGTTGAATTAAGTCCCCCAGTTAAGATTAGAAAACCCCCATGGTTTGGGCTAATAGAATTGTTGGTGGCACCTATTGTAGCCGGAGAGCTGAACAAAGTCTGTGTCTCAAACCAGTGTTCAATCCTTCTAGGGTTCAGAGGACAACAAGGGGAGTCTAAACCACAAGTGCAGACATGTCTAGGATCCTTGTCCTTCTGGATCCACGCTTCCTTCAGGGTCTTCATCATTATAAATGTTCTCTGCCTGCCAAAAGGAGAGAAAAGGGTATTTAGTATGAAGACAGTTATTTCTTGAAGTCTAAGTTTCCACAATATATTATGCCAAGGTTTCTGATAACATTTCAAACAGTTTTTTAAATATTCAATGCTATTGCTAAAAACAGCAACACACAGTGAACCAACAATATGAATCATAACTGGGTACAGATGTGTTCCAGTTAAAACAAGGAGCAGGCCACAGCTCCCGATATAGGGCATTTTCACAAAGTATGGATGATCATTATTCCTGAACTGACCAGATATATTATTGGTAATAGCTAAACTATAAACCAGAGAGGTTTCTATGAGATACACAGAAAGTGGTGCTTAGAGCACAGAATTTCTTTTAGAGATGATAAAAATGTTTTAAATTTCTTTGTGATGTATAACGCTGGAGTATGAAAAAAATTCACTGAGTAGTAAATTTAAATAAAACCATCCAAACCTTGTCCAAATTTCAATTTACAAATACTTTAAAAAACCACTTTTATATAACATAAAACTCCACCCCCACTAGTTGATGAAATGTATAGTAAGTCTAACACCAAATGTGTGGTAATTTTTCCTCTGGATACTAACTGGGTAACTAAGACCCCAGTAGTCGCTTCAACACCAGACTTAACAGGCATCACCTCAGAGGATTGTTGTAAGCCTAAATCTGCAGGCTTATCCTGCTACTTCTATCCAACATTGCTATAAAATTTGAGGGAGAAAATTTGAGAATTCCTTTGCCTGGTTTGAAAACTTGCTACAATTCCAGAGTGAGACTTTGACGTCTATGTATTGTGCATATGTAATCACTTGCCTCAGTTTCCCCAAGAACTAGGATTACAGGGTTACTACACCCCCCTGCTTATTACTGGATTTATACACACACACACACACACACACACACACACACACACACACACTCACTCACTCACTCACTCACTCACAGGGACCAAATGGAAGAGAGAAATACAGGAGGGAGCAGAGTATTCATCTTACTCCTCTCCTGGCAATCAGTATGACCACCAGAATCTGGATACTCAAAGTACCAATTTTTGGTTGTGCTAAGATCACAGGGCAAGCTACAAGCTTAATCTCCCTTCCCCAGTGGTTAACTTTCAGCACTTCTGTTGACTAGCCCAGGTATAAGGCTATCTAAGGGCCTTACAAAAACCTTAGTAACAGACTCAGGTGTGGCCAAAAGGGATCATTATCATAAACAAGACAATGTGAGCTGGAAATCCCAATGATTTCTTAGCAGTTATATGCCAAAAAACCAGGTCAAAGTCTGAGCAAATACTACCTTTTTTTGTTTGTTTGTTTGTTTTTGAGACAAGGGTTTGCTGTGTAGTTTTGGTGCCTGTCTTGGAACTCACTCTGTAGACCAGGCTGGCCTCGAACTCACAGAAATCCGCCTGCCTCTGCCTCCCAAATGCTGGGATTAAAGGCGTGCAAGCTCATCCCTCTACAACTTTTTTGGGCCATTTCCCCGCTTGAAACAAGGGTTTCTCTGTGTAGCTCTGGCTGTCTTAGAACTCACTCTGTAGACTGGCCAGGCTGGCCTTGAACTCAGAGATCTGCCTGGCTTCTGCCTAGGGCAGCCAGGGCTGTTACAGAGAAATCCTGTTTCAAAACAAACAAATAAAAACCCAATCTTTTAAAAACCAAGCTGTTGACATCTGCTCAGCCTGCTTAGAGATTTATTCAATGATGAGGTTTGGCTCTGTGTCTTTGAGATCTTGTTTTGTTATTTTATCTATATCAAGAGCTACACCATCAGAAGTATAGATTTTCCACTAAAGACTGCTTAGTACTATGAAAAAAAACAAACAAACAAACAAAAAAAACTTAGAACTGTTAAGTTAAAAAAAAAAAAAAATCTTTTCTTGAGATAGGGTTTCTCTGTGTAACAGAGAGTGAGTTCCAGGACAGCCAGGACTACAGAAAAACTGTTCAAAAACAAAAAGAAAAGGCAGTTCAAAATAACACATGTAAATATGAGCCAGACAGAGCTACATGAGACCTTGACTCAAACAGCAACCCCTGCGCCAAGAAAACTACATATATACATTCAAGTCATATCTGAGGAAAACAGGGTAGAGATGGCAGCTGCATCCGAAGTGTGTGTGTGTGTGTGTGTGTGTGTGTGTGTAAAATGACGGTCTCATGTATCTAACATCCCCTAAATAAATGGCTAAACACTCACCATCTGCCACACTTGCATGATATTGTCTTCTGATACAGAACAAATCACCCAAGGTTCATTGGGATTCCAGGAAAAATCAGATATCTTGGCAGTGTGACCACCATGAATAAACTGCAAGAGGGACCAAAACAAAGACAGTAAACACGGACATTAGATCACAGCCCACTTTTTAAAGCACAGAAGACCCCAAAGTGCCTGAAGGTTTGTAACATACCAACAACTCCGGTGGGCCATCTTCTGCATCTTCTGGGGACTGTTCTTCTCCAATTTTACTAACAAAAAAAGAATTTTAAGTCAAAAAACATTACCCTGTGTAGTTTGAATGTAACTGGCCCCCATAAGCTCATAGGCACTTGTGTTAGAGGAAATGCGTCACTGTGGAGGTGGGCTTTGAGGTCTTATATATGCTCAAGCCCATGCCCAGTGTCTCAATTCACTTTCTACTTCATGTACAAGATGTAGAACAACTCTCAGCTACCCCTCCAGCACTATGCAAAGAGCCATGTCCCACCATGGTGATAATGGACTGAACTTCTGGACTGTAAGCCACCCAATTAAATGTTTTCTTTTATAAGAGTTGCCATGGTTGGGGCTGGAGAGATGGCTCAGAGGTTAAGAGCACTGACTGCTCTTCCAGAGGTCCTGAGTTCAATTCCCAGCAACCACATGGTGGCTCACAACCATCTGTAATGAGATCTGGTGCCCTCTTCTGGACTGCAGTCATACATGCTGTATACATAATAAATAAATCTTAAAAAAAAAAAAAAAAAAAAAAAAAAAAAAAAAGAGTTGCCATGGTCATGGTGTCTCTTCACAGCAATAGAAACCCTAATTAAGACAGCCTGAGCACCCATCTTTGAAAAATGTAAAGACAGTAACTGTGCCTGGCTTGGTGGCACTCTGGAGCAAAGAGAGGTGAATTTCTGAGTCTGAGGTCAGACTATTATTCTACAGAGTAAGTTCTAGGACAACCAGGGCTATAAAGGAAACCTTGTCTCCCCAAAACAAAAACAAAACAAAAAACCAAACATACTTCATGGATAAGGTAATTAACACAAAACTCACCTTAAATCCCATACATTCAGCCTACGATCAGTACCACTAGAAGCCAAAATAGTCTCATTGTGAGGTGACCACTGAACCTATATCCAAGAGAGAAGAAAATGCAATGAATTAGAAAATATATCTTACAAAACTCTGTAAATAAAAAGCAATGAAGCCGGGTGTTGGTGGCGCACACCTTTAATCCCAGCACTCGGGAGGCAGAACTATAGGCACAAGCCAGCACAAAACCTTGTTTTCCTCCCCTGCCCCCAAATTATTCATGCCTAATTCTGGCTTTTAGTCAAATGAAGTTCAATTCTGACACAGAAACTAAAATATTGACAGAATCTATGATTATTTTCTCAACTGCTTATGTGCCACACAACACACAAAAGGCACAGAGTTCAAGCCTCAGCTACTTGTACTCCCCAAAGATTCCTTACAATTATTAGATAAAAGATAACTACATACATCAAAGGGAAGGAAAGGGAAAAGAAGGCAGGGAGCATTGGTTTCTCTTACTTGGAATATTTCATCCTTATGTGATTCAAAGGAATGCAACTTGAGTTTCAGATTTCTCAGATCCCACAAGGCAACAGTCTATGTACAAAAAGATAAAAGAAATCAAGATAAACGTATCAAGTAAGAAAAGCCAGCCTGGGGGTGGTGGCACACGCCTCATGCTTTTAATTGCAGCACTCAGGAGGCAGAGCCAGGCGGATCTCTGTGAATTCTAGGCCAGCCTGGTCTACAGAGCAAGATCCCGTGGATAGGCACCAAAACTATACAGAGAAACCCTGTCTCGAAAAACAAAACAACCCCCACCCCCACCCCCCCAAAAAAAAGAAAAAGAAAAGAAAAGCCTAAGGCCACAGGGTTCAGTGGATAACGGTGCTTGTTGTCAAGTCTGCTACCATGTGCTCGATCCCAGAATCCACATAGTGGAAGGAATAAATAGACTCTGGCCAGTTGTCTTCTAACCCCCATGCAAATGTCATGGTGTATGTGCCCCCACCCCTACCAAATAAATAATTGAGAATGTGTGTGTCATAAACACAGAGGAGACAACCGTGGAGAAATCAGAGGGCAACTTGTAGGAGTAGAGTTGGTAATCTCCTTTAGTTAGTTATTTGGGTCTTGGGGACTGAATTCAGATCTTCAGGCTCAGCAGCCTGATAATAAACTCTTAAAAAACCTTTAAAACATTAACTAAAGGATCTTTGCACAATTAAAAAATGCTAAAGATGGATCAGTAGTTAAGAGCACCCACTTGATGTCTCATAAACATCTGCAACTCCAATCCCAGGGGATGTGACACCCTTTCTGGTCTCAAAGGGCACCAGTCATGTATACCATGCAAAAGACTTACCATAAAATATAAAACCTGAACAACTCAGTAACAAAAAACCCCAAACAAAGCAAACTGACCTTGTCAGCTGATCCTGTGGCAAGAATGAACTCGCTATAAGGATTGAAAGACAGGCAGTTCACTTCAGCAGTGTGAGCATCGACCGAGTGGCTTGGCTTGGAAGTATTGTTTGAACGAGTATCCCAACTTCATTTAAAAAGAGAAAGAACAGAGAAGCTTGAAATGGGGACTAATACAAAACTATGAAAATGTATGTATTAAAAAACAAACAATGGGGTTCACTCACATCATAAGTTTCTGGTCATCAGCAACTGACCCAAACAGAGACTCATGGAGCAGATGCCAGGAAACGTCCTCTACTACTGCTGTATGCCCTGTAAAGATGGTCTTTGCATCCACCACTTTTCCTTCTTTTGGAACTGCACTGATGTCCCATAGGCAGATGGTCTTAAATATAAAATTAACCATTATATAAAAGATTCTCACTTCCCCACATATCCCCAAAAAAGACACCAATTGGCAACAATCCCAGATTTCCCTCAAAACTGCAAGGATACCCACATGGTCATCTGAAGCACTAAGTAAGTGCCCGCTGAGATTTGGATTCCAAGAAAGACCATAACCTTCCTTCTGATGTCCACGGAGACGCAAATCTGGGTTGCACTCTCCAGAAGGGTCTGCAAAGTAACAGACATATCTAGAATATCAAGTCCATTGTCTCTCTGGGCTTATTATGCAAAATGATGTCACAGACGCCTATTATACAAAATATAGACCCATTATGACCAACTATATAATGCGGAAGTTGCAAAATCATGATTTTCCTCCACATAAAAGCATTGTTACACTTGAGAAGCACAAAATACTCACACGTGGCCGGGTGGCGGCGGCACACGCCTTTAACCCCCAGTACTCAGGAGGCAGAGGCAGGTGGAACTCTGTGAGTTCGAGGCCAGCCTGGTCTACAGAGTGAGTTCCAGGACAGCCAGGGCTACACAAAGAAACTCTGTCTTGAAAAACCAATAAATACCACACATATCAATACAAATCATAAGATGTTAAATTATAAAAACAGAGACTATCTGAGTAAATGGAATCTGTATCTGTTTAAAAAGAGGGAAGTACCTGGTTTAGAAGGATGCTTTGTGTAGTCGAAAACAAGCACATCACTGGATGGAGTCTTGGTTGCAATGATGCAAGGGTTCTGGGGCATGTACCGAGCCCTGTTTACTTCTCCTTCATGGTTAATCTTGATTTCGATTTCAATTTTCCCACTGACAGAGCCAAAACCTCCAAATTCTGTACATATAAGCAAAAGTATTTAATCAACCAAGTCATATAACTAGAAGACTGAACCATTTACAGAACTAAGGTGCTTTTATACATTTGTAACTACAGATAGATTAGTAATAAGTAACTACATTACCAATTGAAATTAAGATGGTATGAATCTCAATCCAGGCATGGTAACACACCTTTAAATCTTGGCACTCCCAGATCTTTGTGAGTTAGAGGCCAGCCTGGTCTGCATAGCGAGTGTCACACTAGCTAAGGCTTTTTATAGGGAGATCTTGGGGGGGGGGGGGGGGGGGACGCAGCAACTTTGTGAGTCTCAACTCCCCCCCCCCCGCTGTGATTATACAGCTCACTCAGACAGGCCTTCAATTCTTTACATAGAGGTTCCTCTTTGTTCTCTCCTCTCTCTCCCACTCCTTTCTCATTCTATAGTCTAGCCTAGGCAATTTCCTTGACTGAGTGCCAAGATTACAAGTATGATGACCACCATTCCTTGCTAAAAGGTTGTTCTTGACTGTTTTCAAATCTCATTTGACATAAAAATAAGTTTGTGGGGCTGGGTAATGGTGGTGCACACTTTTATCCCAGTGCTCAGGAGGCAGAGGCAAGTGGATCTCTGTGAGTTTAAGGCCAGCCTGGTCTACAGAGTGAATTCTAGGACAGCCAGGACTGTTGTATAGAGAAACCTTGTCTTGGAAAACCAAAAACCAAACCAAAACAAAATCTGTAGAACGAATGAAATTCAAGCATGCCTCTGTGAGTTCCAGAACAGCTAGGACTATGTAGAGAGAATCTGTCTTAAAAAAAAAAAAAAAAAAAAAAGACGGGGGGGGGGGGGGGCGCCGCACCAAGCTGTCCTGGAACTCACTTTGTAGACCAGGCTGGCCTTGAACTCAGAGATCTGGCTGCCTTTACCTCTCGAGTCCTATAATTAAAGGTGTGCTCTACTTCAGCCTGGCTAAAAAGATTTACTTTTATTTTATGTGTGTAAGTATTTCCCTGCATGTGTGCTAGTGTGTACCTGGTGCTCGTAGAGGCTAAAAGAGGGCATTGGATCCCTGAAACTGGAGTTGGACAGTTAGTTTTAAGTTGTTTTGTGGGTGCTAGAAATTGAATCCAGGCCCTCTGCAAAAGAAACAAGTGCTCTTAACTCTTGAACTACCTCACTAGTGTCAAGCTGCCATTTTAATGGATATTAAACTGTAGTGCTAGGTAATATAAAGCACCTCTTACATCATTTATTTGAAGCTCTTCATTAGTGTGAGCTTTCAGAAATACCATCACATTGTATCTGCTCTCATAGTATCTCCTTTCCCAATCCCTTCTTTCATGCTGGAGACTGACCGTACCTTGTAGTACTACTGACCTGTACCTCTAGGTAAACCTCTCTAACCTCTCATTTTTAAACAGGATTTCACTAAGTTGACTAAGCAGGATTATAAAACTTGAAATCCTCCTGACTCAAGTCTCCTGAGTTGACTGGATTACATACAGGCCTATGCTACCAGGTCTGGTTAGTTTCTTTTCATTAACATCCTTAAATTTTTATGAATTATTGTTTATTATTGGGTTTGAGACAGGTTCTCACTATTTGGCCTTGGCTGTCCTAGAACTCAACAGAGGTATGTTCCACCATGCCTGGCTCTAATAGAGGTTATCCCTTGTCATTATGTGTGCCATGGTGCACATGTGGAGGCCAGAGGACAACTCAGTCCATCAAACTTGTATCACCAGGTAACAAGAATCTTTTCCTCCTGGGCTATCTCATGTGCTCTTCATTCACATTTAACTATCACATACACTTGGGAGAATTCTCCCAAGCAGCATTACAAAATAAGTAATTTGTGGTTATATGAAACAAATGAGGGTAATTAATGATAGAAGACTTCCAGAAGGCAGGATATGGTAGAAAATACTTGGTAAGAGTTAGACTCACACCCAAGTAGCTCTGTCACTTCCTAGTTTGGTGATTTGGGGAAGGCTTTACATTTTTCTGAGCCTTAAATAAAGTTTAGAGTTATGTACAAATGAAAATGTTCTGTCACTAACACTTCTACTCAATGTTATTTCACTTATCCATTGATTGATTGATTGACATGGTCTCAAGTAGCACAGGCTGACCTTCCACTATGTAGCCAAGGATGACCCTGAACTATCTCTACCTCTACCACCTAACTACCACACCTTGAACTATCTCTACCACTACTCCTAGAGAAGTGTCACTAACTAAAGGATGAAAATATTTACAGACAGCAAAGATGTAAATGAGTAACACTGTTAGCCTATTAAGGCACTTTTCAACCTCAAAATAATTCTTACTACATTCATTATTTACTTCTTTAATCCCGGCTCTAGGGTGGCAGAGGCAAGCAGATCTTTTGAGTTCCATACCAGCCAGCCAGTCAGGAGCAATGTACATAGTGACATCCTGTCTTTGAAAAAAGGCCCTAGGGGCTGGAGAGATGGCTCAGTGGTTAAGGTAAAGAGCACTGGCTGCTCTTCCAGAGGACCAGGTACAATTCCAGCACCCACATGGCAGCTCACAACTGTCTGTAACTCATTCTAGGGGATCTGGCACCCTCACATAGACATATATGCAGGCAAAACACCAATGCACATAAAACAAAAATAAATCAATTGAAAAAAAAAAAAAAAGGGCTCTAGGAGGTGGGGGAGGAGGGAAATACCTTTGCACACACCCCTGACTCTACAACATTCAACAGGGATAGGAGAGAAGGCTCTTGGGCCAGCTAGCCTGGAGCAATCACTGTAACTGTAGAACAGCAGTCAAGAACCTGCCTCAACAAGGTAGAAGGCAAAATTACCCTCTGACCTCCACACACCCTTACAGGCACACATAAATGTTAGAAAAGATGTAACATGGTAAGTGATCTCAAGGAATTTTCAGTCTAAGCACATGGTGGTAAGCACACAACTACACATGACTGACTTTCTAAAAATCTAAAAAGTTTAACTGTCAAAGTGGCAACATACAGGAGAAAAGCAACACTGGGCAGAATTCACAAAAAAAAGGGGGCCATTAATCATATAATGCATGATTTTTGTTTGGGGCAAATACTTAATAAATACTTAATAAATACAGTAGTAGGAACCCAGTTTAGAGAATTCAAAATGAGATTTTGTTTTGTCTGCCCATGTCTCAATAGCCCAGCTTGTTTCAAAAGTAAGGATCCTCCTACCTTCCAAGTACTGAGATTGCAAAGTATGTGCTACCATATACAGTTCTCAATTTGAGTTCCTAACAGATTAGGATATGCCTTTTTCTTAATGCAGACTGAACCAAAGACCACACACATGCCAGACACACACATTACCAGAGACATTATCACCCCACCAGCTACACCTACTTAAAATTACAGATTGCCACTATAAAGTAGATAGTGGAAGGCCCAGTCAAAACAGCAAACAAAGGTCTGAAATATTAACAAAAAAACAAAGTAAAAATTTCTTCCTAGCTTGTCTCAAACACACCAACAAAGGCAAAACACCATTAAAACCAACCCAAAGTACAACACAACGGAATAAAAATGAACAGCTCTCTGTGGCTTCATGAATCTTTACCCATGTGTATACCAGGGGAAGGAAGCACTACTCAAGTCACAGTGAAAACATTCGCATGGGCCAGAGATGCCTGATTGATGAAGAGCACTGGCTGCTCTTCAAGATGACCAAAGGTTTGATTTTCGGCACCCCTATGGTGGCCCATAACCACCTGCAGCTTCAGTTCCAGGGGCTCTGACACCCTCCTCTGGCCTTCATAGGCACCAAGCACAAATATGGTGGTTACATTGTCGTACATGCAGGGAAAATACCCATCTACATTAATATTAACAATAAAAGAAACCCCCTTTAAAAGGCTAAGTCAAAAGGATCACCAGGAGTTCAAAGATAGCCTTGACTACTTAAGGGTGTTTTTAGGCCAGTCTACAACAGAGACCCTGTCTAAAAAAAATCAAACCAAACCAAAACAAAAAACTAATTGCCCCCCCACCCCCACCCCCAAATCAACCAACTAACCAAAACCAATAAAAACTCCCCAAACAAAACATGTCCAGCACCAAGGCCATAAAACCCGTGGAATTTCAAAGAATATATTTTAACACCACAAGTCAAATAACCAAATTATGTTATCACAATCAATGATTTATTATACTTAACTCATGAATTTTTATAATGCATTTCATCTTTTAGTTAAGTGATCTATCTAGTAATCTCTCAAAAAAACTAACTTTTTGTGTCTGTGGTGCAGAGTATTGTAGCCCAGGGTCTTGTAGATGCTAGACAAGTGCTCTACCACTGAGATACAACCCAGCACCCAAGAGACTTAGACATTAGACATAACTGTACCCATCACTGATGAGATCAACTGAAGTCACTACTCCCCCACATTTAGTACCAAGCATATCCACTTTTCAGTAAAGGGGTAAAAGAAAAATAAGGTGTGTAACACTGGGGTAGTGTGACAATCAAATTAAAAAATCCAGAGTCATTATTCACATTACTGCTTTTGTTACTATTTTTTGGGAGAGAGAAGTCCTTTTGTGACAGTTCAGTCAGGAGCTCAATATACAGACCACAATGGTCGTGAACCTGTGACAATCCTTCCCTATTTGGCACTATGGCACACACCTACATCAACGCACAAAACTAGTCAGAGAAAGTAGCTCAGTGGAAGAGATCTTACTGTCCCCCCAAATCCCCAAAGCAAGACAACATTCAGGGAATAGGACTCAATTCTAACCACATACACAGCAGCAAAATAAACAGAAAGACCAAAGTGTATCAGTTAAAGATTAGGAATAAACAACAGGTATTTTGAAATCTTGGAACTGGGAGGCATTTCAAAGAAGGACAAAAAAGTTGGAGGACATCAGAGGAAAAATTAGTAATTCATAACTGTACAGCTCTTCTTAACAATAGCAGAGGCCAGGTTCATTAACTCAGTCCCTCCCAGAACTTCAGAGGTGAACGCAGGGATGAATACAAATTCAAGCCACTCTGAGTTATGGGTTACATGAAAGCCTATTCAAAAACAGGCAAAATACAACTCATACAAACTTAAAACCTTAACACTACAAAAAAAAAAAAAAAAAAAAGCTTGAGGATGGAGAGACAGCTCAGTGGGTAAAACATTTGCTACACAGCAAGCTTGAAGACCTGAGTTTGAATTCTTGGCACCTACACAAAAAGCCAGGCATGGCTTCCAGTGTATCCGTAACCCCAGGATTACAGTGTGAAGACAAGCAGCCTAGCTGCCTGGGGAAACCTCCAATTCAGTGACACAATATCAAAGGGTTAAATAGAGTGAAAGAGGAAGGCTCTGACTTCTGAGTGTGTTGGCATGGACACCTGCACCCACACACTTGCATGTACCACGCACACACAAAATGAAATCGGAAGTTATTGAATCTACTGTCAGAAAAGCAAATTATAAACCCACACCACACATTCTGTACTGCATCTCAGGCACCAAGAAAAACACCTCCATGTATTAAGTACTGAACTCCCTTTGAACATACACCAGCCTCCTGCCTCCACCTTCCAAGTGCATACCACCGTATATGGTTTAGAATCCAGGGCCTTGTGCATGGTAGGCAAATATCCTACCAACTGACCTACTTCCCTAACTCCCCTTGTTTTTCATTTTACTGTATGCACATACATGCAGGTGGGTGTGTACATGCTACATCACATGCATAGAGGTGAGAGAACAACTTTCGGGAGTTTTCTCCTTCCACCATGAGATCCAAGGACTTTAACTGCTCAGCTGTCTCACTGGCCTGTTTTTTTCCTTCTAAAACAGGAGTCAGTTATGTTACCCAGATCGGACCTGAATTTGTGACCACGGAGAGCTATGATTACGAGTGTGCCATCATCATTTGTTGAATGAGTGATTTAATATGTGGACTCCTTTAAGAAAGCAAGTACTACTTTCCGGGAGATTTGTTTATAGAGGAAGGGATATCGTCTACATTACTTAGAAAACATGAAACAACAGTAATCAGACTTTCCATGTCTATAACAACAAAACCCCACTTAGTTTGTTGTAGAGTGACGGAATCCAGGGCTTCAATATGCTAAAAAAGAGTATCCCACCCCTGACTCACAACCCCAGCCCCAACTACAATTCAAACGCAACCTATCCCATTTACACCTGAAGACACAGCTCAGTGGTAGAGCATTTGGCCTTAAACACATACAACATTGGGTTCAATTACCCAGGAAATCATTAAAAGAGAATTCATTTCATTTAAGGGATAGGAACTGGACTCAGGTTAAATGACTTACTCTAAAACCACAGTTAGGCTGGGCATAGTGGCACACACTTTTAATTCCAGCACGTGGGAGGCACTTGTGAGTTCAAAGCCAGCCTGGTCTACAAAGTTCCTCCAGGACAGTCAAGGCTACACAAGAAACCCTTCAGAAAACCAAAACCAAACCAAACCAAAGAAAACCACACAGCCAGACAGTGGCAAATAGGATCTCCACCCATCCTCACTCTTTTTTTCTTTTTCGGTTTTTCCAGACAGGGTTTCTCTGTGTAGTTTTGGAGCCTATCCTGGATTTCACTCTGTAGACCAGGCTGGCTTCGAACTCAAAGAGATTCAACTGACTCTGCCTCCTGAATGCTGGGATTAAAGGCGTGCGCCATCACTGCCCGCCCAGGTCAGTCCTTATTCTTAAGGCCAGTGTTTTCCTTTTCCAACCAACATATACAGGGATCCAGAGACTAACTTTTTCCAAAAAACTATTCACTTGGGCAAATTACACAAAATCATAGTTGACTATTATTCTAACAATCTATTTTGCCCTCTGTACCACCAAAGATTAAATGTGGAATGACCAGGAAAAATTGTAATCCTGGTCAACAGCTGGATCCCAAATAAACTTACACATAATCAAGGGTTCTTTCTGCTAATCAAGAAATATTAAGCATTGGTTATATGGAGCACAAATGTTAATAATGGAAGCCCACTATCTATTTTTTGTTGTTTTGTCTGAGACAGGGTTTATTCAAGGAAATTCTCCAACTGACCCCACCTTTTTTTGATGTTCTGGTTTGAGGGACATAAAGAAAATTTACCAATTCCTATCCTGAAAAAGATGTTCAGTATTCAGGAGCAGTTAAACTCTTAGGGTATCTCCTAAAAATTAGGTTGTTGAAATTTCTTATGAATATAATGGATACCATGTCATTTCTACTGTCTTAAACCTTTAAGAATAATTTAGTGGGTGGGCAGTGGTGGCCCAGCCTTTAATCCCAGCACCTGGGAGGCAGAGGCAGGAGGCCCTCTGAGTTGAGATCAGTCTGATCTACAGAGCAAGTTCCAGGACAGCTAGGACTATACAAAGAAACTCTGTCCCCAAAAGCAAAACAATGATAATTTAGTGTTTCTCATCCCCCTCCCCCCACTGGTTACCCCTCTAAGAAGTTTTATTAAGACTTTCTGCCCCTGTAACCCTGTGAAATCGAAGTAGCACAGATACACTGTATGCTTTGGGTACTGTGCAAACTATCAAGTCTATTTCGAGTTAGGGAATCACTAGCCCCAAGTTGGCCTGCAACTTGTGATCCTCCTGCCACCTGTGCCTGTAAACATTTAAGATGTGTGGCTGGAGAGACGGCTCAGCGATTAGGAGAACTGGCTGCTCTTGCAAAGGACTCAGGTTCAATTCCTAGTAGCTCACAAATGCCTTTAACTCTACTTCCAGGGATCCAACACCCTTTTCTGGACTTTATAGGCACCAGGCACACAAGTGATGCACAGACATAGCAGGCAAAACACTCATATACATAAAATTAAAAAAAAATTTGTAGCAACCCACACCTATGAATTAATTTCTGTCTCTTTGGGTCAATGTCTTCCCTGTTGAGAATACACAACAAAAAACATATGGCAGACCTTTGCTCCATTAACTGCAGAAATCCCACCATGACCAGTATAGTAGAGGGAAGCTTACAGCAAGCAAGCTTTGTGTTGATTACTTGATTGCAAACTAGCTTTCCCAATAACTTAAAACTTAAGAGGCTACCCAGGGGTTGGAGAGATGGCTCAGCAGTTATGAGCACTGGCTGCTCTTCCAGAGGACCTAGGTTCAAGCCCCAGTACCCACATGTCAGTTCACATCTGTCTGTAACTCCAGTTCGAGGGGATTCCACACCCTCACAGACACACATGCAGGCAAAACATCAATGCACATAAAATAAAAATCACAAAAATTTTTTTAAAAAAAGAGGCTACGTAACAAGTTGTGTACCTCCTTAATGATAGTTCAGACATGAAAGATATAACCCATACACCATTACTTCTTCTCTCCTGAAGAGTCCTACCTCCTTTTTCACTGTCATAGTGTGATGCATCAAACTGAGCATCATCATTAGGGAGCTGGACACTGGCTATCACCAGGTGGTTTTGTTCATCAGATGTGTGTGTTCCCAGGACAAGCCGATGAATGCTGAAATCTTTCCCTTCAGGCCTGTAATAACAACAAATCGTCACTATTCAAGTCGATAACCCAAGAAATCATAGTCAGTGATGAGCATATGACAAAAAACCCAAACAATTCAATTGAAATAGTTAGTGAGAACTAGTCCCTACTTAAAAAAACCCCATGTGCTCAAGTAGACACGCATATGGATGCTGGAGGACAATTAAGAGTCATTCACTCAGCCCAGAGTTGGTGGTGGATCTCTGTGAGTTCAAGGCTGGCCTTAGCCTGGTCTACAAAGTGAGTTCCAGGAAAGCAGAGAAACCCTGTGTGTGGGGGTGGAGTGAGGGTGGGGAGTCATTAACTTTTTTTTTTTTTTTTTTTGGGTTTTTTAGAGACAGGGTTTCTCTGTGCAGCTTTGAGCCTTTTCTGGAACTTGCTTTGTAGACCAGGCTGGCCTCGAACTCACAGAGATCCGCCTGCCTCTGCCTCCTGAGTGCTGGGATTAAAGGCGTGCGCCACCACCGCTGGTGAGTCATTCACTCTTAAGATGCTATTTATGGCCTTTAGTTCCTGCACTCTCGGGAGGCAGAGGCAGGTGGTTCTACTTGAGTTCCAGGACAGCCAGGGCTATTATTACAATGGAGAAACTCTGTCTCAAAAAAAGCAAAAGTAAAAACAAAAAGAAGCTACTCACCTCTGTTAATACAAGGCTGGAGCTCACCAATTAGGTCAGCATGCTGTTGAGCCTGAGGGAATCTTCCTATTTCCCATCTCCCCATCACTGAGACTTCAAGCATATACCACCCTGGTTTTTTGTTTGTCATGTGTTTTTTTTTTGTTTTTTGTTTGTTTGTTTGTTTGTTTTTTGTTTTTTGAGACAGGGTTTCTCTGTGTAGCTTTGCGCCTTTCCTGGGACTCACTTGGTAGCCCAGGCTGGCCTCGAACTCACAGAGATCCGCCTGTTTCTGCCTCCCGAGTGCTGGGATTAAAGGCATGCGCCACCACCGCCCGGCCCATGTTTTGTTTTTAAACATGGATGGTGTGGATTGATTGCATGTCCCTGATGCTTGCAAGGTAAGCACTTTAGTGAGTCATTACCAAAGCCCCTATTTCTTTAGAAAAAGTAGGACCAGAAAGATGGGTCAGCACTTAACAGTGTTTGTGCTCTTAGAGAGGACATGAGTTCAGTTCCCAGCTCCCATGCCAAGTGACCCACAACCACCTGAAATTTAGCTCCAGGAGATCCTCAGCACCCACACCCATCCACTTAGGCATGCATGACCCCCAATAGAAATAATACGAATGGCAACTTTTGTGGATTTGTTCTCTCCAGGCAACCAGAGTTAAGTTGTCAAGCTTGGAAATAGACATCTTTACCCAGTGAGTCAACTTGCCAGCCTCTATTTCCTACTTATAATGGCCCTCTATTAAGGCTAGAACACAAATACAGTACTTAATTTTTATTTAACTTGGCCAAAATTTAAAATCACTAAAGGGAAATTTACTTCTCTCCCAGTTTGTTGGAATAAAAAAAGTGAGTTAAGCTGGGCGGTGGTGGTGCACAGCTTTAATCCCAGCACTCTGGAGGCAGAGCCAGCCTGGTCTACAGAGCAAGTTCCAGGACAGCCAGGACTGTTAAACAATCTAAAACGAATGCTGGGCTGGATTTAAATATCACAATACTATGAAGAATTATTCTAATTTGAAATGAAAAGTATTTGATATATAGGAAAATTAGACATTGTGGCTGAGATCACATAGCTACTAAGTAACAGACCGAGACTGAAGTCCAACTCTAGTTTTGGAAATGGAAAAGTCAAATGAGAGAAAACTAGAAAGACGATTAAAATCACTGCTCAATTTCTTGAATGTCAGCTTAAGGCAGTCTGAAATTTTATACTGTAAGAAACAAGGAATATTAAGTTTCAAAGAAGAGACATAACTTAATACCATGTGTTCCCTGGAAGGAGCCTTTACAGTGTGGTCTTAGGACCAACAGCCCCAGCACCACTGGGTAACGTCAAGGAATGAAAATTCTCACATCTATAGAATCAGAAACCTCGTAGGGGAGTTGACAATGTTTTACAACACCTCTAGCTGACTGTGTTGTACGTTACAACCTGAAACCCCTTTGTCAAGATGGGAAAGATGCCACACAAACAGTGCTGTCACAGGGCTCTACCACCGTGCAATTGTTTTGTTTTTAAGTGTGTCACAGGCTGGCCTTAAACCCTCCATTTTCTTGCTCTACCTCTTTCGTGCTGGGACTACAGCTGTGTACTACCACATATCCTCTCAACACCAGTGTTTAACAACCACTGACAACAGATAGAAATGACTCCACTAAGCTGCAGCTCCCAACTATTTTTTTTTTTTTTTTTTTTTTTTTTTTTTTTTTTGTCGGAGCTGAGGACCGAACACAGGGCCTTGCACTTGCTAGGCAAACGCTCTACCACTGAGCTAAATCCCCAACCCCTCTCCCAACTATTTTTGAACCTGGTTACATTTTAAAAAGTTCCAACTCCGCCAGGCGGTGGTGGCGCTAGACTTCAATCCCAGCACTTGGGAGGCAGAGCCAGGCAGGTCTCTGTGAGTTCGAGGCCAGCCTGGTCTACAGAGAGAGAGCTCCAGGACAGGCACCAAAACTACACAGAGAAACCTTGTCTCGAGGAAAAAAAAAACCCCAAAACCACAACAACAACAAAAAGTTCCAATTCCAAGCCAGTTGGTGGTGGCGCACGCCTTTATTCCCAGCACTCGGGAGGCAGAGACAGGCTATTTCTGTAAGTTCGAGGCCAGCCTGGTCTAGAGAGATCCAGGAAAGTCGCAAAGCTACACAGAGAAACCCTGTGTGTGTGTGTGTGTGTGGTGGTGGGGGGATATAGATTTGTACAACACTCCTCAATAGGTCTCCATTTTTCTCTACACTGATGCATAAGTAGCAGCCTCATTATTCATTTTTTAGTAAAATACACAAGAACTTTCTACTACACAAAAAACAGAGATATAGTTCAGAGGTACTGCCTGCTTACCATGCACAAGGTTCAATTCCTAGCACCTCAAAACAACTCTACTCCAATTTCTACGACTTGTTGAACCAAATCAGTCTCATAACCGGATTCTATACATATCTTACTCCAAGTTTCAAAAGAAGTTAGTACTCTGTTTTGCCAAGTTTACATCAATAATAATATACACCCACCTTTATCTTTGTATTCCCACTCACTCCCTTTCTGCAAGCTAGTCTTGGTATTTCAAGTGACAGATGGTTCCCTTGGTTAGAACATTCTGTGTATGCAATTTCACTCTATGGCCTAAGGATCAAAGTCCTTGCCAGTATGTGCTCTACCACTAAACATTACACGCCCCCAGCCCTCTTCAGGTGTTACCTCAATAATTATCTAAAGCCTCAGGACCATTACAGCTCAAATAACTGTCCCTTCAACCAGACAATGTATTTCTTGAAGGCAGGCCCCAAATTTCTCTATTAATTTGCTATCATCATAAATGACTTGAGAATCCAAATGTTTTATTGAATGAACCAGACATAATACCTTCTGAAATCTGTCACATTTTAACATTACACATCAACTAGTTATAGGATGGCTATTCGACTCACTGCTGAGGAAGAAAAACACGTTTTCTCTTGCAGGGTAAATTACAAAATAACCTTCAGTTTTCTACCCTTATTTCTTACTTAATGGTAGAGGAAAATAAACATTATTCATAGGCTCTGATCATATGCCGCTTCTGAATGACTGGAGAGGGAAAAAACAAACAAACAAAAAAAACCCGGAAAACTAAGTCAAGCTATGAAACGCCAAAGTAATATCCAAGAGATTGGTGTCACCTGGTTACATCTGGAAGCCACTGGGCAGTTAAACTGGGCCACTCCAGGGCATGGGTCATCACCAAATCATAAAGAAAAGGGGTGTTCTTCTTCCATATTTTGTACTCCTCGTTGATCACACGTTCTTCCACCGCGTCGTCAAAGGCAGCTGAAACGTTTTTTAAAACAGATTAAGTTAGCGAGCAGAGACGGAAGGCGAGTAAAACGTCTTCGAAGCCCCCGGCGCGGCTCCCGGATCCTGACACCGAAATCGAGATTCGTCTCCACCTCCCGGGGCGCAGGCCCCAGGGCCGCTCTCTCCGCCGCGGAAGGCCGGAAGTCCTCGGGCCACCGCGGCCAGACACTCCGTTACTCGTCTGGCCCGAGGCTGCCCAGCTTCGAAGCGCGCCAAGTCCACAGAACCCCAAAGGAGGCCTGCGCGTCGGGCCTGGAGCTGGGGAGCGGCGTCCCGAGTCCCCGCAGGCAGGGGGACCGACGACGGGGAGCGTCGCACTCGCCCGGGCCCGAGCGCTGGCGTCGGCCCGCATCCGCTCCTGAGGAGCCAGCGCGCCGTTAGCCCGCCCCGCGGGGAGCTCCCTCCTCCAGCCGGAGTTGCTGGGCTTAGGCTCGCCAGAGTCGGGCCTGCTCTCCGTATTAGGCCGCGTTAACAAGCCACGACACAGGCCCGCCGCCCCGCGCCTTCCCGAGCCCGCCTCGGCACACTCACCTTCCTTGTCAGCCATGGCGGCAGAAGAGCCGGGAGGGGTTGGGAGGAGATCCCGGGGTCGTGCGTTGCAGGAGGGGCGGGGAAGCGACGGGCGCTCGCTCCGCGCGCGCGGCCTCTATTGTTTCCTGCGGCCCGTGCGTGGGGGGCCGGCTCGCGTGCCTTCGCGCCAACATCGGCCAATGGGAGAGCGCGGTCTGGAGGGGTGGGCGGGGCATCCGCGGCCGCGGCCAATGCAGACGCACACAGTCGCTTTTCGCGGGGCCGAGGCGCGCGCTCCGCCCCCTGCCCCCCCAACACAGTCCGGAGCTTATTGCCACCGATTGCGCACGCGCACCGCCTGCTGGGACGAGTCCCGTACGGGTCACGTGACGGGTTTTAGCCTTCACACGCTCGTGCGCAGCCATCTTCTTGGAGGGCCGTTATGCTAACGACTGACTCCCTTAGGGTAGGGTAGGGAAAGAAATTTGAAGTGTTTCCGGGTCTGGTTCGTAACTCGGAGGAGAAAATGCATCACCGTTTAGACTTACAGGTCCCTGACTCAAGGTGTCATTTAACTTACTCCCTTAGTTTTTAGAAAGAAAGAACTAGTGGTAATAAGTGCAGAAAATAGAGCACTTGTTACTACTGATATTTAAGACATGCTATGTAAGTGGCAGAACCTAGGATGGAGGACGCAAGCGGTAATATCCTTCCGCGAGCTCCGAGAATAGAGTCCTGGTCCTTTTAGACTGCCAAGGGGTGGGGTGTAGGGCGGAAGTTATGGCGCAGGGCCGAAGTCTAGCTGCTGAAGGGCGGAAGTAGAATCCCGAAGTCTGCAATCATGGCTCAAGAAAAGGAAGATGTTAGAGATTACAATTTGACGGAGGAACAGAAGGCGATCAAGGACAAGTATCCTCCAGTCAATCGAAAGTATGAATGTGAGTAGGTGGCTCACATCTCTTGCGTACGGGCAACCTCAGCGGCTTACCTGCAGCTTCCTGTCTCGCCCATCTCCTTGCCCCACAGGTGCTCCTGGTATAATCTGTGTGCCCCGCATTTGTACCTAATTTAGGGGGAAGGTGAAGAAAAAGATCACTTTACTCGAGAATGAAAAAACTTGAGGCTCTGCCTCCCCTTACAGTCTCCTAAAGGTCCACGAGTGCCTAAATCACGTTTATCTTCTCTGGAGATACAGTTCAGTGGCATGGCGCTTGCCCAACATTTATCTTTATAAGTTATACTAGCGCTCTAGTGTTTTCAAAGTTTCGTCCTTGAGTTTCTCCCAGTAGTAGAATAATGTGACCATGTTAGAGGACTGGGAAAATAATTGAGAGATGGGTTGTGTGTCTCTGTCTGTCTCCACACCCCAAGGTTGGATTTTATATTATGTCCTTCAACTTTATTTGAAATAAAAAAGACAACTCTAAATTTTGACAATATAGTTATTCATAAAAATTTATTTAATGTTTTTTTTTTTCCTTTTTAGTTAAAGCCCTTGTGTCAGCCCCCACACCTTTAATTACAGCACTCTGGAGGCAGAGGCAGGAAGAGCTCTGAATTTGAGGCCAGCCTGGTCTACACAGTGAGTTCCAGGACAGCCAGGGCTACAGAGTAAAACCGTCTCAGAAACAAACAAGACTCTTCTGTCTTTAATGGACGTGCTAGAGCCAGACTCTACCACTGAGCTACAGCTTCAGTTCTAGAGTAATCTTTGAACATAAAGTTCCTGAGATGAAAGAATTGGAGAACCACCCGTATAGCAATGACATCTTTTTAAAGATTTTTAAAGAATTGAGTATAATTTACATAAACAGGAGTAAAGCGTTAAATACTTTTCTTTTTTTGTGACAGGGTTTCACTCTAACCAAACTTAGAATGATCCTCCTGTCTCCGCTTCCCTGGTGCTGGAATCACAGACTTGAGCTACCACACCTGGCCCCGATTATTATGGCTGCTAAACAGATATACCTGTGTAAGCAGCCCTAGGTTTGATCTAGATCAGTCCTGTCATCTTAGAAAGTTCCCTCAGTTTCTTTCCAGCCTGTTACCCATTTTCTCTTGTATTTGCTATTCCCAGAGTGTACTTTCTGTGTCAGAGGTTCATGTGAGTGAACTCATGCTCCCAGTTCTTTTCTATTTGATGGGGGCTTCTTCACCCCATCAAAGATAACACAGGCAGACACAAATTGGAGTACAGTCACTACTAATGGCGAAAGCTGAGATTCGTTCCAGTTCCTGTAGAGATTGTTTTACAGGAGAATGAGGAGGCAGGGCAAGGGCTCCTAAAGTCAGAGAAGTTACAAAGTACAGAAGATGAGTCATAATTGCTGTGGAAGCAACAAGGCCAAGGCTAGTTATGTCTGTTCCCTGGCAGTTTTGTACGTTTGAGTTCTAGCCTCCCACAGACTTGAGACAAGAGGCCCCTGGCTGTGGGAATGATAACATGTTCAAAGAACTAGATCCTTGAGAAAGATTCTTTGGAGCTGGAAAGGATACATATTCACAATTTTAAGGCTTCTTTGGTACTTGCTGTAAAGTAGGGAGATTAGTGGCCTTTTATCAGCTGTTGGCTGGAACAAAGAGGGAATTCTCCAGCCTTTATCAGGCTTTTCTCAGGCAAGCATTGTTCCTAAGACTTTTGCTCTATCTTGGGATGTGGCCTTATGCTACTAGAAGCCATGCTAGAGTTTGGTCACATGCAGGTGTTCTGATAAAGCTGTTATATACTATGAGTTCTGCAGTTCCCAACAATATTTGGAGGTTTGTGTTAATGCTTATTTATTTAATTTGTTGTATCAGAGATTGAATTCAAGATAATTCTCTACCCTTCTATTGACCTCCGTCCCTAACTCCCTTCTTTTTAAAATTAATTTCACTGGGGTCTGTGGTCTTTGGAAACATGACATTCTATGTACCTTTATACTTGAGCTCAATACATATACCAGACTGGCCTCAAACTGATGCACTTCCTGCCTAAGCCTCCAGAAAACCTCAGCTGCAGTTCTAACAACATTGTAGTCTAAAATCTGTCATACGTTCTCTGTGGATTTCAGGTTCTCTCTCTTCACCCTTTTGTTCCTTTGCTTTATTTTCTGTTCACACTCAGTATGAAATGTAGACCAGTGCACATGTTAGGTGAATGCTCTACCACTGGGCCACATCCCCAGCCCTCAGGCTTCCTTTGTAAGTCAAGGTATTATATTAAATGACCTCCAAGAATTCCTGCTAGTGGGCAGAATTGCTGGTTGCAGTGGCACACATCCTTAATCCCAGCATTCGGGAAATGGGCAAGAGAATCTGTGCCAGCCTGGTCTACTAGTGAATTCCCACCAGCCAGGATTATATATTAGACCCTGTCTCAAAGCCAAACAAGTGGAAAGAATGGATGAAAACCATGGGATAGGTAAAGAACGTACTGAAGAGGAGGAGGTGACAGTCTCAGTGGGACCAGCGGTAGAGCTGTTGTAGTCCAGTCTTTACTATGGGAACAGCAGGGAACACTCATTGTACAGTCTTGTGGAGTTGGCCTTCCTATTCAGGATTAGACTAGCTAGTCAGGAAAAGTAACTGATAGCAAGAAATAGTTATTGAGAGACCAAAGTCTAAGACACCTAACACGCAGGAGGTCTCGCTGTGTCACCCAGGGTAGCCTTCAACTGGGCTCAAATGATTTTCCACCTTCAGACTCAGGGTAGCTGGTACTGCAGGAACCCATTGCTGCACCCAACTGAGATGTTTTAGGATACCTAGAAACATGGTGGTGACGTGCTTATAATCCTAGCATTCCAGATGGAGGTTGAGGCAGAAGGATCAGACCAGCCCGAACTGCATTGGGAGACCATGTGTCTAAAACCAAAGCAAAATGAAACAAAACACCTAGAAGACTCCAGAATTTACCATTCGTTTAAATATGAACCGAGCGGGTAGGTTGTTTGTTTATAAAATAATACTAGAAAAGAGTTAACGTTGTTGAGTAACTACATAGCAAAAGGTCTAACTGCCTCACATTTTCCTACTTAAAAAATTTTTTTTCTCAGCTGGGTGCTGGTGGCGCACGCCTTTAATCCCAGCACTCAGGAGTTCGAGGCCAGCCTGGTCTACACACTGAGTTCAAGAACAGCCAGGGCTACACACAGAAACCCTGTCTGGAAAACTTTTTTTTTTTCTAATATTTTGAAGATTTGTTTATTTTTCTTATGTATGAGTGTTTTGAGGGATGTATTTATGAACACCAATGCCTAGTACCCATGAAGGCATTGGATCCCCCGGAACTGGAGTTACAAAGTGATTGTGAGCTACCATGGGTGCTGTAAATCCATATTCTCTGCAAGACCAACAAGTGCTCGTAACCGATGAGCCATCCCTCCAGCACCGTCTTTCTGTTTGCATTAATGTACGCCATGTATGTGGTGTGACAGTGTATGTGTTCATGTTCATGGGCGTGTGCATGTTCACATGTGCATCGAGTCAGGACCACCTGGGTGTCAGTCCTTACTTTTCTGCCTTCTTTGAGACAGGCTCTCTTGGCCGCTGTCAGGCTAGCGACCCAGGAATCTCAAGATCAGTGGTTCTCAGCCTTCCTAACGCTGCAACCCTTTAATACAGATCTCATGTTGTGGGGACCTCCAACCATAAAATTATTTTCATTGTTACCTCATAACTGTAATTTTGCTACTGCTATGAATTGTAATGTAAATATGTGTGTTAGGTGACCCCTTGAAGAGGTCAAGACCCACAGGTTGAGAACAACCAATCTAGGGATTATGGTTTCCTCTTTCTGTTTCCCGTAAGCATGCTAGGGTAATAGATGCTTGTGCTGCTGTGTCCGACTTTAACAGGAGTCCTGGAGATCAGAATTCTTGTCATACTGTCTTGCACAGCATGTGCTTTTACCTACTGAGCCATCTCTCCACAATACGCTTTATTTCTTACCTCTGTGTGTGAAAATCTGAGAGAAGGGTGAATGTGTACATGTGCCACAGTGTAAGTATGGAGGTCAAAGGACAATTTCCAGGAGGCAGTTTTCTCCTTCCACTAGGTGGTCCAGTCCAGTCCAGTCCAGTGCCTTTAGCCACTGAGCCACCCCTTGCCTTTTCTTTTTCTTTTCTTTTTTGTTTTAATGATGGGGTGTTACTGTATACCCAGGTTGTCCAGGATTCCGTACCCTGGGCTGGGCTGGAACTCGTGATCCACCTGCCTTGGCCACTTAAGTCCTAGGATTACAAGTGTGAGCCTAGTGTCCCGCTAGGATGACACTCTGAATGAGCAGCAATGAACTAGAGGTCTACTGCTTCTGCCTGCTGTCTGTCAATACCCTGGAGTTGTTTTTGTATGATTTGAGAGTCAAGTTCAGTGGCTTACACATATTTTTCCCTTTCTCCCTCAGATTTGGATCATACAGCTGATGTCCAGTAAGTACAGCAAGAATTATTCCTGGAAACTATGTGATGAATGTTTTAATTTTTTAAAATTTATTTATTATGTATACAGTGTTCTGCCTGCATGTACACCTGCATGACAGAAGAGGGCACCAGCTCTCATTACAGATGGTTGTGAGCCACCATGTGGTTGTTGGGAATTGAACTCAGAAACTCTGGAAGAGCAGCCAGTGCTCTTAACCTCTAAGCCATCTCTCCAGCCCAGAATGTTTTGAATTTTTTTAATAAAATTTTTTAACTACATTTAATTTTTTTTTCTACATTTAATTTTTTAAGATTTATTTTATTGCTGGGCAGTAGTGGCACACACCTTTAATCCCAGCACTTGGGAGGCAGAGGCAGGTGAATCTCTGACTTCAAGGCCAGCCTGATCTACAGAGTGAGTTCCAGGACAGCCAAAGCTACACTAGAAACCCTGTCTCAGGGAAAAAATAAATAAATAAAATAAAAAAAGGATTTTTTTATTATCTTATGTGTATGGATATTTCGCCTGAATGTGTATTATGTACACAGTGTGTGTTCCTGCAGCCTGTGGAGGTCAGAAGAGGTGGTCAGATGAGACTGGAGTTAGAGATGGTTGTGAGCCACCATGTGGGTGCTGAGACTAGAACCTGGGTCCTCTACAAGAGCAACAAATGCTCTTTACCACTAGGCCACCTCTCCACCTCTATCTTTTCTTTCTGAAGATAGGGTCTCACTGTGTAGCCCTTGCTGGCCTGGAATTTGTTACATAGATATGTAGATCAGGCTGGCCTCAAACTCCTAGAGATCTACCTTCTTCTGCCTCCTGAGTGTTGGGATTAAAGGTGTTCCCCCATTGTGTAATTACACTTTTATTTATTTTGTGGTGTGTGTTTGTGTGTGTCAGAAGACAAATGGGAGGAGTCTGTTCTTCCCTTCCACCACAGTGTCGGGCTGGGTGACAAGCACCCTTACCCGCTGAGCCAACTTCCGGGCCCAAGTGTATTTCTTTCTTCTTTTATTTCATTTTGTTCTAAATGTAAAATGATGGTCTAAAAGCATCCAATTTGGGTGCCTTTAAAGTAGACATTTAGTTTTATATTTATCAAACTGATTTTCTTTTGACTTTGCTGTGGAATTTTCTCTCTTGTAAGTGGATTATATTGTTACAAACATTGTGACCCCTTTTAATTGTCTTAATTTTAACTTTTTTTTTTTTAGGTTGCATGCATGGGGAGATACTCTGGAGGAAGCATTTGAACAGTGTGCCATGGCCATGTTTGGTTACATGACAGATACTGGGACTGTGGAACCCCTCCAGACAGTGGAAGTAGAAACCCAAGGTAACTGATATTCTCAAGGAAAAATTATTATATGTATATATATGTATACTATGGGTATACAATATTCTGCATGATCTGAATATAGTGTTGCAGTAAGAACAACAGGATGGATTATGAATCTTTAAATGAGCCGATGAACTTCATTGTACTTGAACCAAGCTTTTAGAGACCAGAGTCACTAACCATCATCCTGTGACGGCCCTTTGACCCTGTGTAGGAGATGACTTGCAGTCTCTGCTGTTTCACTTTTTGGATGAGTGGCTTTACAAGTTCAGTGCTGATGAATACTTCATACCCCGGGTAAGCACGGAGTTCTCTTTGTTTGCTGAGCAAGTAGGCTCTTCGTTCATATTGTAAAGTTGAACATACAATTGAAGATAAAGTATCTGATCAAAAAACCAGTCCGTATAAATATGTGAGGTAATGTTGATTTGTATAAGTTATAGGTCTTTTTTTTTTTTTAAAGATGTTTTGTTTATTTTTAATTTATGTATACATTTGTTTTGCCTGCATGTATATCTGTGTGCCACATGCGTGGAGTGCCATTGGAGGCCATAAGAGGGCATCATATGCCTTGGTACCATAGTTAGAAACAGTTGTGAGCTACCATATAGGTACTGAGACTCAAACCTGGGTCTTATGTAAGAGCAGCCAGTACTCTAGCTCCATGTAGGTCTTTATTGATTAATCTGTTGGCCTAGGTATATTCATTTTTTTACTTAGCTCTCTGAGCACATAGTATTTGATATCAGAATTGTATAAGACTATCTACTAACAGAGAAAATGTCTTCTTAGCCAGCATGGTGGAATATACCATTCATTATAGCACTCAGAAGAGAAGGCAGAGGCATGAGGAACTCTGTGAGTTCCAGGCCAGCCTGGTCTGCATAACCAGTTCTAGGTCAGTTGGGGCTCCATATTGAGCCTCTGAGTCAAAAAAAGAAAGAAAAAGAATGTGCCTGATGTGCAAGTTGAAGGTTTGAGCTATGTTTATAGGCACATGTTCCAACTGTTACCCTGCAAGTTTAATGGCTCTGTCACTTTGGCCTAAGTTCAACAATTGATGATTTTACATTTTTTTGGGTTTTTTTTGAGACAGGATTTTTTAAGTTATAATCCTGGCTATCCTGGAACTCACTTTGTAGACAAGGCTGGCCTTAAACTCAGAGATCTGCCTGTCTCCCAAGTGCTGGATTAAGGGCTTATACCACTTTGTCCAGCTGATTTTAGATATTTTTGTTTGTTTTTGTTTGAGATAGGGTTTCTTTGTCTAACAGCCCTGGCTGTCCTGGAACTCACTTTGTAGACCAGGCTGGCCTCGAATTCACGGAGATCTGCCTGCCTCTGCCTCCCTAGTGCTGGGATTAAAAATATGAGCCACAGGCCGGGCGGTGGTGGCACATGCCTTTAATCCCAGCACTCAGGAGGCAGAGCAGGTGAATCTCTGTGAGTTCGAGGCCAGCCTGTCTACAAAGCGAGTTCCAGGAAAGGCGCAAAGCTACACTGAGAAACCCTGTCTCGAAAAACCTAAATAAATAAACATAAAAATAAAAACATGAGCCACCACACCTGGAGATTTTAGATTTCTTAATGGGAAAAAAAAAAAAAAAGGAAAAGCCAAATGGAAATTGCTTGCTGTCGTGAACCTCTGGAACACTTCTCCAGCATCTGACATGTAGCCCTTATGTTTGCAGAAGTCTGTAGTCTCTCCCTTATCACTCCATGACATATATTCCACTGAGTCATCTTCCTACAAAGCTGAAGAGGGCTGTGGTGTTACAGATGGGCTGACAGTGATTAGAACTATGTATCTCCTCCTTTATGGAGATATTCTTTTAACTCTCTTTGCTGATGCCGGGACTCAAGGTTGCAGGGCCTTGCACATGCAGGTACTGTATCCACTGCAGCTGTTCCTGCAGCAGCCCCTTGACTCATTTACCTCCTGATGTGAGGCAGGGTTTCATCTAGCTAACTAGCCTCAAAATCACCTTGTGGTGAAGCGTGGCCTTGAGCTCCTGATCCTTCTGTTTCTCTGTCTCCCGAGTGCTTCCGACCTTGGCAGCACACCTGGCTCTGGCTTAGAATGCCCGTTTCTCCAGGATTCCTCCCTTGAATAAATAAAACAAACTTATCCTTGTGTTTTATTTTACTTGACATTTTCACTTTCTTTGCTTCAGAGAAATATGATACTGCTTTCTAGGAAATGTGATAAGCTAGAAGTGTTTTAGTAAATGGCCCTGTGTGAAATTGGGCGTTTGTTTGTTTGTTTTGTTTTGTTTTGTTTTTGAGACAGGGATTCTCCATGTAGTTTTGGTGCCTGTCCTAGAACTCACTCTGTAGCCCAGGCTGGCCTTGAACTCACAGAGATCCGCCTACCTCTGCCTCCCAAGTGCTGGGATAAAGGCATGTGCCACAACCGCCCAGCCGAATTTGATTTCTTTTTGAGGCAGGGTCTTACTCTTACATCCCAAGTGGCCCTGGCCTCAGACCCCTCGCCTGAGTTCAAGTACTGGGTTATGAGCATTTGCTTCTTTTTTTAAGTAATGATTTTCTGGGCTGGGGTTGTAGCTCAGTTGGAAGAATGCTTATTTAGCATTCCCAAAGCCCTGGTTTCAATCTCCAGCTCTCCAAAAAAGCAACCATGGTGACACGTTTGTGATCCTACCACTGTGGCGATGGAGGCAGAAGGGGCCGGAATGCATGGTTATCCTTGGCTATATTTTGAGGCTCACATGAGTAAATGTAAGCCCTTATCTAAAAATATTTTAAAGTAGTTAATTAATTAACTGATTAACAAGTTAATAATTAAATCAAAATGTTAAATTTTTTTCCTCTTTAGGAAGTGAAAGTACTCAATATTGATCAAAAAAATTTCAAGTTACGGTCAATTGGGTAAGTTTTGGAACTAGTTAAGTAGCAAGTCATGAAAGATGTTAAAATACATTCTCCATTGATACCAGTGGGCAAAGCAACAAATATAAATGGTGAGTTAGGAGAACTGCACTTGGCTAGACCTTGCAGGTTGAGCTGAGGGAGACACCTAGGAGTGTGAGCTCACCTGAGCTTTACAGACTTGGGAACTTGTGGAAATAATGTTCTTTCTGATGATAGAGTGTGAGTCCCAATTTCAAAATTTGATTTTATATGTATGGGTATTTGCCTGCATGTATGTCTGTTTACCACGTGTGCCTAGTGCCCGCAGAAGCCAGAAGAGGGTGTCAGATCTCCTGTAACTAGAATTACAGACAGTTGTGAGCTATATGAGCACTGAGAATTGAATCCAGGTTCTCTGGAAGAACAGCCAGTGCTGTTAACCACTGAGCCATTACTCCAGCCCTCAATTATTTTTATGGTTTAAAAAAAAGGTGCCAGGTGGCAGTGGCGTACACCTTTAATCTCAGCACTTTCGAGGCAGAGACAGGTAGATCTCTGTGAGTTCGAAGCCAGCCTGGTCTACAGAGTGAGATCCAGGACAGGAACCAAAACCGCAAAGAGAAACCCTGTCTAGAAAAAAAAAGGGGGGGGGGGAAGAAGGTGTATTTATAATTAGCAGCTGGCCTCAGTTTAGATGATCCCAGCAATTGTTTTTGGTTTTTCAAGATAGGGTTCTCTGTGTAGCCCTGGCTGTCCTGGAACTCACTCCATAGATCAGGCTGCCCCTAAACTCAGGGATCCGCCTGCCTGTGTATCCCAGTGCTGAGATTAAACGTATGCCACTATGCTCAGCTTGATCCCTATTTTGTTAGCAACATCTAAAACGTCATAACCTAGAGCCTGTGGATCATGTACTTTGTTCTCTGGTAGACCTATGCGGTTTACTGCCCTGACCCTGCCCATCTCTTTCTGCTTCTCCAGTTTGGGACCACATTTATAAGGCTTACTTTAAAATGGAGCGAATAAAATAACAAATAGAAAATTGTAGGAATAATAACCATGTTTTTACTTTGCTTCTCAAGGTGGGGAGAAGAATTTTCATTGTCCAAGCACCCTCAGGTATGTATGTTCAGAAGTCTAACCATTGAAAGCATTTCGTCCTTTCTTACTCTGCGTATGTGAAAGTAGACTTCAGTTTTAATAGTATGAAGTGGCAGGTTTGCTCAGGTGTCTCTTTCCAGAAGCATATATTAAAACACTGATCTCATGCATCTGTTTGGTCAGTTAGGAGTCCTATTGGGCTCCAGGATCAAGTGTGTTACAGATTGTGAGGGAATTCTATTTTTTTATTTATTTATTTATTTTTTTTTTGGTTTTTCGAGACAGGGTTTCTCTGTGTAGCTTTGCGCCTTTCCTGGATCTCGTTCTGTAGACCAGACTAACCTTGAACTCACAGAGATCCTCCTGCCTCTGCCTCCCGAGTGCTGGGAATAAAGGCATGTGCCACCACCGCCCGGCTTGAGGAAATTCTATTTTATATTATTTTATTTTTAAAGATTTATTTATTTACTGTGTATACAGTATTCTGCCTACATGTGTCCTTGCAGGCCAGAAGAGGATGCCAGATCTCATTACAGGTGGTTGTGAGCTGCCATGTGGGTGCTGGGAATTGAACTCAGGACCTCTGGAAGAGCAGTCAGTGCTCTTAACCACTGAGCCATCTCTCCAGCCCATGAGGGAATTTTAAAGTCTGGTTTTCTGTTTGTTTGGTTGGACTTTTTCCTTGTTTTTGAAACAGAATCTCACTGTGTATCTTTGGCTGGACTGGAACTCACTTTGTAGACCAGGCTAGCCTTGAACTCACAGAGATCTCCTTGTCTCTTTCTGCCTCTGGAGGATTGAAATTACAGGCATGGGCCACCAGAGGTGTGGTCTCTACAGTGAAGATGCTGGGATAGATGTTCTCTCTGTCTCTCTGGGAATTAATGCAGGGCCTTGTGTGTGCTACACAAATGGTCCACAACTGAGCTCCAGCTTCAGCCCTCTTTTTACTTTAAAAAATTCATTTGGAAAGCCAGGTGTAGTGGTATATACCTTTAATCCCAGAAGGAAGAGGCAGATAAATCTCTGTGAGTTTGAGGCCAGGCTGGTCTCAGGTGAGTTCCAGGACAGCCAGGACCACATGGAGACCCTGTGTCAAACAAACAAATTCATTTGAAATGGCTGCAGAAAAGGGACAGATTGGTAACACAGTAGTAGCTGTGGGGGTTTGGGGGGACTACGGTCAATAAAGAAGAAGGTTTATTTTCTGCCTTTAGCTAGGAAGTTTATAGCAAGTTTCTATGCAAAGTGGAATTGAGTAAGGAGGGGGGATACACTGGAGAGAGAGGATGTAGGATTTTGATAAGTGGTGCTGTGGAATCAGTTCATAGGGTAGAGTTGGCTTTGGATAGGCCTGGAACAGGCCATTTGTTACTGCGGGAACGATAGATGTGAGGACCAAGTGGATGGTAGATTGACTGTGGATATATATATATGAGTTACTTCTTATTATTGATAGCTCCTACTTTCTCTAAGGAGCATTGTTGATTAAGAGTGAGAATGGAGGGGAGATGCCAGAGGAGAAAATGTGAATTGTCCCTGGGAGGAGAAAAGGTACCCATGTAGATTACTGCTCAGTAAAGAACCATTTGAGATGTGGATGTACATATAGACACTGTGTGCCTCAGGCAGAAAGTAGAATTTGACTTAGGTGATGACATCACATATCTTCTCCTGTGGCATCTTGACATATCTGTTGTGCATTAGAGCTAGCAGGTGCCATTCACCTATTACCTGGTACAGTATTAGAGATTCTTTATGGAGTTGGAAGGAGCTTAGAGGACATCTAATCCTTTTGTTCTAAACTGGGACGGTGTGGGGTACTATCATGTTTCAGAATCCTGGGAAAGCTCTGACCTGTGTCATTCTCTGTCACTCCAGCCAGACCTGCAAAGAGAATAGGCTGAGTGCTCGGGCTGCAGTCAAGGTGTAAGGAGGAGGCAGGGACAGGAAGAGCCCTGGGCTAGCGTAGAAAAGCTTGTGTTGTTTGCTCTGACTCATTCTAGGAATTAAAAAACAACCCGTGTCCAGCCAGTCAGAAGGCCTCCCTGAGCAGCCGGGCGGGCATTAGCACTGGCTCCTCCAGGACTCGTGGCCCCTTCTGTCTGCTGACTACCTCTCGCTGTCTCACACCAGCTTATGCCTCTGCACTAACTGGAGAGCCACCAGATTCTTGTTTAGAATTACAGTTTGACTTTCTGCCAGAAACTTCCTGCTAGAGCTAGAGTCTAAATCCAGTTTCTTTCTTTCTTTTTTCCTTTGACGCCAACATTAGGGAACAGAAGTCAAAGCAATAACGTACTCGGCAATGCAAGTCTACAGTGAAGAGAAGCCAGAGGTGTTTGTGATCATCGACATTTAAGATGCCAAGAAAAAAAGAGACTCCTATGGAGAACTGATTTGTTTTCTTCCTTTTGAGAAGATGCAATGATTCGTTTTCTATAGTGTCGTTGCTAAATAGAAATACAGAAACTGGGAATCAAAGTGTGACTTCAGAAGTGGAAAACCAGTGTGGAGTCTTGGTCTGTGAGTCTAGATAATGAGGAACAGTCTTGTACTGGATCATTGCAGCAGGTGCCTTACACCTTCCAGTGGAATGCAAGTGCTCCAGCATGGTCTCGGGGGGAATGCCCACTGGTATAGGAGCCGCTGGGACCAACTCCAACTTCAAACAAAGTAATTTGAACCGGGTATGATAGACATTATATGCCTGTGATCACCACACTCGGGAGCCTGAGTTTGAGACCAGCTTTGGCTATAGAATGAGTTTGAAGCTACCCTGGGTGACATAACATGTCCCTGTGTCAAAAAAGAAAAGTGTAGGGCAAGGAGAACATGTACATTGAGGTTATGTTTTTAGGTTGCTAAGGGACAGGGCCATCCTCTGTTCCAGTTGGTTCTGTGAGTAGAACCCTCAAAAAGACTTCTTACCTGGGGGGAATGGGGGAGGGGACTTCTTAGAAGCATCCTGATTTTCTTTCCTTTTTTTTTCCCCTGAGACAGGATTTTTCTGTGTATCTCTGGCTGCCCTGGAACTCACTCTATAGACCAGGCTGGCCTCGAACTCAGAGATCTGCCTGCCTCTGCCTCCTGAGTGCTGGGATTAAAGGAGTGCGACACCACCACCTGGCTCTCTCTTCTTTTTTTTTTTTTTTTTTTAAGATTTATTTATTTATTATGTATACAGTGTTCTGCCTGCATGTATGCTTGCAGCCCAGAAGAGGGCACCAGATCTCATTACAGATGGTTGTGAGCCACCATGTGGTTGCTGGGAATTGAACTCAGGACCCTTGGAAGAACAAGCAGTGCTCTCAACCTCTAAGCCATCTCTCCAGCCCTCTCTCTTCTTTTTAAACAGCGATGATACTTCATATTTTGTTAGAAGAAATATCTGATATGTAAGAAATATCTGAAGGGTCCTACATACAGACCCTTCAGACATACAATTTTATTTTATTATTTATTTTTCACAGTGTTGAGGATTAAGCCCCATCATAGTAGCTACGTGCCCTACCACTGAGTTTATACTTCAATCCTAAAGTGAAATTTTATTTATGTTGTTTATTTATTCGTTTTTCCAGACAGGGTTTCTTTATGTAGCCCTAGCTATCCTGGAACTCACTCTGTAGACCAGACTGATCTAGAACTAAGAGATCCACCTGCTTCTGCCTCCTAATTGCTGGGATTAAAGGCATGTACCACCACTACCCAGTTTTCTGTTAATTTTTTTTTTTTTTTTGAGACCAGGTCTCATTATGTAGACCAGGTTGGCCTTGAACACATAGTGCCTTCCTCTGCTTTCTGAGGACTGGGATTAAAGCTGTGCCCCCAACACATTCGAATGTTATTAAAGCCAGTCTATGCATCCACTTAGAGAAGAAAAGCTTTTTTTTTTTTTTTTTTTTTTTTTTTTTTTTTTTTTTTTTTTTAATGGCCCAGGCTTGATAGCACACACCTTTAATCCCAGCAGAGGATCTTTGGGAATTTGAGGCTAACCTGGTCTACATAATGAGTTCTAGGATATCAGTGCTATAGAGAGACCCTGTCTTAAAAAAACCAAACCAGAAAATGCTTTGGGTTTGATTTGCAGCTTTAATTTCTATTGAGGGATTCTCTGGGGATGAAATAGCAAAGCTAGCTATTCACAAGGCTGGGTGGTGCCAGATTTCGTTACAGTCTCGGAATGCTGCGTTCTCTCAGTCTTATCTAACACAGATAGTAGTGTTGATGAAGATGAGGCCAAGCGCTTCGGTCTGAAAAGCAGCTCCAAACTGACTGTAACAGGATGCCTGAGGGTATTGCTTCTTAACCGTTGCCTTACTCAGGCACATTGGTCAGCTTCAGGTGGAGCTGTCCATCAAAGATGTGGAGGAGAGCTGGAGAGGTGCCTCAGGGGTTGAGAGTGCTTGCTGTTCTAGAGCACGCAGCAGCCTGCCACTCCAGCTCCCAGAGATCCAACACACTCTCGCGGCCTCCACAAGCGTCCAGGTGCTAAAGTAATAATTAAAACAAGATTGAAAGCCGGGCAGTGGTGGTACTAGGGAGGCAGAGGCCAGACGGATATCTGAGTTTGAGGCCAGCCTGGTCTACAGAGCAAGTGCCAGGACAGCCACAGCTACAAAGAAACCCTGTCTTGAAAAACCAAAATTAATTAATTAAAAAATTAAAAGCAGCTGGGTGGTGGTGGCGCATGCCTTTAATCCCAGCACTCGGGAGGCAGAGCCAGGCGGATCTCTGTGAGTTCAAGGCCAGCCTGGGCTACAAGAGTAAGCTCCAGGAAAGGTGCAAAGCTACACAGAGAAACCCTGTCTCTTGAAACCCCCCCCCAAAAAAATCAAGTAAATAAAAATTTAAAAAATAAATAAGTAAAAATTTAAAGCAAAAGAAAAACTCCATAGTATGCAGAACTAGTTAACTTTATTATGGCAGACTGCCAGTCTTAGGTCTGATTTTGCTAAGTTGTACACTCTTACTAAACTGATCTCAAGTCAGTGTATAGGCAAGCCCTGGCTGCCTCAGGGTTGTTTTGTTTTGTTGTTTTTTTTTTTTTAATGGGTCCCTTCACCTAACATGATCTATTGAGACTCAATTGTGAAAATAATACCATAAATGGAATACCATGAAAGCAAAATCAGATTCAGAGTAAGGAGCACTTGAGAGGTTGTTTCCACACCACGTCAGGGGCTGGTGAAGGTTCACTGGGCAGAGGCTCCAGGCACCAGCCTGACTATTGGAGTTCAGTCTCCACAGCAGGTAACAGAAGAAAGACAGCTCCCACTGATTGTCCTCTGACTTCCACGTGTGTCCCATGGTGCTCATGTACCACCCCCACCACCATCACCATCACCTCTACCACCACCACAATCACCATCACCATCACCACCTCCACCATCATAATCACCACCTCCACCATCACAATCACCACCTCCACCACCACAATCACCACCTCCACCACCACCACAACCACTACCCCAAGCATACAGTACAATAAATGTTAAAAAAAATCTATATATATCAGGGCTGGAGAAATGATGGCTCAGAGGTTAAGAACACTTGCGTTTTTCCAGAGGACCTGAGTTCAGATCCCAGCATCCATGTTGCCTGGCTTACAAACATGTAATTCCAGCTTCAGTAGATTTGATGTCCTCTTCTGGTCTCTTGGCATCCCTATACACCTATGTAAAGAATTTTTTTTTTTTTAATTTTGTTTTTTTGAGACAGTCTCCATGTGGCCCTGGCTGTCCTGGAACTCAAGCGATCCACCTGCCTCTGCCTCTGCCTCCCAGGTGCAGCGATTAAAGGCATGCACCATCACCAGCAGCTTTTTGGTTTTTTTGTTTGTTTGTTTACAATTTCTTTAACTTTAAAAAAGTCCTAAAACCATGCCAGGCTAGCACGATGAGCATTTCATAACTCCAGCTTTCAAGAGACTGAGACAGGAGGATTATGAGTTTGAGGCCAATTTGGGCTTTGAAGCAAGACCCTGTTTCAAACAAGTCTGGTCACATACAGACTTGCAGAACACCTGACCAGGCTAGCATTGTTGATGCAGTGGCAACGAAGCGGGTTTTATTTGCTCGTTTTTGTTCAGTTATCACAATGGTCTTGCTGGCTGTCACCACAGCTGTCTCCAAGTTTCTCATAGTGTCTTAGCTCAGGGACAGATTGTCCGTCACTTGTAGAGCTCATGGATTTCATGGGGCTGGAACGTTATCTTCTCATGAAATATCCCCACATTGCCTTATCCTTTTTTTATCTCCACATTTTCTCTCACCCAGAAATACATCACTTGTCTTCTGTTCTCAGCCTCCTTGCCGGGCTACCTTTCCTAACTTTATAAAGCAGGGATAGCAGACATTTTCCAGAGAAGCCTGGTGGGCAGGGGGTGTGACAGGGTTGAGCAGAGGGTTCATACTGTTTATGAAGCAGCTGTCTCAGCCATAACCTTGAGAAAGGGAGTGCAAGCCAAGGGTTGCATTTTTCATGACATCCCAGAACATGCATGTGCCTTGCGCAGACACACACACTGGTGCTTGGTGCTCCTGGAAGTCAGAAGAAGGCATTGGATCTCCTGGACAAATGCTTGTGACCTGCCATGTGGGTGCTGGGAACTGTACCCAGGTCCTCTACAAGAGAAGCAAGTGCTGCTAACTGCTGAGATTTAGCTTTTGCAATGCTAAGGATTGAACCCAGGGCCTTGTATGTACTGGGAAAGTGCCTTAGCACTGTGCTATATCCCATCAGTCCTCAGAAACCGGGGTTTTTATGGGAAAGTCTCCAATGTTTTGTGAACAAACTAAGGTCATTACAGGGAGAGTCAGATGAAGTGTGGAGCAAGTGGTCCCTTGGGAAACCTCGTCAACCATCTCAGCCAGCAGTTAGTCCTCAGACTTAGACCTGCCTGGTTAGCTTTAGGGGTGTTTCAGTTCCTCAGCTCTGTCCCTCTGAAGAGAAGGAAAGCCCCCAGGTGGTGGTTAATAGTCTACTGAATGATCAACAAATTGAACATGATAGGGCTATGCCAGAAGTCTTAGGGAGAAAGTGAAGGTCACTTTTTTGAGCAGATCTCAAGAGTAAGAATCTGAAGTCACTAGCTGGGTGGTGGTGGCACACACCTTTAATCCCAGCACTTGGGAGGCAGAGGCCAGCCTGGTCTACAGAGCGAGTTCCAGGACAGCCAGGGCTATACAGAGAAACCCTGTCTCAATCCCCCCTCCCCCCAAAAATCCGAAAGTCACAGCCTCAATTCCTAATCTTCTGACCCTGGACTTACTAAGTATTACCTGCATTAGTGTGAGCTAGTCACAGTTTTTTTTCACTCATTTGGAGACGGTGTCTCATGCTGTCACCTAGGCTGGTCTTAAGCCTTTGGAGAGTGACACCCAGCCTTAGCACACACCACCATACCTGTTAGTAATGGTTTTTAAATAAATCAACGAGCTGAGAAAGACAAGGTATTTGTTACTGCACCTTGCATGTGTTGTGGGAGTCTGTTCTCGGTACCACCTGAGTCCTGGGAATACAACTCAGGTCTTCAGGCTTGAAGGCAGGTCCCTTGACTCACTAAACCATCTCAGCCCTTAGATGTTTTTCTATAATGCTAAAATGATGGAACAGATGCTCTGTAACAGTGGTTTTGAATTCTCCTAAAGCTGCAGCCCCTTAATACAGTTCCTCATGTTGTGGTGACTGTAGCTTGAGTTTTCCTGCCTGGCCCACAGTCAGGACAAATCTCTCTCACCCGCCAGTCCCACAGCCGCTCAGACCCAACCAAGTAAACACAGAGACTTATATTGCTTACAAACTGTATGGCCGTGGCACGCTTCTTGCTAACTGTTCTTATAGCTTAAATTAATCCATTTCTATAAATCTATACCTTGCCACGTGGCTGTGGCTTACCAGCATCTTCACATGCTGTCCTGGCAGCGGCTGGCAGTGACTCCTCCTCAACCTTCCACTTCCCAGAATTCTCCTCTCTCCTTGTCCCGCCTACTTCCTGCCTGGCCACTGGCCAATCAGTGTTTTATTTATTGACCAATCAGAGCAATTTGACATACAGACCATCCCACAGCAGGTGACCCCAACTACAGAATTACTTCCTTGCCAATTTATAACGTAAGCTTTCTACTGTTAGGAATTCTAATGTAAATATTTTGGAGACAATGGCTTACCAAAGGGGTCGAGACCCCCAGGTTGAGAACCACTGCTCCAGCAGGTGACCTGGAGGGCTAGTTAGTGGAGACAACTGTGAGGAGGCCTTGTTTCTGAAAAGGCAGTTTCAAGTGCTGGTGGCACTGTGGTAGACAATGCTGGTGTTCATGAGAAGGAGCACTGTAAAATAGCATTCGGACCACATGCAAGCACCTCCCCCCACAGATAAAGCTCCTGTGGGCCCGTTTCCATTTGGGCTAACAACTACACATCAGGTTAAATTGTAATCTCATTGACTGAGAAACTGTGAAAAAACACGTCATAAAGAATACAACATGACATAAAATTTAGAAATTGCCAGGTGGTGGTGGCGCATGCCTTTAATCCCAGCACTCGGGAGGCAGAGCCAGGCGGATCTCTGTGAGTTCAAGGCCAGCCTGGTCTACAAAGTGAGTTCCAGGAAAGGCACAAAGCTGCACAGAGAAACCCTGTCTCAAAAAAAAAAAAAAAAAATAGAAATTATTCTTTTTATTTTAGACAGGATCTTACTGTATAGCTAGCATAGAACTCAATATGTAGACCAGGCTGGCCTTGAACTCACAGAGATCTGCCTACCTCTGCCTCCAGAGTGCTGGGATTAAAGGCATGCACCAACTCTGCCTGGCTAGATTTTTAAATTTTATATTTTATGTATGAATGTTTTGCTTACATGTATGTCTGTACCACATGCATATCATGCCTACAGAGTTCAGAAGAGGGAATCAATTCCTTGAAACTTGAGTTACAAACAGTTAAGGGTGCTGGAAATCGAACCCAGGTCCTATGCAAGAACAAGTGCTCTTAACCTCGAATCCATCTCTCCAATGCTCCACTTTATTTATTTATTATTTATTTAGGTTTTTTCAAGCAGGGTTTCTCTGTGTAGCCCTAGTTATCCTGGAACTTGCTTTGTAGGCCAGGCTGGCCTCGAACTCAGAGATCCGTTTACCTCTACCTCCCAAGTGCTGGGATTAAAGGCTTGTGCCACCTTGCCAGGCTTCTCCAGTTTATCTTTTTATTTTATTTATTTTTTTATTAAGAAATTTTCTACTCACTCCACATACTATCCACAGATTCCCCCTTCCTCCCTCATTCCACCCCCAGCCCTCTTTCCCAAGCCACCCCGCATCCCCACATCCCCCAAATCGAAGTCTCCCATGGGGAGTCAGCAGAGCCCAGCACACTGAGCCTAGGCAGGTCCAAGCCCCTTCCCACTGCACCAAGGCTGTGCAAGGTGTCACACCACAGGCACCAGGTTCCAGAAGCCTGCCCGTAGACCAGGGACAGATCCCAATTCCCCTGCCTGAGTGCCCCCCAAACAGTTCTCCAGTTTATTTTGTTAAAGAGAAGAACAGAATTATATTACAGATCTTCACAAACTCCCTTGAATTTAGCAACATGTGCTTCCTGGTTTTATTTTATTATTATTTATGTGTGTGGTGCATGTGGTGTGGAGGTGTGTGGAGGCCAGGGCAGGATGTCCACAGTCTTCCTTAGCCATTCTCTGCCTTGTTGCCTTGAGCCTTGGTCTCGGTGAACCGGAAACACAGCATTTAGCATGGCTGACTAGCCCGTAAGCTCTCAGTACCACCTGTATTCACCCACACTCATGCTTGGCTTTTGCACATGGGTTCTAGGAATTCAAACTCAGGTCCTTGTGCTTGCAGGGCAAGTACTCTTACTGAGCCATAGTTTGTGTGTGTGCTTGCGTTAACAAGTGCATACATATGCATATATGCATATGCATGTGGAAGCCAGAGGTCAATGCCAGATGTCTCCTCTACCATTCTCTACCTTGGTTCCTGAGACAGGGCTTCTTCACTGAGCCCGGAACTCACTTCTAGGATCTCTTCATTCCCATGTGCCCAATGAACACGGGTTACATATGGCACTAGCCATGTATGGATTTTTACATGAGTTGAGGACCAAACTCATGTCCTTATGCCTGCATGGCAAGCATGTTTCTGTTGAACAATCCCTCCATCCTCTCTACTTAATCCACCCCCAATAAATATTAGCTCATAAGAGTAATTTTTTTAGCAAGGTTTATTTTTATATGCATGGGTTTTTTGCATTCATATACATACCATATACTGCAGTGCCCAGGAACACCAGATGAAGAGTTGGGGGCCTCTGAACTGGGGTTACGAGTCCAGGTCCTCTGAAAGACACCCAGTGCTCTTGTGTTGTGCTCTCCAGCCACACAAGAGTAATATTAATTTAATGACCAAAAAAAAAAAAAAAAAAAATCAACTATGAACTATTTCAGGCATTTTACATTAGCTTTCAGTCATAATCTTGAACCATTTAAGATAATACAACTGTGTTATAAATTATTTCAGACTTGAAAAAAATTTAGGGTTTTTCTGTGTAGCCCTGGCTGTCCTAGAACTCTCTGTAGACCAGGAAAAAGAATTTCTTTTTAACTTTATGTTTCGCCTGTATGTATGTTTGTACACCACTTGAATGCCTGGTGCCCATGGAGGTCAGAAGTAGGTGTTAGAATCCCTGGAATGGAGTTACAGATGGTTGTGCGCTACCATGTAGGTGCTGGAATTGAACATGTGTCCTCTGAAGAGCAGCCAGTATTCTTAACTGCTGAGCCATCTCTCCAAGACCCTAGACTTGAAATTTTTAATAGATTTGCTGAGTCCCGCAGTTAGATAGCCAGACACCTGAATTCAGTCTTATCTGGTTCCCTGGGAGATTCAGTATTATAACCTATGTGCTTTTAAAATATGCTAACATTTTGTAGGCGGGTTTATTGGCGAGTGACGGTAAGGGGTCCTGCCACCAAGCCTGATGACCTGAATTCCATCTCACATGGTAAGAAAGAACCAACTCCCACAAATTTTCTTCTGGCTTCCACACATGCTCTGGCACATGCACGCCTCCTCCCCTAAACAAAATGAATAAATAAAAATTAATACAAAAAGATTTTCTTAAATTTTGTGATAGATTTATTTAAAATATTTTACTCAAAAAAGTTTGCTAAATAGATTTTTTTTCCAATATTTAAAGAAAATGGCATCTGTGTAATAACAGAAAGGGTAACTGATCATCCATCATGCCAATGCAAGCAAGGTCTTCCCAATGCAGCAACATATTTCAGGGCAACACAGTTCAGAATGGATACAGTGGCCTATTCAGAAAGCATGCAAGTTACATCAGGTCACTTCTAAGCCAGCAGGAGAAATCCATTAACCGGGCTCTGCCCATGGAGAGACACAGGATGTCCGTGTAAATGGCAGTGAGCTACCTAATGTTGGGTTTGATCTCCTTTTCTTCCTCTTCCTCGCTATCTTCAACTTGTTTTATGACCAGATCGGCAGACCCATCCTCCACAATCTCCACATAGGATCTATTTTCTTCCTCACTCAGATGCCACCGGGAATCCTTGTCTCCATCAGCGGGGGACATGGAATGTTGCTCAGCTTCCAGATCGACAGGGAGGCTGTCCATGCCCACTTCAGCAAGGCACTCGTTACACAGTCTGTAGCGCCTGGTTCCTTCCTGCACCACTTGTCCTGTGAGGTCAGTCACGTGGCGTTTGCATTTCCGGCAGATTAGTTTGCATGCCTGGTGGATCTGTGTAGAGATTTAGGAAGTGATTAAAATGAATTTTCACAAGTGGGTCAATTTGCTAATTTAGGGACCAGTCCATACACTTGCGATGTTCAAAACCGTGCATTAAATTCAAGTTAACTCTAATTATCAGAAAAGATCCCAAGTGTTAGTGACAAATGTACGCCATGGATATATCACATACCAGCTTCCTCTAAATAACGGCTGTAATGGTTTCCTTATTACTATTGAATACTTAATAATTCCACACATCCATTAACCTAAGAGTATTTTGACATACAAGGTAAGGAGGGGTTCCTTCCCAGTGTAAAAGTTGCAAACACGATGTGCAAACACTGTCCTAAGGACTTTAAAGAACTTTTGTTGTTGTTTGTTTTGTTTTTTATTTTTCAAGACGGAGTTTCTCTGTGTAGCCCTGGCTGTCCTGGAACTCACTCTGCAGACCAGGCTGGCCTCGAGCTCAGAGATCCTCCTGCCTCTGCTTCCCAAGTGCTGGGATTAAAGGCACGTGTCACCATGCCCAGCTAAAGGACTATTGTTGTTGTTATTATTATTGTGTGTATAAAGAGGGGGCACTTGCACGCCAGGGTGAACATATGGAAATCAGAGAACAATTCTGTCAAGCCAGCTCTCTCCTTTCTCCTCAGTGTGGGATGTGGAGATTGAACTCAGGTGACCAGGGTTTGTGAAGCACGCGCCTCTAACTGCTGAGCCACCTCCCTGGCCCTGTTCTAAGGACTCTTTATATACTTTAACTTAGTTAGAGATCAAACAAACAAACAAAAAACCCAAAATCTACGTGATTTTTTTTTTTAACTAGAGGAAGAAAAATATCCAGAATATAAGTTTATCAGCATTTTTTTGCAAAGATCCCTGGCTATTTTTGTTAATAAAAGATTGTCTAGGAAGTGGACCGCACTGGGGTTAGAAGGCTCAGTCCTAATCCTGGTTCTGCAGCATCTCTGTCATCTATTAACCAAGGATCTCGGAGCAAATGTAAACATGAGAAACCAGTTTTCAAGCTGTCAGTCAAAATACTGAACAGAGAAGGGTGTTATCCACAGAGGGGAACCTGATAACCTGAATGGAGACAGGTTTAAATGACCAATACCATAGGTCATTCACACATCAGACAGTGGTTATCCCTGCCTGCTTCTTTATCATTGATGGGGATGCTACTCACAGGGCTGAAAGTGAGGACCAAATGAATTAATGGTCATGAGATGTTTTGGTTAAAAAGTTAGATAGGGGCTGGAGAGATGGCTCAGAGGTTAAGAGCACTGACTGCTCTTCCAGAGGTCCTGAGTTCAATTCCCAGCAACCACATGGTGGCTCACAACCATCTGTAATGAGATCTGGCGCCCTCTTCTGGCCTGCAGGCAGAACGCTGTATACATAATAAATAAATAATTCTTTAAAAAAAAAAACAAAAACAAAAAAAAACGTATGTTTAAAAAAAAAAAAGTTAGATAGGTGTGGTGGCACATGCCTTTAATCCCAGCACTTGTGAGGCAGAGGAAGGTGGATCTCTGTGAGTTCGAGACCAGCCTAGCTTAGTGTGGTGGCACTCCTGCTGAGCGGCACCTGGCCTGGCTCCAGAGAGTGGCACCTAGCCCTAATCCATCTTTTGTTTAGCAGACACCTTTTGTTTCCTTTGTTGCCTTCTGTGTGAATCCTGTGTGAATCTTTCCCAAGGATACAAAGGCCTATGCAAAACCCGAAAACCCAGGTACCTGACAAATCCAGGGATGTACACTTGGCATTGTATTGTTGGGAGCTCCTTTCGTTTTGAGTATATGGAAATTAACTGGCTAAACTGTACTGGAGAGAAATAAAAATGCCCTAGGCGAAAGTACAGTGCTTCAGTCCTTCAAGGCTGAACCCCCCTGCAGCCATGAAAGGCTAAATTCATTATTAAGATGCCTCTGAGTCTTCTTTCCACGGATCCCTGTGAACCCACACACCTGTGTTGTGACATTCAGTTACAGCCTACAGAGCAAGATCCAGGACAGTCAGGGATACACAGAGAAAACCTGTCTGAAAAAAGTAAAACAAAACAAAACCCCAAAAAGTTGGATGGGGGCTGAAGAGGTGGCTAAGTAGTTAAAAACACCGGCTGCTGGCTGCTCTTCCTGAGGACCTGGGTTCAATTCTCAGCATCCACATGCTGACTCACAACCATTTAAAAGTTCAGTTTCAGGGCTCAGCAGTTAAGAGCACTGGCTTTTCTTCCAGAGGACCCGAGTCAATTCCCAGCACCCATATGGCAGCTCATAACTGTCTGTAAATCCAGTTTCAGGGGATCTGACATCCAGGTTGGGCAACTTACAATTAATTGTCTGTATCTCCAACTCTAGGGAATCTGACTCCCTCTTCTGGTTTCCATGGGCACTGCACTCATGTGTACAGACACAGACACAGACACACACAAGAAAGGGGGGGAGTGTGTGTTAAAATATGTTTTTAAAAATCTTTATTTATTTATTATGTATACAGTATTCTGTCTGCATGTTTGTCTGTATGCCAGAAGAGGGTGCCAGATCTCATTATAGATGGCTGTGTGGTGCTCAGAATTGAACTCAGGACCTCTGGAAGAGCAGCTAGTACTCTTAACCCCTAAGCCATCTCTCCAGCCCCCTAAAAATAAGTTTTAAAGAATATGTACACCTGGCCTTTATGTGGGTGGTTTGATTGGCACTGAAAGCACTTTACCTACTGAGGTATCCTGCCATCCCCACATTCACTCTTTCTCTGGAAATAATACCATTAACTAAATGGTTGCGGGGGAAATGGACAGCTGTATGATGCCTGATCAGATCCCCATAGATTCTTCCCCAGCGAAGGAGTGTGAGTGTGAGTGTGCAGAGGTGAGAGCACACTACCAACTCCCAGCAAAATGATCAATGTGTGGGCACGACGACAACCAGTCCTCCAGTTAGTAAGTGTATCCTAGTGTGACACGTGGGATATACAACACTGGCCTTGATATGTTCTGGCCCAAAGTGTTTTATTTGAATCCATTAAGGATATAGATGAAACTTCAGCACATGGAAATTCAGGGTGGGTAAAGGAACAAGCTAAATAACACTATGTAAAAGCAAGGAAATTCAGAGGTAAGATATTTTGTAAAATAAATGGCTTAGTGTCTTCAACAATCCAGTGTTATGAGGCAGGAAGGTGTGTGTGTGGGGAAAATTATACTAGATTAAAAATACACTAATGGGATTTAGCAATGAGATAGACTTGACTCTGGCAAGACAAAACAGCTATAAGAAGTATTTGGCGGGGACTATGGGGAAATCAGAACTGAACTAAGTACTACATAAAATTTTACTGCAGTGGAAAGGTAGGTATTCACTAAGGGACACAGGGGACAAAACCTCGTGTAAAAGAGATGCACAGAAGAAAATTTTGGGAGCATATATAATAAATAGAAGTAAACTGACTAGAGGCATGCCCCTCTGTGCTCATCCTAAAAGGCTGTTATTGTTGTTGGTGTCTGCATGATATATGTGTGACCATGCATGTGCATGAGTGCCATGGGAGGCATGTGGAGATCAGAGGAGAATTTTTGGTAGCTGGTATATTCAGGAATTAGAATACTTTTTTTTTTTTTTTTTTTTTTTAAGTTTTTCGAGACAGGGTTTCTCTGTGTAGCTTTGCGCCTTTCCTGGAACTCGCTTTGGAGACCAGGCTGGCCTCGAACTCATAGAGATCCGTCTGCTTCTGCCTCCCGAGTGCTGGGATTAAAGGCGTGCGCCACCACCACCCGGCTAGAATACATTTTTGGTATATATTTTTAATATAATATTTGTGTAGATAGATAGACAGACAGATTTGTTTTTATTTACGTGCACATATGTGTGTTTGTATGAGCATATGCCACATGTATGGGGATCCAGGAAGGCCAGAAGAAGGTATTGGATCTCTTGAGGTAGAATTATAGATGGTTGTGGGCTGCCCAATCCTCTGTAAAAGTACTATGTACTTTTGTTTTTCCTTTGGGTTTTTCTTTTTTTTTTTTTAAGGTTTTTTTTTTAAGTTTTTTTTTTGTGTTTTTTTTTTTTTTTTTTTTTAATATTTATTTATTTATTATGTATACACCATGTATGACTGCAGGCCAGAAGAGGGCACCAGATATCATTACAGATGGTTGTGAGCCACCATGTGGTTGCTGGGAATTGAACTCAGGACCTCTGGAAGAGCAGTCAGTGCTCTTAACCTCTGAGCCATCTCTCCTGCCCCTCCTTTGGGTTTTTCAAGACAGGATCTCTCTGTGTATCCCTGGCTGTCCTGGAACTTGCTCTGTAGACCAGGCTGGCCTCAAACTCAGAGATCCACCTGCCTCTGCTGGGACTAAAAGCATACACTACCACGCACAGCTAGTAGCATGTATTCTTAACCACTGAGCCATCTCCTTTTAGTATTTAGTGTGTGTGTGTGTACGTGTGTGAAGTGTGTGGAGGTCAGAAGACAACCTCCAGTGTGAGTTCTTCCCCTCTGTCTTGTTTGAGGCAGGGTCTCTCCTGTTAGCTGCTGTGCTGCAGCTGCCCCTAAGACAGGTCCCAGGGGTCTGAAGTCATGCTCCCACAGCAAGCACTTTTACCAACCCAGCCATTGCCCTGGAGGTTTTGTTTTTTGTTTTTTGTTTTTTGTTTTTTTGGTTTTTTTGGTTTTTTTTTTTTTTTTTTTTTTGAGATAGGATCTTACACTGTAGCTCAGGCTGGCCTGGAATCTACTCTGTAAGCCAGAATGGTCTCCAACTCATGGTGATCCTCATGCCTTAGCCTCATGAGCACTTAGAGGCATGCATGAGCTACACGCAATCCATCGTTATTCCTTGTTAAACCGTGAGGCACTGAGCACTGACCAGCACTTTCCTGAGAGTCCCTGACTGGGATTCCCTCCTTCCTTCCCTCAGGGAGAGGAGGGAGAAGCTGATCCAGACTAGAAAGAAGGTGCAGTGGAGACAGGTCAGACTCAGCCCCTGACAGAGGTCCAGCAGCTCTCAGTGATCAATAGCAGATGCTGAGTATCTACGTAAACGGTGATTCTGGCCTAAAACTTAGGTTACTCTTTGTCTCCCAGCAGAGAAGTATATATCAAACCAGATGAGATTTGACACAAACTGAAATGGAAATACAAAAAGATTTAGCACCAAAAGAATATATCTCCTACTTTAAGGTCTCAAAGGAGAATAAAATTTTATATATATATGTATCTGCACACCTTTAATCCTGGAGTCAGAGACAGGCAGACCTCGGTGAGTTCAAGACCAGTGAATGTATTTACACTTTATTTAGTGTGTGTATTTAGTGTGACACCTTACATGTGTCTCAGTGCACATGTAAGGTCAGAGGATGACACTCAAGAATTGATTCTCTCTTTCTACTGTGTGAGTCCCTGGTACTGAAGTCAGTTGTCAGGTGTGGTAGATGTAAGTGTCTTACCAACGGAACCACAGGATACAATTCTTATATAACTTTATATAAATCTATGCAGTTATTTACAAAACAAAAATAGTATTTCTGGAACAATTACGTTTTTAAATTTTATTATTATTTGTGCGCATGGGTGTGGGTGTGTATGTGTGTGCCATGGTGCATGTGTGAAGGCCAGAGGATAACTGTGGAGTTCCTCTGAGTTCTGGGAATGAAACTCGGGTCACGAGGCACAGATCATTTGGCAGCAAGTGCTGTGCTTTTATCTGCCCAGCCATCTCACTGGGCCAAGGATTCTTAATAAGGTGGAGTTGTGGTGAGAGATTTTCTCCATGAATTTAGACCTGTGGTTGTGTATTATACCTATGTGTACCTGTTCATGTGTTACATACATGTGGAGGTTGATTTCACGGTCTTCCTTCCTGCTCTCCATCATATTTTTTAAAAGATTTATTAATTTACTTATATGTATGAGTGTTCTGCCTGAATGCATGAATGCATGTATGTGCAGCACGTGTGCGTGGTGGACAGAAAAGGGTGTCAGATCCCCTATAATTGGAGTCACAGATGATTGTGAATTGCCATGTGGGTACTGGGAACCAAACCCAAGACCTCTGGAAGCTGGAAGAGCAGCCAGTGCTTTTAACCTTTGAGCCACCTCCTCACCTCCTCCTCTACCTATTTTTTTTAAAAAAGGCTTTAGCTTAAACTGGAGCTCACTGATTTAGCCAGACTAGCTGCTTACCCAATGCTAGAATCACATGTGCACACCACACTTGGATTGTTATTATTCTTTTTAAAGGTTTATTTATTATGTATACAGTATTCTGCCTGCATGTGTCCTTGCAGGCCAGAAGAGGGCACCAGATCTCATTACAGGTGGTTGTGAGCCACCCTGTGGTTGCTGGGAATTGAACTCAGGACCCCTGGAAGAGCAGTCAGTGCTCTTAACTGCTGAGCCATCTCTCCAGCCCCCTGGATTATTTTTTATGTGGATGCTGGGGATCCACCCAAGTCATCATTTTGTGTAGCAAGTGAGTAAGTCACCTCCCCGTGCCCAAGTTAGATGATTCAAATTATATAAATATATATATATAATTTATAGATAAATGCAAGGCTGGGACATAACTCAGTGGTAGAGAGCTTGCTTAGCATGTGCGATGCGATGTTCAATCCCCCAGTCCCAGAAGGGGGAAGAGAGAGAGGAGGAGGGAGGGAGGGGGGGGGAGAGACAGAAGGAGGGAGAGAGGGAGAAATGGAAGAGAGAGGGGGGAAGAGAGAGAGGGAGGGGGGGAGAGAGAGAGAGAGAGAGAGAACGCAGATAAATGCACATATTTTACAAGAAGCAAAATGATGAAAACTCGTATACATACTGTTCGGAAATGGCTACTCAGATGGTCTAGCCTGCTGAACCGTTTCCCACAAGCTTGGCACGGGTAGGGCCTTTCCCCTGTGTGGCAGCGCAGGTGGCGTTTGAGGTCTGCTTTCCGCTTCACAACATGTGTGCAGTATGGGCACCTGAATCGCAGCCTGGGCAGATCATCTGTCGAGAGACAGTTGGGGTAAATCACTGCAGAGATCACAGCAACGTTTCTATTCGTGTAAAGAACCCAAAGGAGTCGGTGAGTCCAGTCTTGTGAAGGTACAGAAGGACAGACAACTCGAATTAACCACACTGTCAAGTAACCCTGGGCACAGAGTATAACTTGAGTACAAAGACCAGGTAAATTTAAACTACCACCCTTATCATTTTACTTCACATTAGATTTTAAATGTCAAAATGTAGTACCAGGCTGTAAAACTACACACACAAGCCAAAAATAAAGCAATTAATTTTATTTATTTATTTTCTGTTTGGTTTGGTTTTTCAAGACAGGGTTTCTCTGTGTAGCCCTGGCTATTCTGGAACTCGATCTGTAGACTAGGCTGGCCTCAAACTCACAGAGATCCACTTGCCTCTGCCTCCTGAGTGCTGGGATTAAAGGTGTGGGCCACTACCACTTGGCCTTAGCAATTCATTTCTTTTTAAATAATTTATTTGTTTTGTTTTATATACATAGATGTTTTGCCTGCAAGTATGACTATATGGAGGAATCAGATTCCCTGGTATTGGAGTTCAGACAGCAGTGAGCTGCCATGTGGGTGCTGGGAACTGAACCTGAGTCCTCTGGAAGAGCAGCCAGTGCTCTTAACCGGTGAGCCATCTCTCCAGCCCCCAGCAATTCATTTTTAAAAGGGAATTTTTGTTTGTTTGTTAGAGACAGGCTCTCACTATGCAGTCCTGACTGGTTTCAAACTCACAGAGATTCACCTGCCTCTGCCTCCGAAATACAGAAATTAAAAGTGTGTGCCACCACACCTTGCTTAAAAGAGACCCCTCCGCCTCAGGGCCTTTGGAAAGCTAGGCAAGTGCTCTACCACTGAGCTAAATCTCCAACCCCTTTCTTTCTTTCTTTCTTTCTTTCTTTCTTTCTTTCTTTCTTTCTTTCTTTCTGAGATTTGTAAAGATTATATTGATTTATTTTATTTGTGGTGTGTGTGTGTGTTACACGTTGGTCCACCGGTTCCCACACTGAGAGGGGAAGTCAGGAACTCTCACAGGAGTCACCTGCTTGTCTCCTTCCACCATGTGGACCCCAGGGGTTGGATTTAGGGCCTCAGGCTCCGTGGCACGTGAGCCACCTCACCAACCTGCTTCTTTTGTTTTTCAGGACAGGGTTGGTCTCAGTAGCTCTGGCTGGCCTAGAACTCAGAGTGAGCCTCCTGCCTCCGCCTCCCTAGTACTAGGATTTAGGTGTGAGCTACCATGTCCAGCTGTAACAGAACCTGATTTGTTCTATTTATACTTTTTATACCTCTGCCTTCCTTTCATATACTCGTTAATGCTTTTTGGTTGTGAGGCTGGGAACAGAATCCAGGGCTAGTCACGCAAAAGTGTGAGAGTGTGTTTCTTTTTCTTCTTTTCCTGTGTGCATGTGTGTGTGTGTGTGTGTGTGTGTGCATACTCTGAGTATCTATTCCCTTGACTGTCATTGAATGTACTCAGTATTATATTTTGAATTAAACATTTTAAATTCATGTCCTATGAAATAAATTTGAGTAAAAAGTATGACTTAAAAACTCAGGTGCTCTTAGCACCTGCTGCTTTTCCAGTGGACCTGGTTGTGGTTCCCAGCAGCATGCAGGTGGCCCCCAACAATCTGTAATTCCAGTCCAGGGCATCTAATGAGATCCAATGTGCTTCTCTGGCCTCTGTGGGCATCACCCATACACGTGTGCTCAAACACACACACACACATACACACACACACACACACACACACACACATAAATAAATAAATAAATGTAAAAAGAAAAAAAAATCAGTTGGTTCAACTGCCGTGGCACCTAAATGAAGGGCATTTGGGTGTGGTGAGGGACTTAGGCTCGTCAGGGTACCTGGAAAGCTCCTGGATGTGACGTCAGAGCCGTGGCCGTACTGGCAGCCAGCAGGAGCAGAGTCTACTTCAGCATCAGTCTGTGCTTGCTCTTCAGACTGGGCAGCGTGGTTGGCGGTATCGGACGGCCGCGCTTCTCCCTGACCAGACTTGAGAGGAGCAGTCTGAGGAGGCTGTGACAGTCTCAAATGCTTGGTCTTTTTAATGGCGTCCTTCCTTTGCTCACTGGCCAGTGGTTGTTGAGTATTCCTTTGGGAAGCCGCAGGATAAGCGTACTTGTTCCACAACTTTCCACTTACTACACTCGGTCCTTGGTCTGGGCTCAGGTGAGCACGGGGAGACGCGCTTTCCTCCTGCCAGCCGCTGCTATAAAAAGGGGGACGTTCCACACCGTTAGAGCTGGTGTCCTTATCTGAGAGGCTGAAGTAGCGATCCTTCTCCTTCTCACTAATGTCCAGGGAAGATTTAATGAAAGTCTTACACACGCTAATGACATCAGTCATCTGAAGGAAGCTGGCGGCGGACATCACCTCTATAACATTCTGTCCAGTAACAGAGAGTTTACCGGAGTAGACAAAGTCCAGGATAACGGTGAAGGTGTCCGGGGAGAAGGCCTGAAATGTGGCTGTGGCCGGCTGACTTGTCTCCTTTGAGCTCTGAGAAAGCAGCATCTTAAAGTAGCCGCTGCTAGCGAACAGGACGTTGCGATGCGCTTTGAAGACCTTCCCTTCGACCAGAATGCTGCAGTCGCAGAACACGCCCTGCCTGCGCTGCTCGTCCAGTTGCTGCAGGAGGTGAGACTGATGGGAGGAGATCTCCATCCTGCAGGGGAACGACATGTGGTCACCAGGGGGGAACTAAGAAACAAGCCTAGGAAGAGTGGAAAGAGAACCAGAAGCTCGTTTCCCAGCTAAGCCTCTCTCTCTTTTTTTTTTTTTTTTTTTTTTTTTTTAAGTTTTTCAAGACAAAGTCTCTCTGCGTAGTTTTGGTGCCTGTCCTGGATCTCGCTTTGTAGATCAGGCTGGCCTTGAACTCACAGAGATCCGCCTGGTTCTGCCTCCCGAGTGCTGGGATCAAAGGCGTGCGCCACCACTGCCCGGCATTAAGCCTCTCTTCTTGTGTCCCCAAGACACGAGACAGCGGGTTCTACGGGATCGTGCCTGCTGGTCCCTGTAGCCAGATGTTTCCCCAGTCCTGCCTGGCCCTGCGAGGGGGATGAATCTCTCCCTTCAGTGTCGTGCAGCCGCTTGATCCCAAGTGAACTCACAGAGGCTTATATTATTTACAAACTGTATGGCCTATGGGTCAGGCTTCTTGCTAGCTAGCTCTGATATCTTAAATTAACCCATTTCGACTAATCTATGCATTGCCACGTGGCTTCATGGCTTACTGGTACTTTCACGTCTTGCTTCTGGCGGCGGCTCCCAGAGTCTCCTGCCTCTCCTTTCCTCTTCCTCTCTCTCCAGTTGGAATGTACTGCCTAACCCGACTACAGGTCCCTGCTACTAAGAAGGCTGAGGCAGGAGAATCACAAGGTCTAGGCCTGCCTGAGCTGCAGAGAGGGCTCAGGGTCAGCCTGGAAAACTTGCAAGCCTCTGTCTCAAAATAAAAAGTGAAGAAAAGGCTAGGGGTGTATTCACATGGCAAAGTACCTTCCTAGGGAATGGGGAAAGGGCCCATGTTGATCTCTAGCAAGGAAAAAAACAAAAACAAAACAAAATAAACAAAGAACTGGCAGGAGAGAATTCCAGGGTACCCTGGGCTACACAGCAAGACCATGTCTCCAAAAGACAAATACAAGAAAATACCAGAGCCATGAACTAGAATTTTCTACTTTACAACTTTAGAAGTACACAATTGACAACTGTCCCCTCCAGAAAATGCTGTGTACTTTACTATCAGTGATGAAACAATAAAATTATGGAAAAATCAGTGCGAGGACAAAGGACCAGAAGGTTTGACTTGAAACGGGATGGAAGGTGGAGAGTCCAGGCTTGCCTTTGAAGTGTGTCTGTCAATGCTCACTAACATCCCGATAGCAGTTTCTATTAACAGGGACTTTGTTTTCCTTTGGGAAGGAAAGAGTTTATATGTCTCCATCAGTCCGTCACTGAGGGAAGCCAGGGCAGAGGCTATGAAGGAACACTTCCCACTGGTGCTTCCCACGGCTTGTTCAGTGACCTTCCTCATACAACCTAGGCCCGCCTGCCCAGAACGGCGCTGCCCACAGCCGGCTTGTTCCTCCAAATCAATCATTAATCAAGAAAGCATCCCGAGGGTCCCTCTTCCCGGGTAACTCTAGTCTGTGTCAAGTTGACAGACTGGACAGTGACTATAAGACTTGTTTTACATGCAGAGGATCTGAGGATGACGCCGGAAATCACAGACGGGGGTTTTAATATTGCAGATTCCAAGCTTGCCCTATGTAAGGGCTCACAGAGGAGACTGCAGCACAGAGTTCCATCCAAACAGCTGTCACACATCTGTACACTGCAGCGTAAAGGAACTATTTCAGTGTGACAGGAGGGCATCTGTCCTCTGAAGAGGGAAGATTCCCAGGAACAGGTTATATTTCTAACATCATCTCCTTTATTTCTGACTCAGCCATGGTAGTCACAACATGTTGACTGGAAACTACTTGTCAAGGTTTAGCACTCAAACACGGAAAGCAGGCTGTGGAAACGTAACTGGTGCACAAAGACCACAGAAGCAAACGGTCCGCGTATGAAAACAACCGTGTAGCTGACATGTTACTGTTGCAATGGACCTGACAGTGTCATCACAACGGTGACACTCAGCCTCCCAAGTGCAGGGTTCCAGGCTTGCACTACCACGCTGCCTATGAGAGCAGCTCATTCTTACTGTGGTTTATAGCGTCCTCCTCCCTGGCCTCTAAGCTCTACCCCATCATCTCTCTTCACCCTGCCCCACCCACTCAGGCTTGGCCATGGCCTATTTAAAAACAAAAACGGGTCGGGCGGTGGCACACGCCTTTAATCCCAGCACTTGGGAGGCAGAGACAGGAGAATCTCCGGGAGTTCGAGGCCAGCCTGGGATACAGAGTGAGTACCAGGAAAGGCACAAAGCTACACAGAGAAACCCTGTCTCGAAAAAAGCATATAAAATGAGACAGTTTAGGGTCAGTGGTAAAGGGGGCTATAACCATAAACAAATGATTTTATATCAGTCGACTGAAATAATTTCTTGTCATATCTGGCAATGAAAATAAGGGTGATGGTGGAAAAATACTGAATAAAGGTTACAAGAAAGGGAAGGGGAGGAAGGGATGATGTTTGGTCTAGGAGTCTTGTACTCTTCAGCTTCTACTTTGTTTTTGTTTGTTTGTTTTCAAGACAGGGTTTCCCTCTGTAGCTTTGGAGAGCCATTCATTCTGTAGACCAGGCTGGCCTCGAACTCACAGAGATCCGTCTGCTTCTGCTCCCCGCCCCACCCAGGTCTGGGATTAAAGATGTGCGCTGCCACCACCCAGACAAAGTTTCTACATTCGTAATCATAATGTTAAATTGTAAATGTTTTTTTTATGTGTGCTGTGGCTTGAATCTGATTTGAGTCTGTTCCTCCTCACAACATGAAAGAGCTAAAAAACCAATTCAATGCTGCATAAACATTTTAATTCTTATTCCCCTCCTCCTCCTCATCTTCCTCCTCCTCATCTGTGCATGGGTGTTTTGCCTGCATTTCTTTTTTCTTTTTTGTTTTTTTGAGACAAGGTTTCTCTCTGTAGTTTTGGTGCCTGTCCTGGAGCTCGCTCTGTAGACCAGGCTGGCCTCGAACTCACAGAGATCCGCCTGGGACTAAAGGCATGCGCCACCACTGCCTGGCTTGCCTGCATTTCTATGTGTGCCCATTGAGGCCATAGAGGGAGTTGGATCCCCTGGGACTGGATGTACACGTAGTTGTAAGATCCCATGGGAGCGATGGAAATTGAACCTGGGTCCTCAACAATCGGAGCAAGAGCCCTTAATCTCTGCTCCATCTCAGCAGCCTCTAATTCTGCTTATAAAAAGTTAATATTGGGCCAGAGTGATGACTCGCAGTTAGTTAGGTGCACTTGATGCTCTTGCAGAGGAGCTGGGTTCAGTACCCCACACCCACATAGAGTATCACAACTGTATGTAACTCCAGTTCCAGAGAATCTGCTGCCTTCTTCTGGCCTCCTCAGGTACTGCAAGCAAACACGTAAAATTAAAATGAACATTTTTAGGTTAATTTTTCCATCAGGGTAAGTTTGGTTTGCTTAAGTTTCAGTAAAAATTGCTTTCCAGGCAGTCTGTAAAAGTAGAAAGTGAGTATCTGTGTTGGTAATGGTTGCCACTGGTCACTATGTGCAAGTAATTTAAGCAGGCTCTAATGAGGGGCTATTGGGGATCAGGAAGATGCTGAACATTAAAAGTAAAGTTGGCTGGTGGTGGTTCCGCACACCTTTAACTCCAGTACTTAGAAGGCAGAGGCAGGCGAATCTTTGTGAGTTCAAGGTCAGCTTGGTCTACAGTTTGAATTCCAGGACTGCCAGGGCTACACAGAGAAACCCTGTCTTGAAAAACCAAAAGAAAAGAAAAGCCTGATGCTAAGTGGAATAATAAGGTACACATACTCTTTATGTCTCTGGGGTAAATCATCTGTCTGGAATATACAGAATCGCTTCTGGGTTTTTTGTATAGGATTCTTAGTATATCATCTCAGTTGAGAGCCCGGGAAATAAACCCTCCACAACAGAATTTGGGGGTTCATTGGCCAACTGTTTGAGCTGGAATAGACTCATGGCTTCAATGCCAATGAAAAGGTGAAGTATGGAGCAGAGTGTCACTGCTGAGCTCATTAGCTGCATCTGTATATATACTGAATGCCTCCCTGCAGGAGCCATGATGATGCAGACCAAGGGGATTCTGGGAGGCTAGCTGCTCTACTGCCCGGGAGCGCCTAAGAGGGGAAAGAACAGGCTCTAGGCTTTAGACTCTCAGGGAGGCAGAGAACTAATGATCATCCTAAGAGAGCCTCCTCATAGAGCCAGAGGTGGAGACAGCGAGAGCCAGACACCGAGGACACCTGGATTGCAAAGTTACCATGGAAGTTACTTTACCTTGACCAAATTTCTTCTGTAATGAGTATCAATTAATTATGAAGGAGAAGGACCTTGACACTTGGAATGAGAACTCTGGGACAGATTCAGGCCATCTGAGAACATTGTACCTCTAAAGTCCCTTGAGTTCCCCACAGGCCCAGAAAGTAGGTCTTTCCTCATTGAGATTGTTTCCTTTCTCCCTTCTACCCATGGTCTAGAGAGTGCAGGTTGGCCTCAAACTCAGGATCCTTCTGCCTTGGCCTCTGGAGTGTTAGACTATAGGGAGCTGTCATGATTTCTAGTTCTTCTCTTTTTCTGAGGTATAGGGATATAGTGATTTTAATAACAATGTCCCCTACAGGCCCATATATTTGAATGTTTAGTCATCAGGGAGTGGCACTATTTGAAAAGAATTAGAAGGATTAGGAGGTGTGGCCTTGTCGGAGGAAGTGTGTCACTGGGGGTGGGCTCTAAGGTTTCAAAGGCCCACACCAGGCCAAGTGTTGCCTGTCTGTCTGTCTCTCTCTGCCTGTGAATCAGGATATGGCTCTCAACTACGGCCCCAGCACATGAGTGTTATCATGCTCCCCACCAAGATGATAAGGGACTAAACCTTTGAAACTGTAAGAAATTAAATGCTTTCTCTTATAGGAGTTGCCTTAGTCAGAGTGTCTCTTCACAGCAATGGAGAACAGTGACTAAGACAGAAGTTGGTACCAGGAGTGGGGTATTGCTGTGACAGCCTGACTGTGCTACTTGTTGGCAGAATGTGGACTTTGGGATTTTGGGTTAGGAAAGCAGATGACCGCTTTAAGCAGGGCTTGATGGGCCATACTAGCAGGAGCATGGAAGGCAGTGGTGCTGAGAGCAATATAAACTATAACGGCTAGCTCAAGAAGTTTCGGAGGGGGAAGAGTATTAGTAAGTGGCCTAGAGCCCATTCTTGTGATATTTTGGCAAAGAATGTGACTACTTCTTGCCCTTGTCCTAAAAATCTGCCTGAAGCTAAATTGGAGAGATTTGGATTATGGCAGAGATTTCAAGACAGCCTAGTACCGACTTTGTTGTGTGGTTATTAGTATCACTCTTATTTAGATTTATAATGAAAATGAGGAAGCTAGACAAAGAGAAATACAAAATGTACAGTTTGGGGAGAAAAAGAGCTCCAGGAAGTGTCATGACTAGGTCCAGTGCTCAAGGAGATAAAAAGTTTAAAGAAAAGTCTGATGCTGCCAGGTGGTGGTGGCGCATGCCTTTAATCTCAGCACTCAGGTGACAGAGGCAGGTGGATCTCTGTGAGTTCAAGGCCAGCCTGGTCTACAGAGCAAGATCCAGGACAGCCAGGGCTGCACAGAGAAACCCTGTCTCAAAAAAAAACAAAAGAAAAGAAAAGCCTGATGCTAAATGGAATAATAGGATTGTTGACTTCAGGGCAAGACCCCACCTAGCTAAGGTTCCAAGGAATTAAAGGAAAGCTTAAGCAGTGAAGGCAATCATCATAAACAGAAAGGTGGTGAAAACGGATTTGAACGAAGGAGCCAGGTTCCAGCCTGAACTTGGCAGTGTTGGCCACGTAGTTCTGGCTTTAGAGTCAAGGTTAGAAGAAAGGGACTGTGGAATCTCCCTCTATGACTAAGGAAAGCCACTGAGGCCAGGCATGTGTCAAGGGTGTCCGTGCATGAAGACCCAGAAAGGCCACTGTGTGAAGCTGTGAAGGTAAAGCCTGGATTGCCTTGGAGACACCAAGATGTTGGAGATGCCAGAATCATGGGATTCCTGCCAAGAAAAATTGCAGATGGGGTGTGGAACCAGCCCAAGTGAGAGAAGTGTGTCACAGTCAACAAAGCTGAAAAGAATTGGAGATCTGAAGATCTTTAACCTCAGACATGGAGATGCAAAATTTGGAGTTTGCCCTGCTAGGTTTCAGACCGGCTCTGGTCCAGTATTTCCTCACTATGCTCCCTTTCCTCCCTTTGGAATGGAAATGCATATTCTGTGCTGTTGTGTGCTAGAAGTATGTGATCTGCTTTTGTGTTTACACTGGGTTACAGTTAAGAGATTGCCTTGAGTCTCAGTAGAGACTTTGAAGGAATTTGAAACAGTATTGAGGGCTGGAGAGATGGCTCAGAGGTTAAGAGCACTGACTGCTCTTCCAGAGGTCCTGAGTTCAATTCCCAGCAACCACATGGTGGCTCACAACCATCCGTAATGAGATCTAGTGCCCTCTTCTGGCCTGCAGACATACATGCTGTATACATAATAAATAAATCTTTAAAAAAAAAAAAAAAAAAAAAAAAGAAACAGTATTGAGACTGAAAGACTACAGTCCTTTTGGAGTTGGACTGAATGCATTTTGCTCTATGTTATGACTACAAGCCTGAGTGGAGTATGGTGACTTGGATAAGAATGCTCGGATAGACTAAGACAAGGGGTGGGCTGCCATTCCTAACCTGCCTTCTAAACAGCTCTGTGGTTCCTGACCTGAACTACTCCCCTGCAAGGGGATGCCTAGCCAGGCTTCCACAGGCCTTTCTCACCACTCCAGGGATACTGGACCACAATCACAGCCACAGAACATCATACAAGGGGCTAAATTCTAAACCAGTACAGAAGGAAACAAAGAGAGCATCAGATTTTACTAAAAGACCTGGCCACAAGCCTAGGAATAGATTCGGTAATGACTTCTAAGGAATATACTGTTTAAATAGCTGAATTCAGTCAGGCATTGATGGCGCACGCCTTTAATCCCAGCACTCAGGAGGTAGAGCCAGGTGGATCTCTGTGAGTTCGAGGCCAGCCTGGTCTACAGAGCGAGTTGCAAGACAGTCAGGGCTACAGAGAGAAACCCTGTCTCAAAAAACAAACCAACAACAACCACAAAAGAGGCTAAATTCATTGTCTCGGATGCAGTTACCAGAGTCTGGATTTACAGTTTCAGCAGGAGCACATGGGAGTGACTCAAAAATGTATTTCACTGCTTGACTACAATCTGGGACTCGGGATATTATTTCCAAATAAGTTAAAATTCCAGAACTTCTGACAGAGTGTGGAAGAAACCCAAATGAAATAGCTGCCATTATGATCCCATCTGAGAGATAATATCCTGAAAAACTGGGTGCTAGCCAATAGGATGTCGTGTGCATTAAAAAGCACTGCAGAGAGAGAGAGAGAGAGAGAGAGAGAGAGAGAGAGAGAGAGAGAGAGAGAGAGAGAGAGAGAGAGAGAAAGAGAGAGAGGAGAGAACTGAGCAATATACAACCCCATCTTTTTTCCAAAACTATGACACTCAGGTCTTGAAATCAAGGGCAATGGGGGGTGGGGGCTATATAACTCAGTGGTAGAGTCCTTGCCTACCACACACAAGGCTCTATGGTCAGTCTCCAACACTGAATATGAAAAGGAAGGAAGGGAGGGATGGAAGGAAGGAAAGCCCATCACAGCAGCACGAGCCTGTAATTCCAGCACTGAGGAGGAAGAGCCAGGGATTCCTGGGGTTTGTTGGGTTCTAGCTCCAAGGTCAGTAAGACTCTATCTCAGAAATAAGGTGGGGACCAACTTAGTGGTACATGTCTGTAATCCCAGCACTGGGGAGGAAGAGGCAGGCAAAGCTTTGTAAATTCAAGGCCAGCCCAATCCACATAAAAAGTTCCAGGCTAGCCAAAACTACATAGCGAGACCCTGTCTCAAAATAATAACAACAACAATAATAGTATGGAAAATGATTGAGGAAAACATTTGATATCAACCCCTGGCCCCTATACACATATGCACACACATGTATATACACTCATACATGCATGTACACACAGGAACGGGTACACACACACATATACACAGGAGAGGAGAAGAGAAAAGAAGCAGTAGGGCTGAGGCTGTATAGCTCAGTGGTACATGTTGTGGAATATTCCTTTACACTGTGTACGATATGTCACTGTGATTGGTTTAATAAAGAGCTAAACGGCCAATAGCTAGGCCAGATTTTCAGGGCAGAGAGAATGCTGGGAAGAAGAAGGGGAGAGAAGCCAGACAGACACAGAACAAGTCAGACATGCAAAATGGGACAGAAGTAAAAGAATGTAGATTAATAAAAATATGGGCTAATTTAAGTTAGAAGAGCTAGTTAAGAACAAAACTAACAAGAAAGGTGCCAAAGCTACACAGAGAAACCCTGTCTCGAGAAAAAAAAAAAAAAAAAAAAAAAAAAAGAACAAGCCTAAGCTATCAGCTGAGCTTTCATAATTAATAAAAAGTCTCTGTGTGGTTATTTGGGAGCTGATGGGCCAGACAGAAAATATCCGCCTACAGGTACATATTACCACGGGAGAGTTCTCTGGTTCAGTCTCCAGCACCAATAAAATAAGAGCAAAAACACAAAGCAAATATAAAAGCAGCAGTGGAGTTTGCATTCACTTTTACATGCAATCTACATAACTTTTGCTCTGTCTCTACAGACATCTTAGCTTTCAAGGTAGAAATGCTCACACCTGGGAAATGCTGCCTAGTTCCATTAAATAGAACTGTGACTAAGAGGAATTTTCAGCACCCTTCTGGGGAAGGAGCACCTTCTTTTTGTATATTATAAGCTAGCCTGGGAAACTTAGTGAGAGAATGCCTCAAAACAGAAAGTAAGAAAGTGGCTGGGGATGTAGCTTAGTGGCAGATCAATTTTCTATTATGCATGAGGACTTTCACCCAATCATCAGGAGACTGACGCAGCTGTTCTATGGTTTAGAGTGGGGTGTAAGCGCAGCTCTGCAGATCGATGCAGGGTGAAGGTCCTAGGTTACCAGCTGCATTGTTAGATGAGGGGCTGGCTGAGTGGTGATGCACGCCTTTAATCCCAGCACTCAGGAAGCAGAGGCAGGTGGATCTCTGAGTTTAAGGCCAGCCTGGTGTACAAAGCGAGTTCCAGGACAGCCAAGGCTATACAGAGAAACTCTGTCTTAAAAAGCAAAGAAAAAAAAAGGAGTTCCAGGGTACTAAATCATTCCCTGTGCTGTCTGCCTCAATTCCATTGTTAGGTTTCAAATGTTTATCTCCGGCCTAAATTCCTAAGCATAGATCTGAACATTCTTTTTTTTTTTTTTTTTCCCCGAGACAGGGTCTCCCTGTGTGGCCCTGGATCACATGGATCCACCTGCCTGTGGCTCCCAAGTGCTGGGATTGAAGGCGTGCACCATCATGCCTGGCATTGATGGATCCATTGACAGTTGTTGGCTCCTGGGGGAGGGAAAGCCATTTTTTCTTTGAGGTTGTGGCCACAGGTAGGTTGTCTATTATCCAGTGAATGACCTCACACTCATGTGCCTATGGCCAACACTAAGTGGACTCAGTGGGTTATGAAGAAGTTGGGGGGGGGGGAGAAGGAGGGCATGAAGTTGGGAGGGGACAGGCTGCGGAAGTATGCGGTGGAAGGGGAAGCTGGAGGTGGGGAATGGGCAGTGATATGACCAAAATACATTGTATACATGCATGAAATTCTCAAAGAATGAATGAAAAAAAAATACGTTAAAATTTTGACAGTATGTTGGAGGCTTGGCCACAGAAGTATGAGGACCTATATTCTAATCCCCAGAACCTACATAAATCTCATCTGTAATCCTGATGAAAACAAGAGATAAAAATTGGTCAAGCAGTTTAGGGATAGGAGAAGTGTATAATGTTCTTGGTTGTGTCGTAACCAGAGGGCACTGGGGACAGGCTTCTCCCTTATGAGCCTTGGGCCCCTGGTACTGTGTCACAGGATAACATCAGTTTGTCCCTTCTTAGGATTTAAAAAGCTGTATGAAAAAATGAAGCTATCAGGGTTTTGAGACCCATTAAGGGAAAAGTCTTTGCTTCTAGTCAAAAGAATGAAATATGAGTGGCTTTGGTGGAAATATGGCGTTCTATACACTCTAAAGACTGGAATACTATATACTATTGTCTGTCCCGAGAGTTAATCCAGCTGCGCTATTCATTACCTGAGTAGGAGAGATCATTCCTCAGGAAAGCAGATTCACCAGAAGACATGCGAAGCAGATGGGAGGAATGATTATCCCCTTAATGAGATCATGGGCTTATCCCTCCCGAAGCCACTCTATGATGTAGTGGATTGAGGAGCGTCCACCACACAGCACTGTCAAGCCTGCCTGTCTGTCTGTCTATCTATCTATCTATCTATCTATCTATCTATCTATCTATCTATCTATCTATCATCCATCTACATACCTACCTATCTTTTCCTCTTGACTACTGGCCCAAAACCTAAGCACCTTTCTCCACCACTCTGGGATTTCTCATTTCTTTCTCTGAAGCACTCGCTTCCCTTCCACAATGTAGCTGCTTGTTGACCTGCATTCCTGAACACGCCAGCTTTCTTGGACCTTAACTCAAAAAGGCACCTCAGTCTTTCTCTCTTTCTCCTCTCCATTTTCCTCCTCCCGACAGCTGCCAGGATCGACAGCTTTGCTTGCCCTGTTGTTTTTCTTTCCAGTTCTAATAAAATGGCCCTCAAGCTTCCTTCTGAACCAGTTTTAAAACCATTCTATTGAGGAGACTAAGGATACAAAGGGGATCCCAGTTTCCCCAGTGACAATCCCGGTTTCCCCAGTGACAATGCCCGGGTGAGATGGGAAACAAGGACAGGAAACACCCCAGAAACTTGAGGGCTAGCTAGCCTGGCATACAGAAGCAGCAAACAAGAGACCCTGACTCAAACAAGGGGGCAGCTCAGGACCAACACCCAAGTTGTCCTCTGACCACCACATGCCCACACTCATTCACAAACATGCAGAATCGTACACAAGACGAAAACCAGCAGTAAGTGAACAGAGACAACTGACCAAGAGCAGAATGCTGAGTGCTTTATACAGGGAGTTTGAACACAATAAATGTATTCTCTAATATATAAAGTGCATAGTTGGAAAATTGTGCTTTTTACATATGTTTTGGTTTTTGGAGACAGGGTTTCTCTGTATAGCCCTGGCTGTCCTGGCACTTACTCTGTAGACCAAGCTGGCCTCTAACTCAGAGACCTGCTTGCCTCCGCTTCCTGAGTGCTGAGGCTAAGGAAGGCATGCACCGCCGCCGCTGCCGCCGCCGCCACCACCACCACCACCACCACCACCACCACCACCACCATTACCACCACCACCACCACCACCTCCACCACCACCACCTCCATTACCACCACCACCACCACCACCTCCACCACCACCACCTCCACCACCACCACCACCACCTCCACCACCACCACCACCTCCACCACCACCACCACCTCCACCACCACCACCACCACTACCACCACCACCTCCACCACCACCACCACCACCTCCACCACCACCACCACCACCACCACCACCACCACCACCTCCACCACCACCACCACCTCCACCACCACCACCACCACCACCACCACCTCCACCACTGCCACCCCTACCACCACCACCACCACCACCACCACCACCACCACCACCACCACCCGGCTATATGTTTTTAAATGAGGTATAATATCAATTAAAACTCTGGAGGCTGGAGAGATGGCTCAGAGGTTAAGAGCAATGACTGCTTTTCCAGAGGACCCTAGTTCAATTCCTAGTACCCATATGGTGGCTCACAACCATCTGTAACTTTAGTTCCAAGGGATCCAAGGTCCTCTTCTGGCATCTACATGCATGCAGTACACAGGCATGCATGCAGGCAGAACACATATACACCTAAAATAATAAAAACTGTATTTTGTTAAATATAGAATTAATATTTATATGAATGAGGTAAAAGAATTAAAATTTTCACATGTGGCTAGGGTGGAACTCAGCGGCAGAACACCCAAGGCCAACCTTCAGCACCAAAAAATGGTTTCCTCATACCTGGAAATGTACAGGTGCTAGTCTTGAAACCCAAAGACTGTTGAAGGACAAAGAGGAAACACTCCACGTCAATGAGTTCAGAAAAGTTGTGTCTGTGGAGAGAAAGGATGGAGACTCAGAATGAACTTTTGTAATAAGAGAAGCATCTGGTAGGATACTTAATTATTTATATATTAGGCACCAGTGTTCAGCATGTAAAAATAGGTAATTTGGCACAGATCATTAGTTTTAAAATATAGCTTTGGCCAGTGGGGATGGTGGTGCACGCCTTTGATCCCAGCATTTGGAGGCAGAGGCAGGAGGATCTCCTTGAGTTCAAGGCCAGCCTGGTCTACAGATTGAGTTCCAGGACAGCCAGGGCTACACAGAGAAACCCTGTCTTGAAAAACAAAACAAGGGCTGGAGAGATGGCTCAGAGGTTAAGAGCACTGGCTGTTCTTCAGAGGTCCTGAGTTCAATTCCCAGCAACAACATGGTGGTTTACAATCATCTGTAATGAAATCTGGTGCTCTCTTCTGTACGCAAGCAGAACACTGTATACATAATAAATAAATAAATATATATATAAAAGAAAAAACAAAACAACAACAAAAATAGCTTTGATGTTTTGGATCCCTTTCTAAATAAACTAACATTAGCAGGGCATAGTAGAACACTCCTGAATTCCAGCACTTGGGATGTGGTAACAGGGGATCAGGGGTTCAAGGCTAGCCTTGGCTATTTGGTGAGTCCAAAGACAGTCTGCCTCAAAAAAAATAATAAACTGGCTACAAAAGACATTTAGGAAACATTGGCAACTAAAGCAGCAGGTTGGAAATTATGACTAAAACGCAGAAGTTGGAGGAACAACTGGCTTTACTGCTTGTTTGTTGAGTTATTATGAAGCCCAGATGTGCTTCAAACTTCTGATCCTCCGGCCTCAGCCTCACAGTATTAGAATTACAGGCACGTGCAACCATGCACAGGAAAACCAGGAGTGTGAGGGGAGAAAGATTCTTGCCATAGTGAAAGCTCATCTGTTCCCCAATCCTAAGGAGCTAGGGGGCCCGGGTGGAGTGGTTACTCTGACAACTTTCTGGCTCACCAGGGCAATTTAGAGGCACAATCATGGTCTATGCTGTGGCCAGCAAAAGTGAATTCCAAGCTATCAGGGAGAATGGATTTCTAAGCCTAGTCTGTGTCCCACACAGTTTTTACATGCTGATGAAATGTCATTTTGGGGGACAATCACCAAGTTCCACCCTAGCACATACTCAGACACCTTCAGAACTTCCTTTTGGAAAACGAAAAAGTACATTTCCCAGACTCCTTTGCAGTTAGCACTATTCCCCCCCCTTCCCCGCCGCCCCATGTAAGACATCAATTCTCTTATGAGAGTTTCAAGGTAGAAATGAGGCAGGAACCATCTTTCCATGGCTGGAATGTTAATGCTGGCAGACATGTCTATGGAAGCTTCATGGCTGTCAAGACAGCACATGATTTATACATGTATGCAAATATCACAAATCTTATTTATTTATTTTTATGTAAAAGTACTCCATTTGCATGTATGCCTGCATTACAGAAGAGGGCATTAGATCCCATTACAGATGGTTGTGAGCCACTATGTGGTTGCTGACACAGGACCTCTAGAAGAAGAAAGTGCTCTTAACTGCTGAACCACCTCTCCAGCACATTTATTTATTAATTTTATGTACAAGTACTCCAATGCATGTACTAATCTCCATAATGTAGACATTATGTTAATAGTTGTAGTTCTTGTTTTGTTGTTGTTGTTTGAGAAGGGGTTTCTCTGTATAGAGCTGGTTGTCCTAGAACTCACTCTGTAGCCCAGGCTGGCCTTGAACTCACAGAGATCTGCCTGCCTCTGCCTCCTGAGTGCTGGGATTAAAGGCGTGCGCCACCACAGCTTGGCAACAACCGTAATTCTGAAAAGATAAGGGAGAGTCATTGTTTGGGGAGGTGGAGGGCAGCGGTCTCTCGATCCCCCAAACTGCAGTTAGCGATGTCACTTGCAGCGCCTGAGGACCTCCCTGGCGGCCCCTCCCTCAGGCAGTCTTGTGCTGGGAATTATTTCTGAAGCCCCACCCAAAAGCCCCTTATCCAAGCCTTTTTCATGACTTTGTAAGGATCCAAATGCTTTATTAAATTTCTCTCTGCTTAAAATATTAGAACTAGTGGTGGCGCACGCCTTTAATCCCAGCACTCAGGAGGCACAGACAAGCAGATCTTTGTGAGTTTGAGGCCAGCCTAGTCTACAGAGTGAGTTCTAGGACAGACAGTACAACACAGAGAAACCCAGTCTTGAAAAAAAAAAAAATGTTACTGTGCTTTTGCAGAGGACCCAAGTTGAGTTTTTCCCAGAACCCATGCCAAGCAGCTCAGAACCACTGTATATCCAGCTTCATGGGGTCCAATGCCTCCAGCCTTCTCAGGCACTGCACTCCTATGCACAATACCCCCTTCTTTGTCTCTCTCTCACACACACATACATACACACACACACAAGATTTTTTTTTTTTTAAAGATTTATTTATTTATTATGTATACAGTGTTCTGTCTGCATGTATGACTGCAGGCCAGAAGAGGGCACTAGATCTCATTACAGATGGTTGTGAGCCACCATGTGGGTGCTGGGAATTGAACTCAGGACCTCTGGAAGAGCAGTCAGTGCTCTTAACCTCTGAGCCATCTCTCCAGCCCAAGATTTTTTTTTTTTTTTTTTTTTTTTTTTTTGAGACAAGAGTCTCACTATCTAATCGTGGCTATCCTGGCACTCGCTCTGTAGACCAGTCTGGCCTTGAACTCACAGAGATCCACCTGTCTCTGCCTCCCTAGTGCTGGGATTAATTAAGTTTTTTAAAATTAAATTCATTTGTATTTGTGTGTGTGTGTGTGTCTGTGTGTATGCAATGTATGCGTAGTACCCACGGAAGCCAGAAGAGGGTGTTGGATCCCTGGAGCAGGCGTTACAGATGGTTGTGAGCCACCATGTGGGTGCTGGGACTGAACTCAGGTTCTCTGGAAGAGAAGCGAGTTCTCTTAACTCCTGAGCCATCTTGCAAACATTTCAGAATTTTATCACCATACATCTTTCTTGTGTCTATTAGAATGCTTACACAAAACTGACTGGTTCTACCATATATTTATAGGCATCCGAGGGTGAGAATTAAACTATGTAGGAAGGCTCTACTCTACAAATCAACTGTACACCTCATTTCAAATGTTACCTTATTCCTTATGTCTGGCTATGTAGACCAAGCTGATCTTGAACTCACAGAGATTATTGCCTGCCTGCCTCCGGATCACTTGGACTAACAGTGTGCAGCACCACACACGGCTGGTGGTGAACGCCTATGATCCTAGCACTCCTCAGGCAAGCAGAAAGACCAGAGTCCAGCCTCTATATCCGATTCTAACTTGAAAAAAAGGCACTGGTTCTTAGCGAACCTCTCTTGGGTGCATACTGTCCCTCCTTTAAACAAACCCCAACTTGGCTCCACAGTGACTCATCCTAGAAGTTTTCCGTGGCTTGTGTCCAGAACCCAGCTTCCTCTGAGTGGAGGCCCCAGGGAGGAACTCTTCATGCAGAGAGCGGCAGCCAGAGTTAGAGCTCCCTCTGCTGCGAGTCTTCTTTGGGGCTGGTCCAGGATCCTCGGAGGCTAAGCTGAAGAGTCCCCCCCCACCCCCCACCCCACCCCACCCCCACCCCACCCCCCGACAGTCACTTAACTGGCCCTTATCCTTCCTTTAGCTTTTGTGACTATTGCTTCTCTGCTCTTATTTCCTGGCCCGAGGTTCACCAGAACTGAAGGTAGGAATCTCTACAGCTTCTTTGTTTTCTGTTTGTTTGTGTGTTTCATTTCTTTACTGAGATCAGAAGACAGAGGTAGGCATTTGGTTCTCTCCTTCCATCATGTGGGCTCTCGGGATTGAACTCAGTTCATCAGACTAGGTGGCATGGCCTTTCTACCCCATAAGCTAGCTCACTAGCCCCCTATGGAACTGCTTGAGGCAGAATCAACCTTAAACAGATATCTTAAGTGACTCTCTTGCCCCCTTTTTAAGTCCTTCAATCTTAGGTGGATGGGTGTTCTAGCTCCATGTAGGTCTGTGCACCGTGTGTGTCTCCAGTGCCTGAGGATGCCAGAAAAGGGAGTCAGATAATTTTTCAGGGTAATTTTTTTGTTTTTTATTTTTATCTTATTTTATGTGCATTGGTATTTTACCTGCATGTATGTCTATGTGAGGGTGCCAGATCCCCCGGAACTGGAGTTACAGACAGGTGTGAGCTATCAGGTGGGTGCTGGGAATTGAACATGAGAATTTGAAAGAGAAGCCAGAGCTGCTCCAGTCCACCCCACCCCAGTGTTTCTCTGTACAACCCTGGCTGTCCTGAAACTCATTCTGGAGATCACGCTTGCCTTGAACTCAAAGATCTGCCTGCCTTGCTGGCATTAAAGGTGTGCACCACCATCGCCTGGCTGGATAATAATCTTACTATGGAGCCCAGGCTAGCTTCCAATTGTGATCCAGCTATAATGATTTTTTTAAAAAATGTATATATATATATATATATATATATATATATAAACTTACAGCAAGTGTTTCTTTTAATGTTTAAATTACAGTCACTTCTTATGTGTTTGTGTTGTCCCATGTGCACACCCCATGGTCACCTGACATTGATTGAGAGGACAATGGAGTGGGGGGAGTCGACTCTCTCCTGCATCCTGTGAGTCCAGGGATCAAATTCAGGCCATCAGGTGTGGCAAGTGTCTTTACCCTCAGAATCGTCTTACTGGCCTCCAAAAACTACTATATTTTTCAATAAATTTTTCAAGTCTGGAAGTTATAAGGCAGGGCTGGAGACATGGCTCACGGAATGGAAGCATTTGCTGCTCTTCAAGAGGATCCAAGCTCGGAGCCCAGCATCTACACCATGAGGTTCACAGCTGCCATAGGAAACCAAGGTACAAGAGAAATGACTAGAAAATTGGGGGCTGGAGATGGCTCATCAGTTAAGAGCACTGGCTACACTTCCAGAGGACCCAGGTTCAATTCCCAGCACCCACATGGCAGCTCACAACTATGTAACTCCAGTTTCAGGGGATTCAACTCCCTCACACAGACACACATGCAGGCAAAGTATTAATGCATAGAAAATAAAATAAATCGCCGGGCGGTGGTGGCGCACGCCTTTAATCCCAGCACTCGGGAGGCAGAGCCAGGTGGATCTCTGTGAGTTCGAGGCCAGCCTGGGCTACAGAGCGAGATCCAGGAAAGGCGCAAAGCTACACAGAGAAACCCTGTCTCGAAAAAAAAAAAAAAAAACAAAAAAAAAAAAGAAAATAAAATAAATCAATCCTTAAAAAAAGAAAATCTCCACAATTATACACAAAGCAAGTGAACCAAATCAGGGTTGGAGCTGAGTGAGCCCAGAGCCAATTTACATGTCTTACACTCTCTGCAAATGTACCCACAATGCCTCTTACGCAAGCAGGGTGCATTCCCAAAAGAAAGCTGAAACAATGCAGAGAAAGACACAGCCTGAGGAGGATCGAACAGGAAAACCCACTTAAAGTTTAATTCCAGTGTGGTGCTCAGCCTGGAATCCCAGTCCTCAAGAGGCTGGGACAGAGGAGGGCTAAGGATGAGGTGGTCGGGTGGTAAAGGGCTGTCTAGCACTCTCGCACAAAGCCAGGCTTGACCTAAACCCCACATGAAACTTGGGAGTACTGGGAAATGAAGACGGAAAGATCTAGAGTTCAAGGTCATCCCTGCCCACACAGCAAGTTTGAGGCCAACCTGGGCTACATAAGACCATGTGTCAATAAAGTAAAGAGTCAACGTTTTCAAGAGAAAGTTCTTCTTGAACTACATAGCAACAGGAAGTGAAGGGCTCTAGCAGGCCCAGGCATGGCAAGCCTGGTGTTGGTAGGCCTTGCCCCTCCCCCTTCCCTCTCTCTTGTAAACCATAGATTACATGCCTAAAGCTAGCCACCAAGGTCTGTTCCATTACTTGAACGCTTTTTTTTAAAAAAAAATTTCTTTATTTTATGTGCATTCATGTTTTGCCTGCATATATGTCTGTGTGAGGGTGTCAGATCACCTGGAACTGGATGGAGTTCAAGACAGTTGTGAGCTGCCATGTGGGTGCCGGGAATTGAACCTGGGTCCTCTGGAAGCGCAGCCAGTGCTCTTAGCGGCTGAGCCATCTCTCCAGCCCCTTACTTGAACACTTTATTATGCCAGGCTCCATTCCCAAGGCTTATCACCAAGGTCCAACTATCAAAGTATTGAAGTCCAGCAATCAAAATCCTCTTTTGGGCCTCTTGGATCTCTGTGAGTTCGAGGCCAGCCTGGTCTACAGAGTGAGATCCAGGACAGGCACCAAAATTATACAGAGAAACCCCCGTCTTGGAGGTGGGGTGGGAATCACACCTTGGCTGCTGTTTTCTGCCTGATTCCTTCCCTGCTAAATAAAGGATCTCTCTATGAAAACAGGTGTTTGGTGTGTGGTCTGTGCCTAATCCGGGGTCTGGATAAGAGTATCCCGCTGTGTGCAGATTCCTTCAGGAAGTGCTCAGTAAACTGGCTCACTTACAACTTGGTAACACTTAGCATAATTTACAATAACAAATAGTATCCTGCATCTAGAAGGGCGTATTTTCTGCATACAGGACTATGCCACAGGCATGGATAATGCCTTCCAGATGTTTTTAGTAGATTGATCTTACAAGTTGTATTAGCTAGCTACATGAACTCCGGTGAGTCATCCAAAAGTCCAATGGAACGTCTACAATATCTCTGAGTTAAATATTTATGGTAGTCCCTAAGAAGATTACAGAATTCAAAATTCCCATTAAGGTCAATGATCTTTTAAAAGGTGGTTGGAACAGACAATTACATATTTTAGGAACCATTAGGTTTGAAGGTCTTTGGAACAGAAAGAAAAGTCATATAGTCTGAAGATTTGGGTAGCAAGTAAAGCCTGGTACTATACACAGCACTGACGCAGAGTGGTGGTTCTCAGCCTTCCTGATGCTGCGACCCTTTCATACAGTTCCTTAGGTTGTGTGACCCCCAACCAGAAAATTATTTCCGTTGCTACTTCATAACTGCAACTTTGCTGCTGTTATGAATCATATAATAAACATCTGACACACAGGATGTCTAATATTTGGCCCCAGTGGGGGTCTCGACCCTAGGTTGAGAACCACTTATCTAGACCTTAGTGTGTTGGTCTTAGCAAAAACTCCTAGCTCCTAAATTTGAGTTAACTGAAACAGCAATTGTGTTCTTTGAATAGCAATTGTATTCTTCGGAGGATGAAGGACTTGTAATTCTGGGAAGATTTAGAATTAAGTCCATCTTAAGAGCTGTGCTGTAGAAGGCTGTGTCTCCTTCAAAGTTCATGCTGAAAGTTAATTCTCACAAGGGAAAATTAAGAGGAGCTTTTAGGGGGTTATCAGTTGGGAGTGGGGGACTGCCCTCATGGAGGGGATTAGCATCGGAATAAAGGGATTTGGAGAAGTGGGTCTTGTTTTGTTTTTCGAACACAGGGTTTCTCTCTGTAGCCCTGGCAGTCCTGGAATTTGCTCTTTAGACCAGGCTAGCCTCGAATTCAGACATCCCCCTGCCTCCTAATGACACCTATTACACGCCTTTAATTCCAACACTCTGGAGGCAAAAGCAGGTGGATCTCTGTAAGTTTGAGGCCAGCCTGGTCTACAGGGCAAGTTCCAGGATAGCCAGGGCTACACAGAGAAACCTTGTCTGGAAAAAAAAAAGTAAGGGGTCTGGAGATGTATGTCAACAGTAGAACATTTGCCTAGCATGTGCAAGGCCCTGGGTTCAACCCAGCAAGACAGACAGACACACAGACAGACAGACAGACAGACAGACACACACACACACACACACACACACACACACACACTCGGTGAGCCCAGTTCCTATAAGGCCTTGGAGACATAGATCTTACGGGCCTTTGGCATTTTTGGTAAGATGTAGGGGAGCAATTTAAGGAGAGAGTTGGGCATATGGTTCAGTGATAGAGCTCCTGTGTAACATGTATGAAGCCCTGGGTTCAGTTCAAGCACAGAGTAAGTACCAGGTGTGGAGATCCTTGCTGGCAATCCCAGCACTTGGCAGGTGGCTGCAGGAGAATCAGGAGTCCAAGGTCATCATAAACTAGATTTGGGGCCAGCGTGGGCTACATGGGACCTAGTCTTCAAAAAAGAAAAAAAAAGATAAAATAGCAAAAAGAAAAAAAATCAGGGAGAATTAAAAATAAACTTATATCAACCTCTTTGAATATTAAAAAATTAACTATTCCATTAAAAGAGTTAAGACAAACTGAAATTCGACTAGTTCACCCCAAAACTCCTAAGGTGGAGGTAGGAGAATCAAAATTTCAAGGCTAGCCTGAGTTCAGTTTAAAACAAAGAATAAAATGGGTAAATAGATAAGATTTAAGTGATAAAGATCAGGGAAGGTTTTTGGTACTTGGAGACAGCTCCTGGGAGCTGCAAGAGCAGGGGGGGCTTGGGAGGTTGTCACCCCCACCCCCCACCCCCGCCAAGGGGTGAAACTCCGTCTTTCCGTTGCCAGGCAGAATAAACAGCCTGAACAGGTAGCTGTCTTATAAGAAATTAAGTGAACTATTCATGAAAGTGAAACCACTCCATTTACTAAAGTCCTGCAAAAATAGACTTCTAGGTTAGCGGTGTGTGCGGTCGAATGCCCGCTAGGTGTGAATCCTATTCCAAACACGTCTCGGAAAGACGTGGAATACAGCTAACCGCACGGTCAAGGGCGAGTAAGCGCGCCAGAGCGCGAAGGAACCGAACCAGATAGTGTCGCCAGGTGGGAGATGCCAGGGACATTCTCCCGGGAGCCAGCTGGGTCTCCATACTTCGGCCCTCGGTTCTAAGACCGGAACCGTCGCGTCGTGATTGAAAGCGAGAGGGTGGAGGGCGGAGTGAGAACGCCGGGCTGCAGCGCCCCGCGCCCCGCGCCCCGCGCCCCGCGCCCCGCGCCCCGCGCCCCGCGCCCCGCGCCCCGCGCCCCGCGCCCCGCGCCCCGCGCCCCGCGCCCCTCCCCCGCCGCGGCGCCCGACGGCTGCAGACACGCCCGACTCCGCGGCGCCGCCTCCCCACCGCCGCCGCCAGGAGGCTCCGGAGCCTTCCCGCCTTTCCCGGGGCCCGACCCGGTCCGGCTAGGGCGGGCGGGCGGCGGGGCGGGCGCGGGCGGCGACGGCGCAGCCATTGTCCCGCAGCCGCGCCCGGGGCCGCCGCCGCCCGCGCCTCCTTTGTGGCCGTCGCCGGCCCTCGGAGCCCCTGCTCTGCGCCCCCGGCTGCAAATGGCGCCCGGCCGCCCCTGCTCCGCCCCATGCACGGGCCACGGTTGCATCCCCGGGGCGCACCCCGGCGCCCCTGCCGCCCTCCTCCAGGCTCCCGGCCGGGCCCGCAGCCCCGACGCCCCGGCCGCCCTCCGCCCGCCCGCGCCCGCACAGCCACTTACCGCCGAGCTCTGGCCGCTCGTACGCGCTGCAGAGCAATTCCCGGTTCCCGGTGGGGAAGCACCCCCTTCCGAAGCCGAGGCTGTGCGCCCTAAAACAAGTAGCCCCAACGTGGGAGAAACAAAAGGTATTTGCTGACGTGGGCGTTGGACAGAAACGCCCGAGGGCTGAGGACACAATTAAAGGGGCAACGCACAGATTTCAGGCACCAACCAGCAGCTTCGCCCACTCCCCCTGTCCGTGCCCACACCCGGCTGCACCCTCCCGCAGGCACTGGGGCGCCCAGATTCCCCAGCAGTTCACTGCGGATCATTCTTTCAGTCGGGAGCTTAAATTTTAAAATTGTACTTTACATTGGGAAAGGCGCCTCCCGAGGGCAAAGGGGCTGGATTTCTAAGATGTGGGGATATTGGTTTAAGGCTAGAGAGGGAGGGACTTAGGCGTGCCCACAATTACTGTATAAGTACATGTGACATTATTGTACTTAAGTTTAGCAACGTCAAATGGAAGAAATTTCCACAAAATTTCCCTCTTTATCGAATCACTTAGTCTAGTCAGGGATAGCCTTTTAGAAACCTTTGTAGGTCCCCATCAGACCATTTGAAAAGGCGAGCCCAGAGAGGCCCAGAAAACGATTCTTGACATAAAACTAGCAAAAAGAGAAGGATCTATGTTTTCAAGTACGAAAATTGATCGTATATCAAGCGTCTCTCTTGACATGTCCTTAATATTGAGACCACAAACATCAGGTTATACATTTCCTAAAATAGTCAATTGCTGAATTTTCGCTCTACACAAGAATAACTTCTATAAACTAAATTAGTTTTCTACTTCTTCATACTGGTTGTCAATTACTGCGAATCATGTATTACGGTGAAATGGGGGGAACTCAAAATTTCAAAGCATACATTTCTTCCTCCTCCTCCTCCTCCTCCTCCTTCTCCTCCTCCTCCTCCTCCTCCTCCTCCTCTTCTTCTTCTTCTTCTTTTGGTTTTTCGAGACAGGGTTTCTCCGTGTAGTTTTGGTGCATGTCCTGGAGCTCACTCTGTAGACCAGGCTGGCCTCGAACTCACAGAGATCCGCCTGGCTCTGCCTCCCAAGTGCTGGGATTAAAGGCATGGGCCACCACTGCTCGGCTCAAAGCATACATTTCATTTTTTTTTTTTTTTTTTTTTTTAGGTTTATCTCTCCCAACTCTTAATCGGTGGGGGTGGGGGGGGACGACAAGGGAGGGATCCGGGTCTTGTTTCCTCACTAATTAGCCTTACATTTTGAAGAACTCAATACATCTTCTCTGAATGTCACACCTGTTTACTCCAGAGGTGCTTTGTGATTCAGATGTGTTTCTTCACCTTTTGGGGTAATGGAAGCTTGGCTGGTGTTGTGACACAAGACAGAGGCAGGCAGAGTGAGAAGCCATCCTGGTCTACACAGCAAGTTCCAAGACAGTCAGAGCTACATAGTGAGACCCTGTCTCAAAAAGAGAAAACCATTAGCGATTAGCATTGCTGAATATGCTCAAACTGTTCTGCTAACACCCCCGTTGAAGATTTATCCTAGAAAGCCCTAGACATTATAATAGCAAAAGTTTACTGCAGTACTGGGGAGGGAGGCAGAGGCAGGCAGGTCTCTCTGTATTCAAGGCCATCCTGGTTTTCAAAGAGAGTTCCAGGCCAGCCAGGGCTACACAAGGAGACCTTATCTCAAAACAAAACAAACGTTCTGCAGCCAATTAAGCAAACCAGGAAGCCAATTTGCCCCAAGGGAGTTGGGGGGGGGCACACTCGGGGAGTGGGGTGTAGGGGTGTTCCTGGCATGTAATGATTGCAAATAGCAGCTTTTCACCTATGTGGCTATTCTCAAGGAAGTTGGAAACTACTCTAGCAGCTTTTCATGTCTCTGATCCAGAAGCTATCCCCAGGCCTCCCGATGATCCACATCTCAAAGAAGTGGGGCTTCATCAAATATAATGTATAATGCAGATGAATTTGAAGACATGGTGCCTGAGAAGCAGCTCATGTCTCTGCCTGATGCTCATGGTAGAAGCCAGCAGAGGACACTGGATTCCCTGGAACTGGAGTTAGAATGCTTGTGAGCCACCACGTGAGTTCTAGGACTCAAACCCAGGTCCTCTATGAGAGCATCCAATGCTCTATGTTGGGGTGAGCCTTGGTGATGCCTTTAAGTCATTTCTGCTCCTGTAAGTAACCCCAATAAAATCACTGGTTCACCAAGATGGACTTTGGTGGTGTCCATACTTTAGTCTGTCATGGGTTCCCTGTCTGGGCTGAGTAGATGAGTGTGTTTTGTCTCCCCAACAGTGGCACATACCTTTAATCCCAGCACCTGGAAGGCAGAGGCAGCCAGATCACTGTGAGTTCAGGCCAGCCTAGTCTATATAGATAATACGAGCTAATTCAGGGCTGTCAAAAAAAGAAAGAAAAGAAGGAGCCCAGAAGAAGATCTGTTTGTGTCTGTTTTGTTTAGTGGAATAGGAGAGTCACAAAGATCATAAAACCGGCTTGACGTGTTGAGAATGAGGTAATCTCTGTGACAGAGGTTGACGTCTTCATCCTTTCTGTATGCCATACATTTTCATCCCTTTTGTATGCATGTCATCTGAAACCCATAGTTTGGAGAATTCCTTACCTTATGGTTAATTGGTGGAAGTAGAAACTACTCTCTGCAATAGAATATGAAAATACCAATATTGTTGGTTGTTTTTGCTCTTTTGGGAGGCCTGCCACCTAGCTCCAAGACAAACCACACACGGAGGCTTATTCTTAATTATAAACGCCTGGCCTTAGCTTGGCTTGTTTCTTGCCAGCTTTTCTTAACTTTAAAAATTATCCCATCTACCTTTTGCGTCTAGGCTTTTACCTTTTTCTTACTTCTGTAATTTTTGTTTGTTTGTTTGTTTGTTTGTTTGTTTTGGGACAGGGTTTCTCTGTGTAGCTTTTGGAGCTTGTCCTGGAACTCACTCTGTAGACCAGGCTGGCCTGGAACTTACAGAGTTCATCTGCCTCTGCCTCCTGAGTGCTGGGATTTAAGGCGTGCACCACCACCACCCAGCTACTTTTGCAATCTTACTTTCACTCTTACTCTGTGGCTCGCTGTGTAGCTGGGTAGCTGGCCCCTTCTTTTCTCGATCCTTACTTTCTCTTGCTGTCTTGCCCTTTCTTCTTTTTCTCTCAGATTTCTCCTTCTGTTTATTCTCTCTGCCTGCCAGCCCCGCCTATCCTTTCTCCCACCTTCCTATTGGCTATTCAGCTCTTTATTAGACCATTGGGTGTTTTAGACAGGCACAGTAACACAGCTTCACAGAGTTAAACAAATGCAGCATAAAAGAATACAACAGGGGCCCGGCGGTGGTGGCGCACGCCTTTAATCCCAGCACTCGGGAGGCAGAGGCAGGCGGATCTCTGTGAGTTCGAGGCCAGCCTGGTCTCCAAAATGAGTTCCAGGAAAGGCGCAAAGCTACACAGAGAAACCCTGTCTCGGAAAAAAAAAAAAAAAAAGAATACAACACGGGCTGGAGAGTTGGCTCAGCGGTTAAGAGCACTGGCTGCTCTTCCAGAGGTCCTGAGTTCAATTCCCAGAAACCACACGGCAGCTCACAGATATCTGTAATTCCAGTTCCAGGGGATCCGAGGCCCTCATACAGACACACCTACAGGCAAAACACGTATGTACATAAAATAAAAATAAAAATAAAAGAATACAACACATCTTTGCATCATTAAACAAATGTTCCACAGCATAAACAAATGTAACACATGTTAAAATAATATTCTATTACACACCAATGATTTACACTCCCAGAATTCCTTGCAGATATAACAGCCATTTTTATACTTGGCCATCGGATGCCCCTCTTGAAGAGGGAACTACAGCAGCAATACACAAGAACCATACAGGGTGTCTTTTTAACAGTAGTGGCAGTTGCAGCAGTAGTTCCAGGGCCAGTGCGTGCTCTCTCTCTCTCCATATATATATATATATATATATATATATATATATATATATATATATATATATATATAATGCACATTGCATATATGTCTGTGTGAGGGTGTCAGATCACTGGAGTTACAGACAGTTGTTAGCCACCACATGGGTGCTGGGAATTGAACTAAGGACCTCTGGAAGAACATCAAGTGCTCTTAACCACTAAGCCATCTCTCCGCCCCGGGCCAGTACATCTAATGGCAGCACCCATTGCCTCACTCTGGTGCTGTGGTGCTAACTGGCTGTCCCTGTTTACTGAGAACAGTACTGGTATCCTCACCAGGCCGATTCTATGATATGACTTTGGCTATTGTTTCCAGATGCCTTCCATCCTTGTGTCCCACCTCTCCCTCTAATTCTGTGACCTTCTAATGTAAATTAATGTCTACTTAAATTAGAAGCTAATAGGTAAATTGTTTGAGATAAATATTGGTAACACGAATTGCTAAACGGTCATATTAATTAAAAAAAAAATAGAGCCAGATATTCTCTCTTTTGGCGGAGGATTTCATAGGGGTAAGAACTAGTGGCTGGCTCCTCTGCCTCTCTGATTTTTCACCTTTTACCCCGATATCTGGCCCTGGGTTTTTATTACAAATATTAGTCATCGCCATTTGTTGGTAGCACATGCCTGTAATCCTACTACTTGGGTGGCCTCCTAAAAGCAACCTGGGGAAGAAAGGGTTTATTTGGCTTACGAGTCCCAATCACAGTCCAACTTTGAAGGAAGCCAGGACAGGAAGTCAAGCAACGCAGTGACCTAGAGGCAGGAGCTGAGGCAGAACCCCAGAGGATCAATACTTACTGCCTGTTCCTACTTACTCAAGGAGACCGAGGAGTTCAAGGCCAGCCTGGGTGACATGAGACCCTGTCTCATGAAACACAATTTGTCCTCAGTGTCATGGAGATAGTAATGAAAATCATGCATGTGGGTAGACAGAGACTATGAAGTGAGGAGAGAGGGTTTGGGATCGGAGGAGGTCCCTACAGGCTTCACAGCCGGCAGGAAAACCATCCAGGTGAGGGAAGAATGAAACTCACTCAGTTCAGCCCGATTTAGGTAACCCATGCTGGGCCAAGACTTCAGGAGTCGGACACCAGCTTGTTTGTTTTAGCCATATTTAAGAACAGCAAAATTTTGGGGAAAAGTTCTCTGATAACAATGAACTCAGTCCCGTGAGTACAACAAAACTTACAATATGTTTACACTGAAGCTTTTTACAAAGTACACATGGCTTCGTCCATAAGATGGGTTCTTGTTGACTTAGAAACAATGCTCAATCTAAAGGTCTAGGGAGAATGACTGACGTAAACATAATGCCTGGCCCTAAGATGACACAGAAGTCACTTAGGCTCTTTTTTTCTTTTTGGTTTTTCGAGACAGGGTTTCTCTGTGTAGCTTTGCGCCTTTCCTGGAACTCACTCTGTAGCCCAGGCTGGCCTCGAACTCATAGAGATCCACCTGCCCCTGCCTCCCAAGTGCTGGGATTAAAGGCATGGGCCACCACTGCCCGGCACGTAGGCTCTTATAAAGTACAAATGACACATCTCACAAGGATGAATTCTATGGACTAGAACTAATGCTCAAGGTTTTAGGGGTAAAGGGTCTGGGAAAAGTAAAACATCTGGGAGATATGGGTAGAACCTGGCTCATCAGACAGCCGAGGATCACTAGGTTGTAAACTACATCCATTCCCAGCATTCCAGGAAGAAGAGGTTCAACATTTCCTGCCTTTGAAGAAAGCCTGCGAATTTAAGGTTCCGGGCCTTTCCTGTGCTTCTCTTCATGTGTAGGGGCGTTTTGCCCTCTGCAGGGATCAAGGTGGGGGGGGGTATTGTTTTTGTTTACTTATTTGTCATCTTGGCACAAACCAGGTTCATGTGGGAAGAGGGACATTCCGTTGGGAGGACACATCCATCGGATTGGCTTGTAAGCAAGTCTGTGGGGGCATTTTCTTGACTGATGGTCAATGTGGGAGAATCCAGCTCACTGTGGGTGGTGCCACCCCTGTGCAGGTGGGTTAAAAAAGAAGGCAGGGTGGGCAAGCCGTGGGGACGACGGCATTAAGTATCATCCCTCTGGGTTCTGCCTCAGTCCCTGCCTCACTTGAGTTCCTTCCCTGGCTTCCTCCAGTGATGGGCTGTGATCAGGACGCGTAAGCCAAATAAACCCTCTCCTCTCCAAGCTGTTTATCATCATGGTGTTTATCAGAGCAATAGGAAGCAAATGAAGGTAGGAGGTTTTGTTCTGGAGCAGTTCTGCCTATATAGCCACTCTGGCCTTGAACTCACTCTGGGCCTCAGCCTGCTATGTGCTGGGATTCTAGACATGGACCACCACGGCTGTCTAGGACCAAATGTGAAGAAGCAATCCCTTTGTTTAATGGATGGGAGATGAAGCTGCATTGAGTCTGAGAAGTGACTGGAGAGGAAGGAAGAGACATGGGATGATATATGTTGTAACTGCAGCTACAGAGGACTTAAAGGAGGTAGACAGAATTGGACAGCGGTATTTAGTCTCACTAAAACATCAGGTCTTGTAGAAGGTATCTGCTAGTACTAACAAGCTGGAGATCATTGATCTCAGAGAGTGGTATTAAGCCTGGAAGTTAGAGTGATGGTCTGAGCATACAGAAAAAAAAAAACAAAAACAAAACTCCATTTCTATACTTGTAACCACCATTTGACACAGAAGACTTCTAGGAGTAAGACAGCTATTCAAGGAAGCCATTGTGGAGCAGATATCGGTTGAGTATCAAGGCACCTCTGACACTGTCTACCTGGGGATAACATCAGATGCCCCAGGTGGAGGGCAGTTCTAAGACTGCTCCCTTCAGACACCGATTGCAAACAATAAGTTGTTTTACTTGTGCTCCTGACCTGGGTAAAAAAGCTTCCCACAAGCCACTTGGGGAAACACCTCAATTCTCTGCTTTATCATAAAGGTTATGAGAAGTGGTACAAATAAAGAGACAGTGAAGACAAAGTATGGGGAAGGGACACAGAGCTCCCAACCCCCGCCCCTTCCCATGCACCGATCTCCAAGAACCATTCTGTGTGATTATCTTCATTACTCTCCGACTGCTGGGATAAAACACCATGACCTAGGCAACTTATTAAAAAAAAGCTTTTAATTGAGCTTAAAGTTCCAGAGGGTTAACATCTATGAGCTGGAGCAAAGGCATGGCGGCAGGAACAGCTGAGAGCTCACATCTTGACCCCCAAGCAGGAGGCAGAGAGACACACTGGGAATGGTGGGAGTCTCCTCCATGAAAGCCACACCTCCTAATCTCACCACCCACCTCCCCATCCACCCACTGGACCTCTCCTTGTTTGTCTTGAAGTTGTATGTCTGAATTTGTGGGGTCTCAGAAGCTGTATGTCCAAATTTGTGGGGTCTCGAGTGGGCCCTGATTGGCTAGGTGAATGTTTGCTGATGAAGTTAGAAATGGGACCAGAGACTAGCCGTCAAAAAGTTACACTTTGCCGGGCGGTGGTGGCGCACAACTTTAATCCCAGCACTCAGGAGGCAGAGGCAGGTGGATCTCTGTGAGTTCGAGGCCAGCCTGGTCTACAGAGCGAGATCCAGGAAAGGCGCAAAGCTACACAGAGAAACCCTGTCTCGAAAAACCAAAAAGAAAAAAAAAAAGTTACACTCGGTCCTGGTGGCTACGGCAGTGTCTGCAGGCTGCTCCCTGCAGCTTTTCCAGCCTGATGTTACTCAGCCTCTGGCTGTCGAAGCTGGAGCCCTGGTACAGTGGAGGTTTTTGTTTCTTCTGTGGCTTCCTCATCCTCCAGGACTGTGTTTCTAGCCCACCAGAGAGCTCCATCTCCCAACTAGGAGAGGTCCTTCCCAGAGTCCGGCTGTCGGATGTCTTTCTGTAGGCTGTGAATATGTGTTGTTCTGACTGGTTGATAAATCAAGGAGAGTGGGGCAGGTGTTGCTGGCCGCTGCCAGCTGCCAGGACAAGCAAAATGTGAAAGTACTGGTAAGTGGCAACATATAGATGCTTAGAAATGGGATGAGTTAAGTTGTAAGAGCTAACTAGTGAGAAGCCTGAGCCATTAGGCCATACAGTTTGTAATATAAGCCTCTGTGTGTTTACTTGGGACCAAGCGGCTGAGGGTCGCAGTGGCCAGGCAGGACCAGAGAAACTTCCGGCTAGAGTCCCTTTGTACCCAGATAGATATGAGACCCTGTCAGAGAGAGATGTTGGCAGAGATCCAGGGAGAGCTGAGAGTGGGCTACTCCTGGGAGATTTTCCTGGAAAGAGGATCCTGCATTTCTTCCCACTGTAATAAACCAGCTGACACGTGATGCTATGAACTTAGATCTGGTTTATTTTGTGTGTGGATCCTGTGAGTTAGGAAAGCGACAGGTTATCAGTGGGGATGGCTTTTCTCCCATTCCACAATGTCTGCCGCCTCCTCTGAGAAGACTCAGAATGATGGAAACTGGGATCTGGAAGTTTCTTTATTTCCAAATTTAAGACTAAGACTGGGACAACAGCTGGATGTGGTGGCACATACCTTTAATCCCAGCACTCAGGAGGCAGAGACAGGTAGGTCTCTGAGTTCCAGACCAGCCTGGTCTACAGAGCAAGTTTCCAGGACAGGCTACACAGAGAAGTGCTATCTCCAAAGCAAAACAAAATAAAAATAGAAATCAGCTTTTAAACATTCATAGAGACCATGGGGGTGACAAGGACATCTTTAGTATATAGAAGAACTAGTTCATAGTAGCTGGACTTCTAAGAATTTCTAAGAATGGCCCAGAGGAAAAAGTGTTATCTCCCCTATCCCCACCTCCAATCTGGAGGGCCAAGGCAAGAGCAGAGATAGGTGTAATGACGTCTAACTGCCCATAACTAGTGTGACGTGCTCTCTTGAAGGGAAGATCAGAACAGCTGAAGACTGCTGACATGAGTGTGGGCTAGACCTAGTGACTTGCTTCTTAAAATAGAATAAGATAGAAATGATGCGTGGTTTCAGAAACCTGGTCACCAAGATATAGCAGCTTCCTGTTTGTTCTTTTCTGTCTTGAATAAGTTACTCTGAGAGAATCCTGAAGAAGCCCTGAGGAGGTGACCTGAGACCTTGGCCGACAGCATGTGAGTAGGACAGAGGCCATCCTGAGAAGCATCCTCATCCTCCAGCTCATCTTCAGCTGACTGTTGCGCCAGATAATAACTTGTAACAGTTTCATGAGAGACCCTGAGAATTGCCTGAGTCCAGCTGTGCTCTGGACTGTTGGTCCTCACAGTCTTACAAAGAGAAAATGTTGTGTTTGTTTTTCAGAATGAAGTATTAAGCCCACGGCCTCACACATTCTAAAGAAGTGTTCTCCCACTGAGCTGCACACCCAGCCCAATGCTTGGTGTTTAAACCATTAAGTTGGGCTTGCCAGGCAAAGCTATCTATGCAGGTAATCCCAGTGAAGACAGGATGATTGCCTTCTTCCTGTTCAAGAGGAAGTTCAAGAGCAGCCTAGTTCTCTGAGTGAGTTCTAGGCTAGCCAGGACTACACAGTGAGCCCCTGTTTCAAATAAAAAAACAAACTTGTCTTCTAGTTAGATTTCTATTGTTGTGATAGAGACCATGATCAAGCCTGTGGGGGGGGGGAGCGGCGTAGGAATTTAATCCCAGCACTCGGGAGGCAGAGGCAGGTGGATGTCTGTGAGTTCGAGGCCAGCCTGGTCTACAGAGCGCAATCCAGGACAGGCATCAAAAATACACAAAGAAACCCTGTCTCGGAAAAAAAAAAAAAAAAAAAAAAAAAAAAAAAAAGGATACAAATAGGAAAAGAAAAAGTCATGGTACCCTTATGTATAAACAAGAAATGAGGTTAGTAGTTAATGTTTAAAAATTAAACTTGTAGTCACATTAGGTATGTTTTCAAGGCTAAATAGGTATATTTTAGATTAAATGGTCTTCAGATACTTCAAAGACCTATAGAATATGACATTTAAAATATTTTAACTTGCCGGGCAGTGGTGGCATATGCCTTTAATCCCAGCACTCAGGAGGCAGAGGCAGGTGGAGCTCTATGAGTTCGAGGCCAGTCTGGTCTACAGAACAAGATCCAGGACGGCACCAAAGCTACACAGAGAAACTCTATCTGGGGGGGGGGGGCGGGGAGTTAATTAGGTGTAAAACTTTGGATTCACTAAGATAGGATAGATAATGCATTATTTTCTCTGAATATACTCGCTACAAATGGACAGAATATTGTAAATATAATTTTTACTTGATAACTGTGTTTGGTTTTTGTTTTGGTTTGGTTTGGTTTTGGTTTTTTTTTTTTTTTTTTTTTTTTAAAGATTTTATTTATTTATTATGTATACAGAAGAGGGCGCCAGATCTCATTATAGATGGTTGTGAGCCACCATGTGGGTGCTGGGAATTGAACTCAGGACCTCTGGAAGAGCAGTCAGTGCTCTTAACCTCTGAGCCATCTCTCCAGCCCTGGTTTTGGTTTTTTGAGACAGGGTTTCTCTGTGTAGCTTTGCACCTCTCGTGGAACTCACTCTGTAGCCCAGGCTGGCCTCAAACTCACAGAGATACACCTGCCTCTGCCTCCCAAGTGCTGGGATTAAAGGGTGCACCACCACTGCCCGGCTTGATAACTGTTTTTGTTGTATATAGTTTTACTATGTTAAAATTAAAACCTTTCTTTGTATTTAGACAAAAAGGGGGAAATGTTGTAGAATATTAAAGCTGTGTTACACTTGTTCATGCTGTGGAACGTTTGTTTAATGATTCAAAGATGTGTTGCATTCTTTTATGTTGTATTTGCTTAACTCTGTGTGCCACCACCACTTGGCTCATTTTACATTTTTTTTATGGATTGAAAGTAACCAAAGGAACAATATTTTGTGGCCAGTGAAATATTTTTCTGTCAGCTTAATGGCTGCACCTGAAATGGGTATTTTAACCACCTTCTGTGACACTGTAGCCCCGCAGTCAACACCCCCCCAGCCTGGTGCGACTTCTGGTCACACCGGCACCAGCTCTGTTGCTGCCACCAAAGGTAGCTTTTAAATTAAGTCTCTATCCGGAAGGCAGAGGCAGGCGGATCTCTGTGAGTTCGAGGCCAGCCTGGTCTACAAAGCGAGTTCCAGGAAAGACACAAAGCTACACAGAGAAACCCTGTCTCAAAAAACAAAAACAGCCGGGCGTTGGTGGCGCACGCCTTTAATCCCAGCACTCGGGAGGCAGAGCCAGGCGGATCTCTGTGAGTTCGAGGCCAGCCTGGGCTACCAAGTGAGTTCCAGGAAAAGGCGCAAAGCTACACAGAGAAACCCTGTCTCGAAAAAACAAAAAAACAAACAAAAAAAAAAAACAAAAAAAACAAAAAACAAAAACAAAAATTAAGTCTCTATCATTCTATTTACCAATAAAGACTAGGGAGTCAGATGTTGGAGTGAAACATCCTAGCTCAGAGAGGCCAAGAAGTAACCAGCTGACCTTTTTTTGCCCAGAGACCCAGCAAGAGAGTGTCTCTTATAGTTGGCATTTTCTTTGGGCTACCAATCAGCTCCCAAATAAAGACATGAAGACTTATTATTGATTATGAATGCTTGGCCTTAGCTTAGGCTTGTCCCACTAGCTCTTTTAACTTAATTTAACTGATTTCTATTCATCTACGTTTTGCCTCATGGCTTTTTACCTTTCTTTCATTCTATATGTCCTACTTTCCTGCTTCCTCCATGTCTGGCTGGCTGGCCCCTGGCCTCTCTTTTTCCTTCTTCCCCCCTGAGCCTAAATTCCTCTTTCTACTTACTCTCCCTGCCCAGAAGCCCGCCTATACCTTCTCCCTTACTATTGGTTGTTCAGCTTTTTATCATAACAACCAGGTGGCTTAGGCAGGCAAGGTAAAACAGCAACACATCTTTATATAATTAAGCAAATGTAACTCATCTTTACATATTTAAACAAATGCAGCACTGTGGAAGATTTGTTTACATTGTGTGAATATATGTCACTGTGATCACTGTGATTGTTTTAATAAAGAAGCTAACTGGTCCATAGCTGGACAGGTAGAGGTTAGGCAGGACTTGAAGACAAAAGGAGATCATGAAAGAGAAGAAGAGAGGAGTCTTAGAATCTTGAGGAGATGATGAGATAAGGAGATGAACTTGCCATACTGAGAAAAGGTATCAAGCCACATGGAAGAGTGTAGATAAGAAATATGGGTTAATTTAATTTTGTTGTTCTTTTTTTTTTTTTAAGATTTATTTATTTATTATGTATACAGTATTCTGCCTGCATGTATGCCTGCAGGCCAGAGAGGGCACCAGATCTCATTACAGATGGTTGCGAGCCACCATGTGGTTGGGGGGAATTGAACTCAGGACCTCTGGAAGAGCAGCCAGTGCTCTTAACCACTGAGCCATCCCTCCCGCCCATGGATTAATTTAAAATGTGAGAATTAGCTCATAACAAGCCTGTACTATTGGCCAAGCATTCATAATTAATAAGTCTCTGTATGGTTATTTGGGACCTGGCTGGTGGGAAAGAAAAGTCCAACTACACAACACATCTTTGCATAGTTACACAAATATTCCACAGCAGTCTCCAGCCATCCCAAACCAAAAAAAACCACGAAACTCCAACTCCCCCTCTACTTCTTCCTATGCGTCTCTCTATCTGTCTTCCTGGCTTCTAATTCCTGCCAACTAGTTGCTGGCTCTGCCCCCAATCTAAGGTTGATTTTTTTTTTTTTAACACAGTCTCAGGTTTCACAATGTGATCAAATACCCTGTAATATGAAAGGTATATGAATTCAGATTTTACATAAGAAGAAATCTATTAGAACACATGTAGCTGAAAGTTTTCCTGTGGCCTGCGTAATCTGAAGCCATTCATGCCCAAGTAAACACACAGAGGCTTATATTAATTAAAACTGCTAGGCCATTAGCTCAGGCCTACCACTGACTAGCTCTTATACTCAAACTCAGCCCATTTCTGTTCATCTATATGTTGCCACGTGTTCCATGGCTTTACCTGTGTGCCATTACATGCTGCTCCCTGGACGGCAGATTGGCATCTGCTGACTCTGCCTTCCTCTTCCCAGAATTTTTCTTGTCTGCTTATCACACTTATACTTCCTGCCTGGCTACTAGCCAATCAGCATTTTTTTTTCTTTTTTGTTTTTGTTTTTTGAGACAAGTTTTCTCTATGCAATAGTCCTGGCTGTCCTGGAACTCACTTGGTAGACCAGGCTGGCCTCGAACTCACAGAGATCCGCCTGCCTCTGCCTCCTGAGTGCTGGGATTAAAGGCGCGTGCCACCACCGCTGGCGCCAATTAGCATTTTATTAAACCAGTGTACAAAAGCAGTATTTCACAGCAAACACAACGGCCCCGTTAGTTACCTTTCTCTCTGTGTCCACTGATAAAGGCTACCTAAGGAGAGAAGGGCCTATTTTGGCTCACAGTTAGAGAGATACATTCCATCACAGTGGGGAGGCGAGGCAGCAGGTAGAGGCAGCTGGTGAGACTCCAGCTGCCTCAGGAAGCAGAGAGAGAGGAGTCCAGCGCTCAGCTTGCAGTCTCCTCTTTTATTCAGTCCAGGACTCCGCTCCATGGAACGGTGCAACCCGCGTTTCATCCAAGTAGGCGTTCCCTCCTCAGTCCATCCTTCTGGAGATGCCCTCACAGACCCATCAGAGACCAAGCTGGCGATGAAGAGTAACCGTGAAATCAACCACGGTTGCTCTTTTGTGTTGCCTATGGCAGCTTCCCTGCACCAATGTCAATTCTGAGTGGACTGCAACACAGGTGTTCCCAGCCCCCGGGGCATTTACTCCGCGGCCCTTTATGGAAAAAATCTTGCCGGCCTCTGTTGTAGGCGAAGGAGATTTTGAGGGTGTCTGTTACCTCATTGGAGATGCCTAATAAATTCAAGATGAGTTAACGGAGCATGTGACTAGCCAGAGGGAAAGGCATGCAGGCACCACAGCCCACTCTGGGTCCCTCCCATTGGCTGTCACTATGCACACTAGTCTCCTCCCCGCACCCTTCCCCACAGCAGGACTGGGCTCAGCCCATATTTTCAGTCAGTACTGGTAACCTGGGCTTTACTCCACTCCCACTGTGCTGTACATTTCATAACACAAGATTTATGGCTTCAGCCTGTTGGTACGCGCGTGGCAATGCGTGTGGTGAGGTGTGTGGTGGATGTGGATGTGTTGTAGGGGTTGGGGATTGGGTATTCTCTATCACCTCCACTTTCATCCTCTGAGGCATCATCTCTTTCTGACCTGGAGTTCTGTCTGTCTGTCTGTCTGTCTGTCTCTCTCCCAGCTGACCTCAGAGATCCTCGTTGTGCCCCTCAGAGCTTTTGCATGCTCACTGCGATCTGATTCTGGTCCTCCTGCTGGCACAGCAAACTCTCTGAACCATGGAGCTACCTCTCCAGCCTTCACTTAAACCATTTAAACAATTGTGACATTTAAAAACACTATTTAGTGTGTGTGTGCACAGAGTACGTGTGGAGACCGGAGGACAGTTTGTGGGAGTCAGTTCTTCCTGCCTCTTCACTAAAGCCCTGGGGATGAACTGTGTGTTTTGCTGTAATCCCAGCACTCGATGGAGGAGGATATATACATACATATATATATATATATATGTGTGTGTGTGTGTGTATGTATATATATGTATATATACATATATACGTGCATACTACACAAGGTCATCCTCAGTTACATATCAAGTTCAAGGCCAGCCTGGCCTACATAAACTCTGTCATCAAAAACTAGGAGGCTTTAATCCTAGCACTCAGGAGGCAGAGGCAGGTGGATGTCTATGAGTTTGAGTCCAGCCTGGTCTACAGAGTGAGTTCCAGGACAACTGGGACCACATGGAGACACTGTCTCCAAAAACAAAAACCAAACAACAAAATTAGAGCCAGCAAGGTGGCTTCCTGAGTAAAGACACCAAACACCAATTCCAAAGAGCCATTGCTGGTGGAGCGAGAGAGCAGACTCCTGTGGTGATCTATTTGTAATCTAAGAAATAAAGCTTGCCTGAGAATCAGAGGACAGAGCCAATCACAGAGTTAGTTACAGAAGTCAGGCGGTGGTGGCACATACCTTTAATCTTAGCACTTGGGAGGCAGAGATCCATCTGGATCTCTGAGTTCAAAGCCACCCTAGACTACATGAGATTAATCCAGTTTAAAAGAGAAACAGCCAGGCATTGGTGGCACACACCTTTAATTCCAGCACTTGGGACACAACTTTAATCCCAGTACTTGGGAGTCACACACCTTTTTTTTTTTTTTTTTTTTTTAAAGATTTATTTATTTATTTTGTATACAGCATGTATGACCAGAAGAGGGCACCAGATCTCATTACAACCATGTGGTTGCTGGGAATTGAACTCAGGACCTCTGGAAGAGCAGCCAGTGCTCTTAACCTCTGAGCCATCTCTCCAGCCCGAGTCACACACCTTTAATCCCAGCACTAGGGAGGTTGAGACAGAAGCGGAGAAAGGAATATAAGGTGGGAGGAGACAGGAATTAGGCCCTTTCGGCTGAGGACTCAGAGGCATTCAGTCTGAGGATTCATGGAGACAGGATCTTCTCTTTTCAGCTGAGGAGTTGGCGAGGTGAGAAGTGGCTGTGGCTTGTTTCCTCTGAACTTTCAGCATTTACCCCAATATCCGGCTCCAGGTTCTTAGTATAAGACCGTTTAGGATTCATGCAACAGACTCCCCCGGGTTGTCCTCTGACTCTGACTCCCCCACACCACATGCATGCACACATGATAAAAACAAACCAAATAAAAACCTGGAGGTGCACAGTAAACCCCAGTAGGACGGCCGGTGTTGGGGGCCACTGAACTGAGAGTAAGACATGGTCCTGCCTGTGTGTCAGGGATTTGGTAGAGGAGAGGGTGGTGGAGGAGGACGCCCCTCAGGGCTGGTTCTAAAAGGTGAGGTGAACTTTCAGCAGAGGGACTTGTGAGCCTAGAGTGCAGAAGAGATAAGGAAGTGGAAAAAGGCCAGAGCAAAAGCTACTTGAAAGGGATTTCTGGGGCGCTCTCCAAAAGCCTGGAGAGAGGGCGAGGCCACCTTTGAAGGTGGTGCCAGGGAGTGAATATTTGTATAACTTTTCACTGATCTTACAGTCTAATCCCTTTAGGGAGTATATATCCTGCTTGGTGGAAAGAGTCTATTAATGTTTATTTGATGATGGTTTCTCGAAACAGGAAACATGTGGCCTGGTTTTTCGGGTCAGGATTATCTAGTTCTGACCTCTCCAGCAGCTTGGGCAATGAGACTGTGTAAATGGAAATGTCCTGAATGTCTAGATAAACACTAATTCCCCAGACAAAGAAAAGAACCAGAGGGGCCGGAGACAAGGCACAGTGGTGAAGAGCCCTGGCTCTTCTTCCCAAGGACATGGGTTCAGTTCCCAGACCCCACATGGTGGCTCCCAACCATATGTGACTCCATTTTCAGGAGATTCCCTGACCTCTTCTGGCCTCAGCAGATACTATACACACATAGCACACAGACATATGTAAAGAAAATAAACATTTAAAAAAAAAAGGAATCTGAAAGATCGTTCTTTTTTTTATTTTGAATTCATGTTCTAATGATAGTATTTTGAATATGTTAAGTAAACACACGTCATGAAACTATTGGTATTTATTTCATTATTTAACATTTTTAAATGCACGTGTATTGATGTGTGTGCAAGTACATGAGTGTGCAAGTGAATATGCATGTGTGTGCATGTATACGTGTAGGATCCAGAGGACAGCCTCAGGATTCACCTTCAGGAGCATTCCCCACCTCCTTTGAGACAGGCTTTCTCATTGGCGGGGATCTCATTAATTAAGCTGGCCTGTCCACCCAGCAAGGCCCAGGCACCCTCCTCTGTCTGTCTTCTCAAGGCTGGGATTATAAGTCTTACCACGCCTGACTGATTGTTTTCAAGGCTACTGGAGACTGAACTCAGGTCTCTGTGCTTGCAAGCCAAGCACTAGGCTGTCTTAGCTAACTCTTCAGCCCCAGTTATTTTCATTATTTTAAGATATGGCCAGCCATTAGAAGTTGACATGGTGGCACAGGCCTTTCTTTAATCCCAGCTATCAGGAGGCAGAGGCAGGTGCATCTCTGAGTTCGAGGCCAGCCTAGTCTACAGAGCGAGTTCCAGGACAGAGGCTACATAGAGAGACCCTCATCTCAAAAATCAAAAACTAAAAAAGGAAAGAGTGATCCAACAAGATCACCAGTGTCTTAGTTAGGGTTTCTATTGCTGTGATGAAACACCATGACCAAAAAGCAAGTTGGGGAGGAAAGGGTTTATGTGGCTTACACTTCCATCAGTGAAGTCCATCACTGAAGGAAGTCAGGACAGGAACTCAAACAGGGCAGGAACCTGGAGGCAGGAGCTGATGCACAGACCATGGAGGGGTGCTGCTTACCAGCTTGCTCAGTTTGCTTTCTTATAGAACCCCCAATCACCAGCCCAGGGATAGTAATATTCATAATGAACTGGGCCCTCCCCCATAAATCACTAATTAAGAAAATGCCACTGGGCAATGGTGGCACATGCCTTTAATCCCAGCACTCAGGAAGGAGGCAGAGCCAGGCGGATCTCTGTGAGTTCGAGGCCAGCCTGGTCTACAGAGCGAGATCCAGGACAGATACCAAACTACACAGAGAAACTCTGTCTGAAAAAAAAAAAAAAGAAAAAGAAAAAGAAAAAGAAAAAAAGAAAACGCCCTACACTCTACAGGCTTGCCTACAGCCTTGTCTTATGGAGGCATTTTCTCAGCTGATGGCTCTACCCTGTGTCAAGTTGACATAAAACTAGCCAGAACACCCAGGAACCACAGTGGGAACCTGGTGGGAGCAGAGAAGTGGTTCCCACGGGTTGTCTCTGATGTGCATGTGTTTGCTGTGGTATGCACACTTCTCCCCAGGCATAAGCAAATAAGTAAATAAATTTACAAAGAAAAGAAGCCAAGAATGGTGGCACATGGCTTTAATTCCAGGATAAGAGAGGCAGACACAGGCAGATCTCTGTGAGTTCAAGTTTAAGGCCACCCTGGTTTAGATAGTGAATTCAAGGCTAGCCTGGGCTACATAGTGAGAACCATTTTGTTGTTGTTTGCTCGCTTTTTTTTTTTTTAAAGCATTAGTCTAGCCTTTGGTCAGGAGCACCATCCCATGTTGAGAGGCTGTGAGCATTACCATCTATTTTTTCTTGTTTTAGAGCCAATAAATGTCTACTATAAATCAACATCACGGAGTTCCTGCAGCCCAGATACTGCCCCGAAAACATACTTCTTAATTAAATGGCTGCTGACAAGGCTTTGCGGAAGCTTGGTTGAGAGCATTGCTCAGAGGGCAAGGGAATGTGCTAAGCCTTCATTTCACTGCATTCTACAAGCTCTGTCCCTGAATCAAATTTGCGTAAGCACGCTCAGACGGTTTAGTGTTGTGTGCAAGTCCTCGATTTTATTGTGTTCTGCGTTAGCAGCCCTGACAAGCACGCTAAAACTCCTGAGGCAGCACTTGCCCGCTGTTTCCCAATATCCCTCACACAGCGAACTGCTTAGTAGACTTGAGGAGCAAGCGGTGGAGGTTCTGGGTGTGGTCTCCGTACCTGTTAGTACTCAGGAGGCTAAGGCAAGAGGGATTGATCGCTCGAACAAAGAGTCGAGACCAGCCTGGGCAGTAGAGTGAGCCCCTTTCTCCAAAAATCATTTAGTGGCAGAAAAACCTCCTTTCTAAGCCAGGCAGTGATGGTTTATTTCTTTAATCCCAGCACTCAGGAGGCAGAGGCAGTCAGATCTCTGTGAGTTTGAGGCCAGCCTGGTCTACAGAGTGAGTTCCAGGACCGCCAGGGCTACACACAGAAACTCTGTCTTATAAACCAGAAACAAACACACGAACTTCCTTTCTTGTGATAAACAAGTGTATTTCCTATGAATATACAAGAATGTGTGTGTGTGTGTGTGTGTGTGTGTGTGTGTGTGTAGCATGCATGTATATATATGGTTTATGTATGCTTGTGAGTGGAGGCCAAAAGTTGACCCCCAGTGACTTGCTCAGTTGCTTTCTACCTTTTTAAAAAATTAATCTTATCTTTTTATATGTGTGTCTACATGTAAAGTACGTCTGTGCACCAAATGCACTGGTGTCTTTGGAGACCAAAAAGGGTGTTGGATCCCCTGGGACTGGAGTTCAGTTCCCAGCACTCACATGGTGGCTCACAACTACCTGTGACTCCAAATCTAAGGATCTGATGCCTTCTTCTGGTCTCTGAGGGGATCAGGCATACTCACGATACACAAAATGAATTTCAAATTTTGCTGAAGGTTATACTTTCCTGTAATGACAGAAATAAAGAAGACATGTGTTAGCGCTCATCTTAATGCAGACACATAAAATACAGCAGAGAGGGAGAAAAGTACAATGGCTTATGACGTTGGTTGGAACTGGAGTCCAGGATATTTTCAAACATGGATTAAGTAGTCAGTTTGAAACCGTGACTGGCTGAGCTCAGGCCACAAAGTGCTTGCTGTGAAAGCTTGAAGACCTGAATTAGATCCCCAGATCCCAGCCTGGTAGCAAGAATTTGTAATCCCAGCCCCTGAGAGGTGGAGACAGGAGGGTCCTTGGCACTTTCTGGGCACAAGCCAATCTGCTTGGTGAACTGCAGAGCAATGGGAGACACTGTCTTAAAAGACAAAGATAGACTCATTAATTCAATGAGTCAAAAAGATAATAATAATATGAAGGACATGGAATTGGGAGGAAAACATGGAGAGGGGTTATGGGAGGTGGATATGAGCAAAATACATTGTATACATGTATAAAATGCTTGAAAAATGAATTATATATATATATATATATATATATATATTTCTTTTTCTTTTTTTTTTTTTTCTTGAGACAGGGTTTCTCTGTGTAGTTTTGGTGCCTGTCCTGGATCTCTCTCTGTAGACCAGGCTGTCCTCGAACTCACAGAAATCCACTTGGTTCTGCCTCCCAAGTGCTGGGATTAAAGGCGTGTACCACCACTGCCGGCGAATAATGTATTTTAAGACAAAACAATGAATGTGGATGGCTCCTGAGGCATGGCGTCTTAAGTTAACTTCTGATCCCCACATAGCAACATCAACACACACGCACAATTATGAATAAACTACAATATTGCAAAGCCAGCAAACTTTTTCTGTAAAGGGTAGATAGAATTTTGGAGTTCTCAGACAATTTAATCTCCTTGATGGTATGTGAACAAACCCATGTGACAGGGTTCCAAGGTAGCTGACCACTTACGGACACTTAACTTTGGGATTGATGTAATTTTCACATGTCAGAAAATATTATTGCTCTTTTGACTTTGTTTCAGCCATTTAAAGTTTAAAGACCAATTTTACTTCACAAAGACACACTAACCGGCAGAGAGCCAGCTTTGGCCTGTGGGTTGTAATCTGCCTACCTCTGCAAATTTTAATGAAAAAGACAAGGCTGCAAAATTGCTTTTACAGTACGATTTCAAGTAACTAAAATGAAACATCTAATACACAAAGAAAAGGCTGAGGGGCTGGCAAGACGGCTCAGCAGACAAGGGTGCCTGCCACCAAGCCTGATGACCCCAGTTCCGTCTCTGGAATCTGTATGACAGGAGGGAACTGTGTCCCATAAATTGTTCTCTGGCCTCCACTTCACAGGTGTGCTGTGACATGTGATTCTCCCATAACACCCAATAATAAATTAATAAATAAAGTAAAAGGTTGAGTATTAACTCCACCAAAGCATGGGCTGGTTTTATGTTTCTTTGAGATAGATTCTTGCTTTGGAGCCCTGGCTATTTTGGAGGTCTCCACCCCCCTGCCCCAGCTCTTTCTGAATGCCGGGATTACATGGCTACTGTGGTTGAGATTGTGGTTGATTTTCCTTTCTTTACTTTTGGTGGTTTGCAATTTTACCGACGGTTAGGGGTTGACGAGATGGCTCAGTGGTTAGGAGCACTTACTGCTCTTCCAGGGGACTGGAGTTCAGTTCCCAGCACTATCACATGGTGGCTCACAACTACCTGTGACTCCAAATCTAAGGATCCGATGCCTTCTTCTGGTCTCTGAGGGGATCAGGCATACTCGTGATACACAAAATGAATTTCAAATTTTGCTGAAGGTTATACTTTCCTGTAATGACAGAAATAAAGAAGACATGTGTTAGCGCTCATCTTAGTGCAGACACATAAAATACAGCAGAGAGGGAGAAAAGTACAATGGCTTATGACGTTGGTTGGAACTGGAGTCCATCTAATCCTTGTATGTATTTTATTCTTTCCTCATATACCTCCATAATCACTCTGTATTATTTTCTACACGTCATCTAGCTCACCTGTTGGTGTATGAAATGCCACTGAGAGGGCCTCACAGCAGCAACACTGTGAAAGCTACGAACTCTCGTGGAAACCTTGGTTTCTTTTTTCCTTCTCTTTATCCCCTTCTTCCTCCTCCTCTTCACCCGCTTCTTGACAGGTCTCACTGTACACATGGCTGGCCTGGAACTCACAGCTCAATATGGAGATCTGCATACCTCTGCCTCCGAATCCTGGGATTAAAGGTGCACATGCCACCCACTATGATTGTTTTGTTTTTTCTTTTCTTTCTCTTTTTCTTTTTTTTTAAAGGTGGGGTCTCCTGTGGCAGCATCTACATTATCCTGTCTCCATCCACCTGGGCTGGAATTGCAGGTCTGGAGGGCTCAGATCTGGGTTTCTAAGTCCCTGCTCTCTGGTGGTGCCTACCCATATAATCCTAACATTTGGGAGGCCGAGGCAGGAGGCTCCAAAATCCAAAACCAGCCTGTGCCACAGAGGCTGTCTCAAGCTAACGTGGTCTTTATTAGACAGAACCAGGACACTCTGGAGAAGTTCTGGATTCTGAGTCGGGGGAAATGAACGGTGTCTAGAACACCCTGTGTCAGAAGGAAGTATCCAAAGAACAACGGGGCCACATCAAAGGAGAATTCAGGCAGCTGACTTGAAAGGGCTTTCATTGGCTTACCTTTGGCACATTAAAAATGAATGACATAGCAGATAACATCCCAGTGAATAAAATAGGAAATGGTGAGTCTGCATTTTTAAAAATGATTACATTTAAAGTGTTTAAAAAGAAACAGGGGGGCTGGAGAGATGGCTCAGTGGTTAAGAGCACCGACTGCTCTTCCAGAGGTACTGAGTTCAATTCCCAGCAACCACATGGTGGCTCACAACCACTTGTAATGAAATCTGGTGCCCTCTTCTGGCCTGCAGGGACACATGCAGGCAGAATACTGTATAATAAATAAATAAATCTCAAAAATAAAATTAAAAAAAAAAAAAAAAAAAGAAACAGGTGTGGCTGGAGAGATGGCCCAGCGGTTTAGACCCTTGCTGTCCCAGAGAACCCGGATTCAACTCCCAGCACCCTTTTGGTGGCTCACAACCATCCAAAACTCCAGCTCCATCGGATCGGACATCTTTTGTTGATCTCTAGGCACCAGGTACACGCGTGGTGCACACATGTATACAGACAGGCAAAACATTCACACACGCAAAATAAACAATCTTAAAAAATAAATTCAAAAGAAGATAAACTGGTGATTTGAGTACAAAATTCTTTTTAATTGCCAGGGGTAACTTTCCAGCGAAGAACTCTGGCAGACATCCCCTTATTTTGGGACAAAAACGAACATTATCAGTAAAGAGACCTGACAGATTTAAACCGTGTACTGCTAGGATGGGTATCTAGCGCTGAGAAGGACGCAGCATCCCTTCTGTGATAGCCGGGCCTAAGATGCCCGGCCAGAAGCGAATCAAGAGGGGCACATCCTCCATCAGTCAGCCGCCAGGACCTGACCCTCCCAAGGCTGTGGCGCCCAACTGGACGGACTGCTGCAGACCTGCTCGCCCCTTCCTCCCCGCTGCTGCCGCCAGGAGGCTCGGGCGCCTTCCCGCCTCTTTCCACCCACCCCCCCACCCCCCCACCCCCCACCCCCCACCCCCACCCCCGGCCATTATCCCCGCAGTCCCTCCCGGGGAGCATCCTCTACCACGAAGTCCTCCAGAAGTCCAGGAACAGTAACTGGACTTTTTCTTTTCATTAGTTAAAATACACAGCGATGTGTCGCATGATAAAAATTTAACATTTTAAAGGACAATGTGTTGGTGCACACCTGTAACCCCAACCCTCGGCGGGCAGAGGCAGAAGATCAGGAGTTCAAGGTTATCCCTCAACTGCACCAGGAGTTCAAAGGACAATGTGTCGGTGCACACCTGTAACCCCAGCCCTCGGCGGGCAGAGGCAGAAGATCAGGAGTTCAAGGTTATCCCTCAACTGCACCAGGAGTTCAAGGCCAGCCCGTGTTACAGGAAAGAGCAGTCAGCCCCACCCGCCTGGCCGCCAGCCCGGCCCAGCCAGGCAGCCACCACCACTCCATGGTTGGCTCTACAGACTTGCCTATTCTGGCCGTTTCCTATAAATGGAACTGAATAAACATACAGCAGCCCTTTGTCACCGATTCTCTCGCGTTGGAAACAAAATTCCTGAAAGAAATGAGGATATTCTGAAAGGTGTTTGTGTCTGGTTATCTGGACCTTTGAAACAAAGCAGCCTTGGGAATCGGGATCTCCGCCCTCCTCACCCCCTCACCAGGCTTCACATACTGACAAGGAAAGGCTGAAGCCTTCCTGCCAATCAAACAGGGAACTTGTCTCCATGAAAAGAAAAGTGACTTCGACTGGAGTCAAGACAGAATGGTGGGTCAATGATGGCCAGAGCCACACCTTGACTAGGACGGCATAATTATACACACACACATTATTAATATTTAGTATGTATACAGTGTTCTGCCTGCATGTATGCCTGCAAGCCAGAAGAGGGCACCAGATCTCATTATAGATAGTTGTGAGCCACCATGTGGTTGCTGGGAATTGAACTCAGGACCTCTGGAAGAGCAGCCAGTGCTCTTTTGTTTTGTTTTTGTTTTACACGACAGGGTTTCTCTGTGTAGCTTTGGCGCCTGTCCTGGACCTTACTCTGTAGCCCAGGCTGGCCTCGAACTCACAGAGCTCTACCTGCCTCTGCCTCCCAAGTGCTGGGAGTAAAGGTGTGCGCCACCACCGCCTGGCCAATACCTCCTTAACCTACCCAAATAACACCATTAGTTGGGGACCAAGTATATAATGCTGGAGATTATGGGGGGACACCTCATTCAGAACTACCACAAACATTTTAGGCTCTGCAGATAGAAGATGCCAGTCACAACCACTATAGGTTGCCACCTGCAATGGGAAAACTGGCATTTGCAACACAGAAGAGAACAGATGAGCTTGTGTTGCAATAAAACTTTATTTACAAAAACCAGGCAGCGAGCAAGAAGTGGCCTAACCCCTGTTCCACCAGTAACAGAGTAACAAGTTCTTTTTTTTTCTTATACTAAATGAAGCTAATGAGTCTTCACACAGATGGAAAGTGTATTTAACATTAACAGTTCTATATTGTTATGTGGAATCTTTGAAAAAAAACCACAGGCTATAAATGTTTTTCTCAAGAGCAGGCAGCGAGCCCAGCTAATCTTAAATAAACTCAGCTTCAACATTTTAAAAAATGTAAAATTATATCAATACATTGCTGAAACTGGACCAACTTCCTGCCTTCAAATGAGAAATATTTAAAACTGTTGTTCAGCTGAAGTCATTTTAAAACACAAATATGCACATATGTTTTTAAAACATTAAGATAAAATGCTGAGACAGCAGAAATAAGAAGTCACTTCCTGTGGGTTATATCCACTGATTTATTACTTTACTATCTCTTGATTTTATATATATATATATAAACTTGAAACAGGGGCTGGAGAGATGGCTCAGAGGTTAAGAGCACTGACTGCTCTTCCAGAGGTCCTGAGTTCAGTTCCCAGCACCCGCATGGTGGCTCACAACCATCATCTATAATTCAATCTGGTGTCCTCTTCTGGCATTCAGGCATACATCCAGGCAGAACACTGTATACATAATAAATAAATAAGTCCTTTTTCAAAAAATTGAAACAACACACAACTTGGACACCACTGGATCAGAGGACCAGACCTGGCTTGAACATGATGGCCAATCCAGTTCCCAAAGTTCTTCATTTGGAGGGGAGGAAGGTTTGAGACAGGGTCTGTATATATACTCTGGCTGCTCTCAAATTTGTGGTGATCTCCCACACCACATCTGTCTGTCTTCCAGATGCTAGGATGACAGGCACGAACAGCCATGCTGGCACCTTCCCACCTTTTCAAAAGGATTATCAGTTGCTGTTTAGCTCATGGTCAAGATTATTACCAATTTTGAATTCTCTACTTTCCCCCTTTTTTGAGACAGGGTCTCTCTACATAGTCCTGGCTGGCCTGGAACTCACTTATTTAGACCAGGCTGGCCTCACACTCACAGAGATCCACCTGCCTCTGCCTCCTGAGTGCTGGGATTAACATGTGTCACCATCCCAACTCTTCCTAAAAAAAAAAAAAAGCCATTTTGACAAATGTCAGTGTAAGATAAAGTTAAGCCACATGGGAACTTGGCCAAAAATAAAGTCAGGCTTTATTATGGAAAGTATGTGGCTGTATAAGTCAGAGTTTAGTTTGCTTACATATTCTGTGATGTTTGTGGTATTCGCCAGCTTCTTTTTTAAAAAAATATTTTATGTGTATGGGTGTTTTGTCTGTATGTGTCTGAAATGGCCAGAAAAGGGCATCAGATCCCCTAGAACTGGAGTTATAGGTTGTGGTGAGCCATCATGTGGGTGCTGGGAATCAAACCTGGGTCCTCTGCAAAAGCAGTCAGTGCTCTCAACTGCTGAAACTTATTTAAAAGTCTAAAGTTCAAAGTCTCTTCTGAGATGCATGGCGATCTCTTAACTATAATCCCCTGTAAAATCAAAATAAAAAAGCAGATCAAATGCTTCCGACATATAATGGCACAGGATATACATTACCATTCCAAAACATAGGGAAGAAAGCATAGTGAGGAAATACTGGACCAAAGCATGACCAAAAACCAGCTGCGCAAACTCCAAACTCTGCATCTCCATGTCTGATGTCAAAGTGCTCTTCAGATCTCCAACTCCTTTCAGCTTTGTTGACTGCAACACATTTCTCTCTCTCGAGCTGGTTCCACTCCCTGTTAACAGCTCTCCTTTGTAGATATCCCATGACTTTAGCATCTCTAACATCTTGGGGTCTCCAATGCAACCCAGGCTTCAACTTAACAGCTTCATCCAATGGCCTCTTTAGGCCTCCATTCAGGGACACCCTGACATGTGCCTGGCCTCAGCAGCTTTCCTTAGGCATGGAGGCAAATTCCATAAACTGTTTCGTCTATCCTTAATTTTAAAGCCAGAACCACATGCCTGAAGCTGCCAAGTTCTGTGCTTGCTGGGCTGGAACACGGCCCCCATGTTGAATTACATCTTCATCAGCTTTCTATTTTCCACAGTTTCCTTCACTGCCTAAGCTTGGCTGTTCTGGAACTCGCTCTGTAGACCAGGCTGGCCTCAAACTCAGAGATCCACCAGCCTCTGCCTCTGCTGGGGTTAAAGGTGTGTGCCACCACACATGGCTCTAAGTTTTTCTTTAATTTCTTTTTGTAAGTTGGAAACTTAGCTGGGTGGGATCTTGCCCTGAGGTCACCACTCCCTTTATTCCATTTCTTAATCTGTTTATCTTCTTGAACACAGGACTTAGCTCCATCCACTTTCTGGTTCTCCTTTTCTCCTCAAATATTTTTCCTTGCTCAGCTCGCTCCTTGTCACTACATATCTTCATTAGATACGTTAACACACTAGTAACCACACAACAGAGTCTATCCTAGGCTGTTTTGAAGGAATTAATCCAAAGTCTTCACTTTAGCCTCAGGCAAACTCTTCAGACAAGGGCAAAGAGCAGCCACATTCTTCACCAAAATAGCAGATTTCTAGGCAACATCCTAAAATTCTTCTCCTCTGAAACCTCTGGAGCCAGCCCCCCAGTTCAAATCACTATCAGCACCGCTGTCTTCCATACTTCTACTGGTATGGCCCATTAAGCAGTGCTTAAAACATTCCACTGTTTTCCCAGGTGAAACTCCCAAAGTGCAAATTCTCCAGATAAAAGCATGGTCAGGCCTATCACAGCAATACCCCACTCCTGGTACCAACTTCTGTCTTAGGGTTTCTATTGCTGTGAAGAGACACCATGACAAAGGCAACTCTTATAGAGAAAACATTTAATTGGGGTGGCTTACATTTCCAGAGGTTTGGTCCCTTATCATCATGATGTGACATGATGGTATATAGGCAGACATGGTGCTGGAGAGGAGATGCTACATGTTGATATGCGGGCAACAGGAAGTAGATTATCTCAATAGGCATGGCTTGAGCATATATGTGACCTCAAAGCCTGCCTCCACAGTGACACACTTCCTCCAACAAGATCACACCAACTTCAACAAGATCACACCTAATAGTGCCACTCCCTTTGGGGACCATTTTCTTTCAAACCACCAGTTTGTAAATGTTTTAAAAATTTACTTACTTATTTATACATGTATGCACATTTTGCCTGCATGTATGTCTGTGTACTACACGTGTGCCTAGTACCTACAGAGGCCAGAAGTGGGCATTGAATTCCTTGGTACTGAAGTTACAAATGGTTTAGAGCTGCCATGTGGGTGCTAGGAATGGAACCCAGTCAGGTCTTCTAGAAGAGCAGCCGATGCTCTTATTTGCTGAACCCTGGAAAAAAGTCCCTGGATTTTTTTTTTTTTTTCTTCCTTTTGGTTTTTCGAGACAGGCTTTCTGTGTGTAGTTTTGGTGCCTGTCCTGGATCTTGCTCTGTAGACCAGGCTGGCCTCGAACTCACAGAGCTCTGCCTGGCTCTGCCTTCCAAGTGCTGGGATTGAAGGCATGTGCCACCACTGCCCGGCTGCAGACCCTGGATTTTAAAGTGTGTGTGTGTGTGTGTGTGTGTGTGTGTGTGTGTGTGTGTGTGTGTGGATATTAGGTGTCTCTGGAGGCCAGAGAGAACAGATCCACCTGAAGCTGGAGTTACAGGCAGTTGTGAGCCACTCAACATGGTTGCTGTGACTTAAACTAGGTCCTCTGCAAGAACAGTAGCTGCTCTTAACCGCTAAGCTGTCTGTCTCTCCAGCCTGGATCTGTAGATAAAAAAACCACACACGACTTTTTTAAGGTTTATTTTTATTTTTGAGTGTTTTTCCTACACACACACACACACACACACACACACACACACACACACACACACACAAATGCACCACCTGGCTGTAGTACCTGCAGTTCCTGAAGGGGCCCGAAGAGGGAGTCCGGGACTCACACAACCCCTGGAACTGGAGTCAGATTGTTGAGAGCTGCTGTGTGGGTACTGGGAACCGAACACAGGTCCTCTGGAAGAGCACCTGAAGCAAGCACACTGCTACCTGACCTATATCCTCAGCCCTGGAAAAAATGATTTCAAGAAAATGCTGGATATTTTTACTTTTGAAAGTTTTTAGCAAATAGAATGAATAGGTTAAGATAAAATACATGATGTATATTAGATAACTAGACAATTGGAAATTTCAATTTACATTATTTGTGTGTGTGTGTGTGTGTGTGTGTGTGTGTGTGTGTGTGTGTATGGTGGTGTGGTAACAAAGCTGCAGATATACAAGAGTAATATAGGGCAAAGAAATTAAATTAACTTCCGCTACATTCAACTTGTGGCTTCCCCTCTCCCTGTCTAAGCATGACAAGAATGCACACCATCCCACAAAGCATGCTTTAACATACAGGCCTAAACAGTATTTGACAGGTAAGCAAGGAAGCAAATGCTATCTGTGGATGGGATTTTCTGCCTGCCCCGAAGTGTCTGTTATCGGCGTAAGCCTGTCAGGACTGGTTTCTGATCTTACCCAGCCATGGGGGAACTAACTTCATTCCACATCTCTGTAAAGTGGAGCCTGCTTCAGGTCCTTCCTAGCCTTCAAATCCTTTGGAAGTCCTGTCTTAGAGTGGTCCTGCCTCCTGGGGTGTTGACTAGCTCACATGGTAGCCAGAAGCCAGTCCAGAAGCTATAGGGCCCTCTCCATTTGTCACAGTAATATTTTCCCTCTATCTATCATACTGAATCAACCAAACAATAGTGATTTGCTGTTGGTTTAAATCTAGTCTTAATTGACAAATAATAATATTGTTTTTTCTTTTTTTACAACGAGCAATATTACTCTTTAACTTTCCTATGTAGACACTGATATTTTAAAAGTTAGGAATGCTTGAGTATCTGAAACATATTTTCTAAAGACTAGGATATTATGCAATGTATTTTCTTGTTTTTGTTTTTGAATACAGGCTAGCCTCAAATTATACGCAGTTGAAAGTAACCTTGAATTCCTGATCCTCCTGCCTCCACTTCCCAAATGCCACAATGCCTGGAAGAGGTGATGCTGAGGACCACGCTGTCAACAGAGCTACGTCTCTAGCTCGGAACTGTGCACACTGTGTTTACAGATCTGAACAAAGCAGGTAATTAAAAAATGCTGGTGTCTGGAGCCACCACATTTGGCAAAGGCACAGAGTTTCAGAAATTATTTAAATTGCTTATAATCGGAAGTTCACTGCTGTGGGGTCACAGCAAAGGCAACTTGGACTGGAAAGCCTTTGCTGAGGCTGTAAACCCGGGTGGCGGGGGCTCCCACCTGCCTGTTCTCAGAGCCCCCTTCCGTCACCCACAACACTCTCTGTTATAACTGCTTCACCTTAAAAGCAGTGATTGTGCTGGCTCAGTGTAAAAATCCACAGTAAGAACGTCATAAATAATTGTTGGGTAAGTGTTAAATAAATAACCAGCTATTGTCACTTAGTGATGTGCAGCCGAAGCAGCCAAGGGGACTCATGCACTTCACGACACAGCAATCATGGAGCACAGTGTTTGCTGGGTCCTGGGGTGACTACAGGTTCCCATCAAACTCTGATCGGTGGAACCTGCAGAAGTTGCCAATCATGTCCCTATAGTAAGACATATATACCTGTATAGCATACATATGACTATGAGCACCATGAAAAAATTTATGATTTTGGGGCTGGAGAGATGGCTCAGAGGTTAAGAGCATTGACTGATCTTCTAGAGGTCCTGAGTTCAATTCCCAGCAACCACGTGGTGGCTCACAACCATCTGTAATGAGATCTGGTGCCCTCTTCTGGCATGCAGTCACATATGCTGTATACATAATAAATAAATAAATCTTTAAAAAAAAAAAGATTTACTTATTATAACACGCTTCTATATTATTATATATGGGAGCTTTGTCTGTATGTACATCTGTACATCAGAAGAGGGCATCAGACAGTTGTGAACTGCCATGTGGGTGGTAGAAATTGAACTCAAGACCTTTGGAAGAACAGCAAGTGCTTTTATTTTTTCTCTTTTTTTTCTCCCCCAGAGCTGAGGACCAAACCCAGGACCTTGCACTTGCTAGCAAGTGCTCTACCACTGAGCTAAATCCCCAACCCCGCTTTTATTTTTTATTTTACATATATAAGTGTTTTGCTTATGTGGGTACCTATGTACCATGTGCGTGCCTGGTGCCCACAGAAGTCAGAAGAGGGCATCAGATTCCCTGGTACTGGAATTACTGATGGTTCCGAGTCACCATGTGAGTGCTAGGAATCAAACTCAGGTCCTCTGTAAGAGCAGTTAACTTTCTTAACCACTGAGCCATGGCTCTAGCCTCACGACATTTTTTTTTAAAGAATATTTTTCATGTAAATATTTTGATCATGTTTCCTCCTCGAATTCTTCAAGGATTCTCCCTACCTCCCTACCACCCAACTTTATGTTCTTTCTTACCTCTCTCTTTAAAAACAAACAAAGGGGCTGGCGAGATGGCTCAGATGTTAAGAGCACTGGCTGCTCTTCCAGAGGTCCTGAGTTCAATTTCCAGCAACCACAAGATGGCTCATGACCATTTATAATAGGATCTGATGCAGGTATATATGCAGAGCACTCATACATAAATAAATAAATAAATAAAATTAAGAGTCATTCATTTACTACGTTGCTAGGCAACATTATATATGGTAAAATGACCCCTACAGCTGGAATGAGAAAACTACATTTTTTTTTTTTTTCCCCGAGACAGGGTTTCTCTGTATAGCTTTGGTACCTGTCCTGGATCTTGCTCTGTAGACCAGGCTGGCCTCGAACTCACAGAGATCCACCTGCCTCTGCCTCCCGAGTGCTGGGACTAAAGGCGTGCGCCACAGCTGCCTGGGTCAGAGTCATTTCTTAATTAGAAAATTATGGATCTTATTTACATTCTATCTCAACCCTCAGAGAACTAGGTTCCTAAACATGCATTTTGTGTGCAGTTTGTATCTTAGCCCCATCTGTGTGCTATATCTACTGTGAGATAAATTATATTTTTGTGATCGTAGACTGAATGTGCCAGAGGGATGCAATAATATAAACTCAGTCACTAGTGGTCAGTGTTCTGCCTACTGTAAATTTACCTATAAAACTGTAGTCATGGACAGTCAGAACTACACAGTAAAACTCTGTCTTGAAAAGCAAAAAAAAAAAAAAAAAAAAAAGGTGACCATGGGCTGTAGGTGTGGGTCAGTGGTATGCTGCTTGCTTAGCATGTGAGAGGCCCTGGGTCCAATCCCCAACACCCACCCCTAACACTTTTTTAAATCATTAACACCATGAGTTAAACCCTCAAAATACTAGGATGATAAGTACTGGCCACCCAATGTGAAAGCATGTTTAAAAGGGGACCAGTTCATGACAGTACACACCAAAGATGTATCTCTCTTTAAAAATGACAGAATACAGCGACCCAGTTATTGTAATGTACATTACACAAACTCCAAACAGTTAACGAGGAATGAACAATCTGAGATATCCCAGAATATTAATACAATACACACACTGGGCTCTGCAGCTGGTTTCCTCCCAAGGTTCTGCCACCGTGAGGCAGTCGTTGAACAAAACTGACCACATACAGTGGCTTGTGTCAGCACCTAGGAGGCAGAGGCAGACAGGTCTCTTTTTTGATTTTGAGGCTAGCCTGATTCACAGTGAGTCCCAGCTGAGGTGAGGCAGTGAGGCCCTGTCTTAAAACAATAAAACGAAAACGCCAAATCAAGAAAAGGTCAGAGACAGGAATGAATGACTCTGGACATGTAAACCAGAGTTGGAGTCTCTTTCTTTCTTTCTCAGTTTTGCTCCTACATGTACTTACGTGTGACTATGTGGGTGTGAGTATGTGCACAGGAATGAATGCAGGTGCCCGCAGAGACCACAGGCATCAGATGCTCCTGGGGCTACAGTTACAGGCAGCTGGGGTGCTGGGAACTGAACTTGGGTCCTGTGCAAGAGCAATAAGCTCTTAACCACTAAGCCATCTTCCAGCCCATCAATTTTATTTTTTAATTTTTCGAGACAGGCTCTTGTGGGCCTGGAATTGGTTTTGTAGGCCAGGCTGACTGCCACTGGCTTCTACCTCTGGAGTGCTAGGATTAAGGGTGTGTGCCACGATGTTTGGCTGATACAGCTTCTTTTTTTTTTTTTTTTTTTGAGACAGGGTTTCTCTGTGTAGCTTTGCTCCTTTCCTGGAACTCACTTGGTAGCCCAAGCTGGCCTCGAACTCACAGAGATCCACCTGGCTCTGCCTCCCGAGTGCTGGGATTAAAGGCGTGCGCCACCACCGCCCGGCTGATACAGCTTCTTAAGTACTCCACAGTGGACTAGAACTTGTTTGGTAGCTGAGGTTGACCTTGAACTCCTGACCCTCTGGCTTCCTCTTCCCTAGTGCTGGAATTCCAGGTGTTTCCTACCATACCTGGCTGAATGTCTAAGTTTCTATATCATAAATCTACATCAGACATTGGGCAAGCAGTGAAACACATGGTCTCAGAAACAGAACTCAAAATTTGTCTGTTTGTTTTGTTTTGTTTTTTGAGACAGAGTTTCTCTGTTTCTCTGTGTAACAGCCCTTGCTGTTCTGGAACTCTCTTTGTAGACCAGACTGGCCTTGAACTTACAGAGATCAGCCTGCCTCTGCCTCCTGAGGGCCAGGATCAAAGGTATGCGCCACCCCCACCCCCCCAGTACAGAACACAAAATTTAAAAATAAAAGATCATTTTAAAAAAACCTACTTTATCATATATCTAGAATTTCTCAGCCTTAGAACTATTGATTTTTAAAAAATGTTTATATTTATTTTGAGACACAGTCTCATTCTGTATCCTTAGCTTGCCTAGAGGTAGCTATGTAAATTAGGCTGGCCTGGAACTGACCAAAATCTGCCTGTCTCTACTTCCCTGGATGCTGGGACTAAAGGCATGTAACCTATGTAAGATGGTTCAGCAGCATCCCTGGCCTAGACCTACTGGATGCAGAAGTTCCCCTTCCCTGCTTCTGACAATCAAATGTAACCTAGACAATGTCAAATTTCTATGTAAGACAAAATTATATCCAGCTGAGAAGCACTGTCGTACAGTGAAATCTCTAAAGTGATTTTTTTCTTACCCAGAGACCTGAAGAGATGACAAGATGGATGAAAAAGATCAGTCATGGAGCTGGAGGGATGGCTCAGAGGTTAAGAGCACTGGCTGCTCTTCTAGAGGTCCTGAGTTCAATTCCCAGCATCCTCACGGTGGCTCACAACCATCTGTAATGAGATCTGGTTCCCTCTGCTGGCCCGCAGGCATACATGCAGGCAGAATACTGCATACATAATAAATAAATAAATCTTAAAAAAAAAAAATCAGTCATGGTCCTCCTACCCAAGGAGGTAGGGAGCAGGCAAAGAGGTTGAATTGTGAGGTAGAAAGGTCATATTAAAACAGAAATAGATTAAATACAGAGTAAAAATATCAACTATAATTCCCGTGAGATAAATGTATACATCCATTTGAATTTCCTTTCTGTGAAGCTCTCTCTCAGTTTATTAAAGACAGCTCTGGCTGGCCTACAACTTGTTTGTCGACTGGGCTGGCCTCAATCCTCCTGCTTCTGCCTCCTCAGGACTAGGTTCACAGATGTGGGCCAACAGGTCCTACTGGAAATAATATTTCTGTTTCAGGCAAGAAAAGTATTTCCGGACCCTGATAATATTCGATGTGTAACTCTTGATTTAGTCAGTTAATTTGTTTTGCAATGCTGAGGACTGAATCCACCTCCACCACTGAGTCACATCCCCAGCTCCATTTAGTCATTTTTCAGATGACACGTGGTAGAAGACTGTCTTAAAAACTTTCAATACCTTTAATACAATTTCAAAACTGTATGCATTTAATTTATTTATTTTTGAGACAGAGTCTGACTGGTCTAGTACTGTGTAGACCAGGCTGGCCTTGAACTTATAGAGATCTGCCTGCCTCTGCCTCTAGAGTGCTGGGATTCACTTTATTAGCATGTGCCACCAGGCCTGTCTGGTATCAGTCTTTATGTGATGTGGCTCCCGAGGCAGCCACACCTGGGCTGGTCCATGCCTTGTTCAAGAAGATGAAACCACTAACTGGGTGTGGGCATCCCAGCAACATCAAAATGTCATCACTGTTTCAGAGAGCTTTCCTAAGACTCTCCTACTAAGTACAATTTAAATACCTTTCCAGGGGCAGGGGATGTAGTCACTTGATAAGAGAACACTTGTCCAACATGAACAAGGTCCTGGATACAACACCGACCACTGAGAAAACCAAAATGAAGCCAAAAGATTTGCTTATTTTTTAATGGCTTTTTTTTCTTGTAGACAACACACAATTAGGTGTCTATTTATTGCAGTCCCAGGGATTGGACCCAGGGCCTTTCTAGTGGGAGATAATGAACTGTACCTCCAGTCCTGCCATGGGTGGTGACACACACCTTTAGTCCCTGCACTCAGGAGGAAAACTAGGCAGATTGTTGTGAGTTCGAGGCCAGCCTGGTCTACATAGTGAGTTCAGGGCAGCCAAGGCTACATAGAGAGATCCTGTCTCAAAAACAGACAAACTCATACTTTAACCCTTCAATGACCAGACAGTACCTACAAGTCCATCTGTAAATTCTTCTGATTAGCTATTGTTTAAGAGGCAGAAAGATGGCCGCAGCATGGGTGAAAAGCACACTGGCCTTACAACCTGTGCTAGCCAGCTCCTCCCTTCTAGAAGGTCTTCTAAAAGTTAAAAGACCTAGAAATACATTAGACCGGCCTGCGCTCCTTCCCCGCCCCCCAAGGTGGAGGAATGTCATCAGCAGGACATACATTTTCAGGGTGCACTGAGTTGCCTCTTGGAAATGACCGAAGAAAGCAGGGGAGCATTTTGAGTTTTGCCCAAACTTGTTTTATGATCTCAGAATGGGGTACTGGTGTGTACGCAATTGTCAAATAGCTTACCGGACAGGGACACTTCCTGGACCTGGCTCACAAGGCTCTCTTTTGGGGGTGCATGTAATTTCATCCAGCTGGACCAGCACAGGGCCCTAATGCACTTGTAACTCATTTCAGTGTTTGTCTGCACATAACTTCCTTTAGAAGTACAGTCTCAGATTTAGGGAGTACCTTTTCTGATCATGTAGTCGGCCCTGCCTGCTTTTGATCAAAGCAGGTCAGAAAATTAAACTGTGGAATTTGTTATGAAAAGCTTGGCAGGAGAAGACTGATGTTCTGACGGCATATTTTGCCATCTCTTCAGAAAAAGGTAAGGATAAAAGAATGTAAAAGATTCAAAGAGTGCTCATCAGGGAGATTTTTCTTATTTTCCTCCTACCCAGAGTCTGCTTCTCAACAGGGAAATTAGGAAGCCTCGGGGCCAACCTTGATTCACTCAGCACCAAGATGAGGCCAACAAAGCCCTCAGAATCCATGCTAAAAAATTATCAGTCTTTTGAGTCACAACATCCAGACTCTGACATGTAGTCCAACAAAAATACAAGTGCAAGCCAGGCAGTGGTGGCGAAGCCAGGCAGTGGTGGCGTACACCTTTAATCCCAGCACTCGGGAGGCAGAGGCAGGCGGATCTCTGTGAGTTCAAGGCCGGCCTGCGCTACCAAGTGAGTTCCAGGATAGCCAGGACTGTTACACAGAAAAACCTTGTCTTGAAAAACCAAACCCCCCCCCCCCAAAAAAAACAAGTATAACAACATTGCAACATTAAGAAGGGGAAACAGCCCCTAAGTTCCACAAAATTAGACAGATGCTGGCTTTCACCGTAGTACAAGCAATACAACCTCTAAAACCTCTTTCCCATCAATTTACGGCTACGTAAGTGTCTCTCGGTCTGGTAAGTTGGACCGAATGTGTGGCTTGTCATGGGCCTCCTCCGCAGCCGGGTCATTCTCGTCACCAGACTCCACATAGATGGGCCAGTCGTCCATGTCGCTCTTCCCGTGGCATTCAGATGCCGCCTCCACCAGGCTGAGGTTGACGGGCACCAAGTCGTCATCCTCATCGTGCGCGTCGCTAACACACGTACAGCTGTCACACAGCCCGAAGCGCCGCAGCCCCTGGGACAGGTGGCTGGTGAAGGTTCTTCGACAGCCCTTGCAGATGATTGGACGGTTGGATCTGTGGACCTGTCATCACAAGTGGACACGGTAAACGTCACGGAAAAGGGGTCAAGGAGCCGGAGAGACGACTCAGCAGTTAAGAGTTCTTGCTGAGCAAATGGAAATACGTTGCTCTCCCACCCCTGTGTGCTGAGTCTGGTGGAAAACTGGGGATACAGCTTACTCTACATCCATATCAGGGGGATAGGCCCCCAGTCTGCCGGCCGCAGGAGGTCTGGCCTCATGACAGCCATCTTTGAGCAAAAACTAAGCTTCTTGGAGAATTTCTCTGTTCCCATGCCAGTGTTAACTTTCTAAGCATCTGGTAAAAAAAAAAAAAAAAAAAAAAGTCACCAGATTCTCTAAAAACCTGGGGGCGGGGACGACAGAGAAGCGAAAGGCAGGCTGACCCTCAGATCAGGAAGTGGACACAGCCGGGCAATGGCATCACCGACACTTACGCTCAGGGCGTGGCTCCGGAGGTGCTCCTGTCGGGTGAACCTCTTGCCACAGGTCTCGCAGGGGTAAGGCCGCTCGCCTGTGTGCGATCGGATGTGCCGCTTGAGGATGCCCTTCTGCTTGGCAGTGTAAGGGCAGAAAGGACACTTGTGCAGCTTGATGGGGACCACCAGCACGTCACCTGAGGAATCCAACGGACCGTAAACTGCAACAACCACTGGCACCTTTGGGGGGGGGGGGCCTGGGAAACCCCATCATCCCAGACAGAGAGGGAGGCCACCAACGCTACCTGCTAGCCAGCGGCAACTCTGGCTGGTTCCCCAAAGGTCAAAGGTCAAGTCAGTTTTCCTTCCCTGTGCTAGAGACTGAAGCCAGGGCCTTGCATGTGGTACACAAACATTCTATCACTAAGTGTTATCCCCACATACCCAGCTTGCTTTTTGGTCTTGAGCATTAGGCTTTAATGGCTGAGACATCTCTCCAGCCCATAAACTTTTTTTTTTTTCTGTTTTTTTTTTTTTTTTTTTTTTTTTTTTTTTTAATGCTGGGCAGTGGTGGTGCAGGCCTTTAATCCCAGCACTCAGGAGGCAGAGGCAGGCGGATCTCTGTGAGTTCGAGGCCAGCTTGGTCTACACAGTGAGTTACAGGACAGTGGGGCTGGGGAGAGAAATCCTGTCTCAAAAACAAAACAAAAACAAGGTGGACATCTCTTGAGGTGCAACATCTGATATTGTCCTCCGGTTTCCACATGCGCACACACACAGAGTACACAAAGAAACAATAGTCTGTATATAACAAGTACTCAATTAATATCAATTGATAGTGATGGCAGTGGCAGCATGACAGGGGTGACAATCATGACGGGGGTGGGGGCGGGGGCCGGGGGGCGGGGGGAGGGATCGGATGGACACACGGGACGGACACGGGACACAAGGCACAGATAAATGTTGGTAGAGAGAATGCCTGTGATCAAAACTCACCCGAGTCCTCTCTATACCAGTCATTCTGAACGTCCATCACCGAACTCACGGCCACTCCTGGCCCTTCCAGTCTCCCCTCCACACTATGAGAAAAGTGATGATCCGAGTCATCTTTGCTCTGGACAGCACCGCTGTGCAGGAGAGCCTCCAGAAACTGCTTCACATGGTAGTTGCTATACGTCAGGTCCAAGGCCTGGTTACTGGACAGGCCTTCCTCCGCATGGGCCAGGGGCGTCACGTACTGCCGCAGACGTTCGCCAGCCTCCCCCTCCACTCTGGCAATATCAAATTCCAGCTTGGGTTCAACCCGTCTGGGCACAACAGAAAGGTCACTGTCAGAGGAGCCAGAGCCCTGGCTGCCTTGCACCCCCAGTTCCAAGGGATGGCAGTCCTCGCAAGGGGATGCTCTTGTACACTCCACGCTCCCTTCTCCCTCTCCTGGGGAGGAGACAAAGCTCTTGGTACAACAGGAAGTCCCCTCCAATCCTGAACTTGGACTCCCGCTGTCTATCTGGCGAGCTGCAGCGGCGGCGGCGGCGGCAGCGGCAGCCGCGGCCGCGGCCACAGCTGCGGCCACAGCAGCTTCCTTCTCCATCTTCCGGCAAATGTCAAGGGATGACCTGATGTAGGCCTTGCAGAAGTTGACCACGTCATTCATCTGCAGGTAGCTGGCAGCTGACATAACTTCAATCACATTCTCACCACACAAGTCCAGCTTCCCCGAGTAGAGGAAATCTAAGATGGTGGAGAAGGCGTCGGAGGTGACGATGTCCAGGGAGGCCGTGCTGTGCCGCCCACTGTCCTGAATGTAGTGAATGAGCAGGGCGCGGAAGTAGCCACTGTTAGCGAACAGAATGTTCCGGTGGGCCTTGAAGATGCGCCCTTCCACGATGATGCTGCAATCACAGAAAAAGTCCCTTTTCCGCTGCTCATTCAACTCCCCCAAGAGCTTGGCACCATAGGCCTGCGCCTCCATTTCTGCACCAGCCGCTGCTGCTCTGGAGGGGCCTGGAGCTCTGCCAAGATTTTTATTTAAGTTAATTCACGAACCCCAACCTTACTGTTCTGGTGGACGACCCACCAACACCCACCCCCATGTCTTCCCCCCAACCCGCCCCTTCAAAGCCCACCAAAATCACCCAGAAGGCTTTACCCACTAAACCGGGCCTTTTCCTAATTTGGTCTGATTTGGATTGCTGCCTCGGCGGAGTGGCCTCCAGGGTGTAAAAAACTTATCACTTACCATAAGCTGTTCTCATTTTGTTTTGATTTTCTGTAGCCCGGCCTTGCATTTTCTAAGTAGCCAAGGATGGTCTTGAACTCCTGTGATTACAGGGGTGGTCACCACCTCCAGTTTATGTAGCGCCCGCACCCACGCTGCCTGTGCGCAAGGCCAGCACTCTACCAACTGTTCTATGTCCCTGGCTTTAAGATGTTCATATATATCATATATTCTATTTTAAAACACTGGCTCGGGGCTGGAGAGATGGCTCAGGGGTTAAGAGCATTGACTGATCTTCCAGAGGTCCTGAGTTCAATTCCCAGCAACCACATGGTGGCTCACAACCATCTGTAATGAGGTCTGGTGCCCTCTTCTGGCCTGCAGTCATACATGCTGTATACAGAATAAATAAATAAATCTTTAAAAAAAAAAAAAAAAAACACTGGCTCAGGGCTGGAGAGATAAGAATTAAGAGCACTTGTTGCTCCTGCAGATGAACTGGGCTCAGTTCTCAGTACCCACATGGTGGTTCACTACCATCCTTAACTCCAGTTCCAGGGTTTCCAAAAAAACCTCAGCCGACCTCCATGGGTACCAAGCATTCATGTGGTACACATATATACATGCAGACAAAACACTCACATAAAATAAATGAATCTTTAAAAAACATTCTTTTTAAACCAAACCACTGGTTCAATGGTTTTCACGATTGTGGGGAGCCCAAAACAGCCTGACCACACAGCTGCCATGAAGGCTTACTGGCAGGAACCACTCGGTTCCCAGGAAAAGCCATAAGCTAACCCCACCCAGGGAGGGCCAGCATCTAAGGGGAAATACCTGACATTCCAAACGTTCTGTTCCAACCATTATAAGATATCACCAGGTGTCCTTTAGCCCAAGCACACACCCATTTCCCTTTTACCAAGATGACCCTAGACAATTAGGGTCCTGAACCCTGGAAATCTCCTCATCTTATATAATATTAGAGGGACCAGTCTTAATATTATACATCCCAGGGGCTCTGGAGAGAGAACTACTAACGGCGAGGACTATTTTCAGGAAATACAATCTCAGCACACTGAGCTCTATAGTCCACTTGCTTTAATTCCTCTGGCATAACATCCTTTATTCCCAGCTTCAGTTCTGTTTTCATGCCTAGCTCCTTTTTTGCCTGATTTCTCTCTATATTTATCTACTGCTCCCTCTAAGTTCTATGTTAATTCTCTCGTCTTAATTCTGCCTCATCTAGGTTCTTTTCATCTTGTTCTTACCCAGCTAGTACTTCCCCATCTGATTCTTCCTCATCTTTCATCTCGTCCACACGTACTCTCCTTATCCCTCTCTGTTCTCTCCGTTTTCCACGTTCCTCTTAAGTCTCCCAGGAATCCAGTTATAAACCTAAGCAATAGCAAGCTCCTGGTTGAGCAAGGTCACCAGGCTTGAATTCTACAGGGTCATAAAGGCAAGTAAGAATTTTCCTCAGGCAGTGACCAGGTTTCCAGGGTCAAAGGGAGGGGTGATAAGAATCACATAAAGGGGCAGTAATTGTTAATTATCATTTGCAACCCAAAAGGGAAGTGACCAATGGGGAAATGAATTAACTAAAGGCTAAATTTGGGTAATATCTAAGAAGAGGGATCTTACATGCTCCACTATAATCTTTTTTTTTTAAGATTTATTTATTCATTATGTATACAGATTATGCCTGCATGTATGTCTGCAGGCCAGAAGAGGGCCTCAGATCTCATTACAGATGGTTGTGAGCCACCATGTGGGTGCTGGGAATTGAACTCAGGTCCTCTGGAAGAACAGCCAGTGCTCTTAACCTCTGAGCCATCTCTCCAGCCCCGCTCCACTATAATCTTAAACATGATTGGTAGAAAATGTTAAGACTCTAAATGTTGCTAGGTCAATGGGAGAAAATAAAACTGCCTTCTTTTTTCCTGTGGCTCCTATCTGTCCAAGCTATCTGCCGTTTTTCTGCAGGGTGGGGGAAGATGTGCTCGGTCGCTAGGCAACCTGTGTACAGCTAGATGCCTCTGGTGATAGTTAAAGGGAGATCTGGAACTAGAGGTAAGATTTGGGAAAGGAGGAAGTTAAACTTAATTGGCACATCCGCCAGGCCTTATCAAACAGGTAGTCTGGACACTGTTCTTAGAGAGTACAGAGGTATCTCTGATAAGGTACTTTCCTCCGTCTGGGGATGGACCTGGCCGGATGCTGCCAATGACGATAATTACAGGGAGGCTGTGCACAGCTGTCAGTTCAGGTTATCTAAATATTCCTTTAGTAGAGGGAAAATGGTGCCCAATAAATGATGGAAAAGCTACAATAGCACACAAGAAACTCACAGCAGGAAACGGCTGATAATCAAAAGCCAACTATCACCAAGGCTCCTTGAGTCTCAGCCTGACCTCTGGAAGGCCCTTGGCTTCTTCCAGGTATTAGCTTTGTCATCATCAGCTGAAATGCTACTTTGTATATTTTTGCGGCTTGCAGCACCCTCACCCCACCCTGCCCGGGCTCAGCACTCTCTAATCTTACCACTGCATCGGACACACAGAGGGTCCAAACCGGAGCATGAATAAAGGCTCTTTGCCTTTACACACGGTGGTCTTTTGGGGTCCCCGCAATCTGAGCATAACAATGATGTAGACTGTTTAGAATCTAACATATAACTGGGTTAAAAAATAAAAAAGAGCCGGGAGGCATGCCTGTAATCCCAGCACTCGGGAGGCAGAGCCAGGCGGATCTCAGTGAGTTCCAGGCCAGCCTGGTCTACAGAGCGAGTTCCAGAACAGGTAGGACTGTTACACAGAGAAACCCTGTCTTGAAAAACAAAACTTAAAAAAAAAAAAAAAAAAAAAAAAAAGGGCTGGAGAGATGGCTCAGAGGTTAAGAGCAATGACTACTCCAGAGGTCCAGAGTTCAATTCCCAGGAACCACATGGTGGCTCACAACCATCTGTCATGAGATCTGGTGCCCTCTTCTGGCGTGGAGGCATACATGCAGGCAGAACACTATACATAATAAACAAATCTTTAAAAAAAAAAAGTAATGCTAGCTAGCTGCATGTGGGCACAGTACGTGTGTTTTACATGGATTCTTTCTACAACTTTCTATAAAAACCTTGAGAGGAGGAGAAGAACAGGTATGGTGGTACATAACCTGTGATCATTGTATTCACGATGGGACCCTGTCTATAAATAAACAAATGGGGGATGGAGAGGGCTCGGTCATTAAGAGAACTTCCTGCTTTGGGGCAGCTCATAACCACTTCTAACTACAGTTCCAGGGGATTCAATACCCTCTTTTGGCCTCCATAGGTACTCATACACATACAAATAAATAAAAATATTATCTTCTAAAAAATGTAAAATAAAACCCAGCTGGGTGATGGTGTTGTACAACTTTAATCCCAGCACTCTGGAGACAGAGGTAAGCAGATCTCTGAGTTCGAGGCCAGCCTGGTCTACAGAGCAAGTTCCAGGACAGCCAGAATCACACAGAAAAATCCTGTCTCAAAAACAAATAAATAAATAAAAACAAGTGTAATTCTAGCATTTGAGAGGCAGAGACCAGAGGATCAAGAGTTAATCATCTTTTTTTTTGCACTTATTTATTTATATTGTATGTGTATGTATGTATACAAGCATGTATGTATGTATGTAATGTATATAAGTATGTATGTATGTGAGCATGTGGGTGCCATGGAGCACACGCAGAAGTCAATATTCTGTTCTTTGACCATATCGGTTCTGGAAACTGAACTCTGATCACTAGGCTCAGTGGCAAGTGCATTCATACTGAGCCATCTCACCATCCCCACGATCATCTTTGACCACGTAGAGAGTTCAAAGCCAGCTTGGCCTAGCATTGCGGCTGTCTCAACAAACAAACAAAAAGGCTGGGAATGTGGCTCAGTTGGCAGAGTGCCTGCCTAGCATATAAAGGCCCGGGTTCCATCCCCAGCCCTCCATAAACCGAATGTGGTGGCAGATGCCTATAATCCCAGCACTAGTGAGGTAGAGGCAGGAGGATCAGGAGTTCAAGGCCATTGTCAGCATTATAGCTAGTTCCAGGTTAGCCCATAACACAACAGCCTATCTCAAATAAACAAATAAGTCCCTTGTAAGTCCTCATTTTGTTTATTTTTCTGATAAAGAAATCAAAGATAGGAAATGACCTAGCTATGACAGAACACAGACTCAAAACTGGCTTTGTTGGTGTCCAGTCAACGGGTCTTACGACTGTGTTCTAGGTTCAAGTGACACAGTTTCCTTTTCAGTGTCCTCATCTGTACGTAGAGATTAGCCAGCAGCCTCAACGCTTATCTTCTGAGGCAGGAATGGCCCCTGTGGTAGTTTGAATGTAACTGGCCCCCATAATCTCTATTAGGAAGTGTGGATTTGTTGGAGGAAGTGTGTCACTGTGGGGGCGGGCTTGAAGTTTCCTATGCTCAGGATACTGCCCAGTGTCTCAGTTCACTTCCTGTTGCCTGCAATATGTAGGACTCTCAGCTCCTTCTCTAGCACCATGTCTGCCTGCATGCTGCCATGCTCCCCATCATGATGATAATGGACTAAACCTCTGAAACTGCAAATGAGCCACCCCAATTAAACGTTTTCTTTATAAGAGTTGTCATGGTCATGATGTCTCTTCACAGCAATAGAAATCTTAAGACATCTTCTACCACTATTTTGTGGGAAAATCTGATAGATTCTTGGCCCGTCAGCATACACACCCCCTTCTAAGGGTCCTGGTACCCCTTAGGCTGCTACACTTATTCTTCCCCCACTCTTGGCCAACGTGAAGCTGGCACCATCCAGCTCAGCCTCCAGGTGTATCAGCTGTCATGTAGGCTAATACAATCAATGTATCTTACTCTCTGACCGTCACTGACTCAGCGGTGGGATTGCAGCCTGATCATAACCAATGAAAAGGAATGGAACCTTTCTTGGGCATCTGAAAGGGGCACTCGGCTCTGGAACTCATAGAATGTGAGGAATGCGCTGCTAAGCCACCAGAGGAACCAGCCTAACAAAGATGATAGCCTGGAACCTGGGGACACTAGCTAAGCCCTGGCTCGAGCTGTGCCAGAACCAATGAGTCCCTTTTTGCCTTAGTGACTGAACCCTCAGTGACTGGACTCTACTACCCTTGGTTAATGTCTTCCTACTACCTCAGTCCTGGCCGGCTCTGTCAGAAGACAGCACGCTCTTTAAAGGCATAGGTGTGTCTTATTAAATCTGACGGCACTCACAGCACCGGACAGAGCGAGTGCTTTGGATAAAGGATGTTTGCTAAGTTAAAAGGTACGCTCCTATTTTTAACTGCCAGGCAGAACACATATAATCAAGCTTAGAATCTTCCCAGTGGTGAGGAACATGGAGGGGCTAGCTCTCTGCTCCAAGCGCTCCCTCCCTCTCCCATCAAACTGCAGCCATCCATTAACCACCCTTTCCTTTACCTTCTGACCCACTGAACTCAGAGCAGTCCTGACCACAAATGCAGTCAGCTCTCTGTAGCAGTGGCTTCTATATCCATGCATTCAGTTAACCATGGACTAAAAACATTTGAGAGGGAAAAAGTCAAACCTGCTTTATTTTTTTTTTATCTATCCATCCATCCATCCATCCATCCATCCATCCATCGTGGGGGGATACTAGGGGGCACCTGTGCCACAGCATTCATGTGACGTTCAGAGAACAACCTGTGGAAGCTGGTGCTCTCCTACCATGTAAGTTCCTAGAAATCAAACTCAGGTCATCAGGCTTGGCAGCAAGCACCTTTACCCACAGAGCCATATCGCAAGCCTAATTCCTATATTTTTAGGTTCATTTTAAACTCAACAAAATTATATCCTAATTTGAAAAAGCTTCCTCATCCAAAGTAGTTAAAGTAAACACTATTTGAAAAGGAAGAACACTGTCTTGGGTCTGTAGAATTCTTTTTTTAAACATACTTTATTTTTACTGTATGAATATTTTACCTCCATGTATGTCTGACGGCCTTCCATATACCCAGTCCCTGTGGGAGTTCTAAGAAGGTGTCAGATTCCCTGGAACTGGAGTTATAGGTGGCCATGGAGCCACCATGTAGGTGCTGGGAATTGAACCCAGGTCCTGTGCAAGAACAGCCACTGCAATTAACCACTGAGCCATCTCTCCAGCCACTGAGCCATCTCTCTAACCACTGAGCCATCTCTCCAGCCACTGAGCCATCTCTCCAGCCACTGGGCCATCTCTGTAACCACTGGGCCATCTCTCTAACCACTGAGCCATCTCTCCAGCCACTGAGCCATCTCTCTAACCACTTAGCCATCTCTCTAACCACTGAGCCATCTCTCTAACCACTGAGCCATCTCTCTAACCACTGGGCCATCTCTCCAGCTCCACAGCTATAGAACGCTACTGCTCCCAAATAAATCCAGGACATCTCCCACTATGTCCTCATTCCTTTCTCTGGCCAGCCTCATACACCTAACAGCTGTTGCTCCTGTCTCTGACAATCAAAATACTAAGGGACAAATGGGGTCTAGAAAAATACTTATTTTTTAAAGACAGGACCTTGCTAGGTAACTCTGGCTGGCTTGGAACTCTCTATGTAAACCAGACTAGCCCAAACTTGCCTTGGCCCTCCTGTCTCTGCCTCCAGAGCGCTGGGATCCTGAAAAACACATTAAAATATTACTTTCATCTCTTGTAGCTCGAAAGGCAGACCAGCCAAATCGACAACATCAGATCTTTGTGCCGATACCCTGTGCGCTTGAGGGTATAATTTACACATCAGTTTAGAGAGGGAATTTGGCAATATTTATTTGGCAAAACTTAAAATACAAGCCAGGAGCTGGGCAGTGGTGGCACACACCTTTATTCTCAGCACTTGGGAGAGGCAGAGCCAGGCAGATCTCTGTGAGTTCGAGGCCAGCCTGGTCTATAGTGTGAGTTCCAGGACAGCCAAAGCTGTTACACAGAGAGACCCTGACTTGGGGGGGCGGCGGGGAGTGGGGGGGGTGGAATGCAAGCCAGGTGTAGTGGTCCCAGCTACTGGGAAGCAGAGGCAAAGGGACAGTTTTAGGTCAGGAGTTTGATGCTGAGAAGTGAAGCATTTTAAGACCCCCATCTCAACAACAAGAACTCAAATGCCTTTGCCTCCACATTCATTGTTAAACTTACCCCTCTGGAAGTATCCTACAAACGTTGAAGTATGAATTCAGACAGATGCATTGTACAACTGTCTCACCATGTAGTAGCCATGGCTAGCCTAGAATGTACATCAATCCTCCAGCCTCGGCCACCCAGACAGATGCACTACCATGCACTCTCACAAAATTAGAAACAATTTAGATCTCCATCAACAGGCAACAAGTTAAATGAGGTTTCAGTTGCAAGGTAGAGGAGCATGAACATATTATTTAAACAGGATGAAATGAAGTCCATGGTGCCTTCAGAAACATCACATCAGATAAAGCCAGGAGACCATGAAGACAGGGATTTCATGGTTTGGTGTGGTTTCTTCCCCCTCCCAATAACAAGAAATACCACAAAAGACTTCCAGAACTACCATCCTGTCCAAAGGCCATGATCACCTTACACAAAAAAGACTTCCTTGGGGCTGGAGAGATGGCTCAGCAGTTAAGAGCACTGGCTGCTCTTCCAGAGGTTCTGAGTTCAATCCCCAGCACCCACATGATGGTTCACACCATCTTTAATGTGATCTGGTGCCCTCTTCTGGCCATTCAGACCGAGCACTGTATACATAATAAATGAATGAATAAATAAATAAACAAACAAACAAATAAATCTTTTTTAAAAAAGACTTCCTCAAGGATGTCTGCCTGGCACCTGCCTGTTTAGCATTTGAATAGACAACATCATTTTTTTTCTGTGTGTGGAGGTGGGTTGTCTGTTTTTTTGGGACAGGGTTTCTCTGTGTAGCCCTGGCTGTTCTGGAACTCATTCTGTAGACCAGGCTGGCTTTGAACTCAAGGAGATCCTCCTGCCTCTGCCTCCCAAGTGCTGGGATTAAAAGTATGCACCACCACTGCCCGGCTGACAACATTCTTGTTAATGATCTTTGTAGCAAGGATTAATGTTTCAAACTACTTTATATCATTCCTATTTTGCCTTTAAACTTTTCCCTTTGACTCCACCCCCTGAACACGCACAGAGTTTAACTATTTAGATTCCCAATGCTTTGCTAATCAACTCCCAAATGAACTATCTACTCTTTAAAGAATCTCTTGATTGTTGAGCTGGAGAGGTGGGTCAGTGGTTAAGAGCACCCACTGCTCTGCCAGAGGACCTGGGTTCAATTCCCAGCAGCCACATGGCGGCTCATAACTGCCTGTAACTCCAGTGCCAGTGGAACCAGTGTCCTCTTCTGGCTTTTGTAGGTACCAGGAGCACACATGGCACACAAATGTACACGCAGACAAAACACCCATACAAAAGAAATTAAATGAAGAAAATTAAAAAGACACAATCATCTAGAACAACCTATAATCAACTGAAAATGTCACCAAAATATACAAATAAATAAAACAAGGTTAAAAAAACTATAGTGTATGTGTTTACTGACATATAGTGAAATTTTTTTTTCTGGAAAATTATACAAGAAGGATACAACAGCAGAAGTATTAGGGATAAGAAGTGTATCAAAAGAATCTTCCATTTTCACTTCAAACTTTCCTGGTCAGGTGTGGGGTACACATCTTTAGTCCCAGCCAGGAAGGATGAGGCAGGAAGATCACTTGAGCCCAAACTTGGTACATAATCAGACAATACTTATTTACACCAGCTCGGCTGCTCTCTGGTGCTTCATCCCCGGGCTGTGCTGGAAGCCACTATTTCTCACTGAGAAGCCCAAGCCGCTAAACGCTGCTCTCACACACAGTTATCCACACACTCACACACAGTTACCCACGCACTCACACACAGTTACCCACGCTCTCACACACAGTTAGCCACACACTCACGGCACTCGGTCTACCCATGTTCCAACTCAATGCAACAGTCACTGACTATTGGGCCAGTGAGAGTTCAGCAGAGAAAAGCACTTGGTACCACGCCTGATGGCCTGAGTTTGATGCTCAGAGCTCATGGAGGAAGGAGAGAACCACCTCCTAAAAGCTGTACTTGGACCCCCACATGAATCTGTACACACACATAAAACAAATAAACCTAATTTAAAAAAAATTAGCCAGGCAATGGTGGCACACACCTTTAATCTCAGCACTCGGGAAGGCAGAGGCAGATGGAGCTCTGAGTTCAAGACCAGCCTGGTCTACAGAATGAGTTCCAGGACAGCCAGGGCTACATGAGAAACCCTGTCTCGAAAAAGCAAAAATTGGGTTTGGGGATTTAGCTCAGTGGTAGAGTGCTTGCCTAGCAAGCACAAGGCCCTGGGTTCGGTCCTCAGCTCTGGGGAAAAAAAAAGAAAAGAAAAAGAAAAAAAAAAATAAATTAATTAATTAAAGCCAATTACTAAGTACGGGGGCTGGAAATGAAGCTCAGATGGCCGGTATTTGTCTTCCTTGCACAAGGTCCTGGGTTTGATCTCCAGCACTGGGTAAACTGATCTCGTGATGTAAGCCTCTCCTGGACTCTTGAGGGAATCCTAGCCAGGCTACAGGACTTTCAATCAAGAGTCAAAAGCGGGGGGATGGCGAGCTGGCTCAATAGTTAAAGAGAAAACTGTTTTCCAAAGGACCTGAGTTAAATTCCCATTGCTCGAACCAGGTTGCTCACAACTGCCGGTGACTGTGCTCCAGGGGTATCCACATCTCTGGCCTCCGTGGGCAGCAGCATTCCAAGGCCCAGACCCACACACATACATTTAAAAAAAAAAAAAAGGCAGCTTGACTTTTGCTTGTCCCCCTTTTACCGCCATTCATTTTGCTTTTTTTTTTTTTTAAGATAGACTCTGGCTATGTAGACCAGGCTAGCCTTGAACTTGCTTCCACCCTCCCGCCTCTGCCTCCCCGGTGCTAGGATTACAGGTGTGCACCACCACTGCCTGGCCAGCCCCCTCTTTCCAACAACTCTCCTCCAGTCCCACCAACTTGAGAAAAAAAATTGCTAGACTTTCCTGTGCATCATTCATTAAGAAGCGCTATTTACAGAGCGAGATCCAGGAAAGCTACACAGAGAAACCCTGTCTCGGAAAATCAAAAAAAAAAAAAAAAAAGCTCTATTTAATCTAAGCACTGGGAGGCAGAGGCAGGTGGATCTTTGTGAGCTCGAGGCCAGCCTGATCTACAGAGAGAGTTCCAGGACAGTCAAGACTACACAGAGAAACCTGTCTCGAAAAGCCACACACACACTCACACACCCCCAAGAGGGCTAAGCAAACTACTTGACAACCACGTTAGCCTTACACTACCACAGTGCAGAGTATTTTCAGTTTTCAGAGGTGGAAACTGAGGTTCGAAGATACAGATTACACGCCCAGGATTTCGAATCCATATTCAACTGATTCCAGAGAGGAGATCGTTAACCACTGTTTATTGATCTCCCCAAACCCGGTAACAAACCTGGCGCTAACCAGGAAGCCACTCCCTCCTCCGACCCTTTGCAGGGGTAGAATTTCTGACCAACTGCGATTTCGGTTCTCCTGCTCAACTGCTCTCAAGACAGAGGCAACAATCCATCCTGAGTCAGACGACCTGAGGAGGCCACTGGAACCAGGTACTGGGCACAGTCCCTGGTGTCTGGCTGTGGAAACCGAGGCCTTGCCTCTCCCGTGTCTTCCCACTGGCAAAGTGACCATGGCCGAGGCGGCCACTGGCCAAGCCTGGCCAAGCCCTGGCACTCAGGTATGGTTCAGGATCAGAACGAGCAGAAGCTAGAACTCCCACATGGACCACACGGGGAGGACCACCCACAGCCAGGGAGGAGGCACGTGCCTCGTGTCCGCCCTCCCCAAGCAAGAAGAGGGAGGGTCTGCCCCTCTGCGCAGCTGGGGTCCAGGGAGTTGCTGGGCCGGGAGGTCCAGAGCAGGCTGCGAAAGGCAAGCGTGCTTGCTACCCACACCCGGTCCCCTGAGCCAGCCTCCCGAGGTGCCCTCAACCAACTTTTCCCCAAAACCAACGAAAGCCGCTTCGGCACCGGATGCTGGGTTCTCACCTGGCACGGGTTCCAGCCACCGACAACGATCAGCGCGTAGCGACACGCCCCCCTTTTCATTCACCTGCGCCCTCCGGAGAGGGGCGAGGGAGTCGGCCAATGGTGGGAGAGCTTGGACTGAAGAAGGCGGGCCCTCCAGCCAGCAGGTTCCTCAATGGTCCCGGCACCCACCTCTGGAGGATGCGCTCTGAAGGCTCCAGCGTTGACGGGGTGATGGGAGTTGTGGTCTCAGCTCTCTCTTTCAAGGAATGAGCTAGTGGACAAAACTACAAGTAAGTACCAAGATGCTCAAAAGGTAAGAATCAGCGCTCCTGCTGGGTGGTGGCGCACACCTTTAATCCCAGCACTCGGGAGGCAGAGGCAGGCAGATGTCTCTGAGTTCGAGGCCAGCCTGATCTACAGAATGAGCTCCAGGACAGGCACCAAAACTACACAGAGAAACTCTGTCTCGAAAAACCAAAAAACCAAAAAAAAAAAAAAAAAAAGCAAAAGTCCTACATAGAGCTGGAGAGGTGGTTCGGTGTTTAAGAGCATGTACTGCTCTTGCATAGGGCCTGAGTTCACATTCCATCCACATCAGGCTGCTAGCGACCACCTGTAACTTCAGCTCCAAGTAATCTGATGCCCCTTCTGGCCTCAGGGGAACCTGCATGCGCATGCACATACTCACAGACATCCATGTACACAGGATGTTTTAAAATGTTAAATTAAAAAGATAAAATAAGTGGGGGTGACCGGGCGGTGGTGGCACATGCCTTTAATCCCAGCACTCAGGAGGCAGAGGCAGACGGATCTCTGTGAGTTCGAGGCCAGCCTCGGCTCCAAAGCCAGTTCCAGGAACGGTGCAAAGCTATACAGAGAAACTCTGTCTCGAAAAACCTAAAAAAAAAAAAAAAGTGGGGGTTGAAATGATTACCCAATGAGTACGTTGTATGCACAAACATGAAGAAATTAGACTTCTTTCTCTCATAGGTTTGACCAAAATGTAAATGCATCCATTTTTTTCCTTTACCGACTTTTGTTTCCTGATTTCTTCTGGAATCCATGTGCATGACTGGTGACTGTGGAAGCTGGAGAGGGCTTTGGATCTCCTGGAACTGGAGTTACAAACTATTTTGAGGCATCATGTGGGTGCTGGGAATCAAATCTAGGTCCTTTGTAAGAGCCGAATTGCTCTTAACCACAGAACCAACACTCCAGCCACACCCATAATAGACAAGGCTTAAAATGTATCATACAATGCCTTATTGTTATTATTATTATTATTATTATTATTATTATTATTATTAGAAACAGGGATTCTCTGTATAACCCTGGCTTGTCCTGGAACTCGCTTCATAGACCAGGCTGACCTCAAACTCAGAGATCTGCCTGCCTCTGCCTTCCAAGTGCAGGAACTAAAGGCATGTGTCACCACTGCCCAGCCTACAATGCCTTCTTTTTGTTTGCTTGTTTTTTGAAGACAGGGTTTCTTGGATTAACGGCGTGCACCACCACTGCCCAGCCTTCTTAATAACGATATTCTCAAGCCTACTCCCTCATCCTTTAACGCCCTATGTTTCCTGTCCTAAATGCTAATAGCTCATACTACCTTGTCCAGGACTTCAGGATTATTAACACAGCAGTCCTTCCTATACACTCAGTGATGCCTAACCCTTACAGTCTCTCAGATTCCCTCCTCTACCCCTCATTTTACCGTTTCCAACCTTAAGTTTCTTTCTTTCTTTTTAAATAGTATTCTTTTTATTTTTATTTATGTGCATTGGCATTTTGCCTGCATGTATGTCTGTATGAGGGTGTCAAGTAGTCTGGAACTGGAGTTACATACAGTTGTGAGCTTCCATGTGGGTGCTGGGAATTGAACCCAGGTCCCCTGGAAGAGCGATTAGTGCTCTTAACCACTGAGCCATCTCTCCAGCCTGAGGATGCTTTCTTTACAATTCCTTTACACTCAGATTCACATGACCCCTTTGCCTTCACCTGGAGGACCCTATCATTGGAACAGCATCTCAGCTTATTTGAACTACCCTTCCCCAGGGGTTCCAAGATACCCTCACCCCCCACCCCCATTTCTTCAGCCAGGCCAGTCACTGACTTCCTTTCTCTTGACCTGTCTCCTGGACACTTATTCTCAACTTCTTAGGAGACAAAGGACCCAGAGTCTCCCATTCCAAACCTCAGCTTTCTGTCCTTTAGATCAAGTATCTAGACTTTCTCTTGTCCTCTAACAGCCATGAACTCACTCTCAGTCATAGAGTATCTGCCGAACTGCAGTCCCTCACACCTCCATCCACCAAGAACGAAATTCTCTCCTTCTGTACGCCTGGCAGGGTACATCAGAACCTGGGTTCCCTGCTTTGCTTGCCCCCTCTATGAGCCTCTGGGTCTTTTACCATATTTTGTTTTGTTTTTCAAGACAGGGTTTCTCTGTGTTGCCCTGGCTGCCCTGGAACTCGATCTGTAGACCAGGCTGGTCTTGAACTCACCAAGCTCCTCTTGCCTCTGTCTCCTGAGTTCTGGAATTAAAGGCGTGCACCACCACCGCCCCAGCTGAGCCTCTCACACCAAGCCTGCCAGCCTGTTTTCTCTCACCTCTGAGAAGCACTCATACAGGTCCTGTGCTGACTCCCCCAGACACTGACCAATGCTTTATCCTGATACTGCTGAAAAGTGGGGACTGGCTCTGGGGATTTGGAGCAGATGAGAGGACCTACCATTGTCCCTGTTGCCTGTTTTTCCAAACAGCTAGGTCCAACGGCTAGGGGATGGCATATTGGTGAAATTATTAAGGCCAGGAACTTCCAGACCAAAGCTGGAATGGCTACCCACTACAATGGCAACCTTGCCTACACTTGCCGGCAGCAGCCTCCCTGCTGGCCCGGGAGGCCACTAAGCTCACCTTTGGTCAGCCTCTCTTCACCCTCCCACCGCCCTGGCTCAAGGAGTTCCTGTGGCACAAGAGCCCCTAAGACTTTGCCCCCTTCTAAGCTTCAACGTTTTCATTCACATCAGCCTCCTAGAAAATCCCAATATCTCACTGGATTCCTGACCTCCTCTCGACCCCGCTACACTCTTCCCAAGGCTACCATGCTCACCCACTCCTGTCTAGAATCACTTGAAACACTTTACCCACAAAACCCCACAACATTCTGTTTCCCCTCGGCCATGTCCTGTCTGTTCTTGGCTCATAGATGGAAGCTCATTTCTCAACTCCACTGGCTTCTGCCAAGCAGGCCATGCCGTAGTGTCCTAGATTTTTCCCTTTACCAGCATGCCTCCACAAACTATAGCCTTGGGAAACACTTTCACTGACAGAACCACTAAAGGGCCTTCCTCTCTTCTCCTCCTGACTTCTCTTAACTCCTACTTACTCCAAATCCCAAAGACAGGCCCTACAGTCACTGGACAATTCAGCAGCCCTGACGTTGTGAACTGGCTACTAAAGCCTTTGGTAACAGTTATATGTCCTGGCTGAAGGATGTTCATCCTTCTGTCCCAGAACCATCTTTCAGGTCCTCAAGTTCTTCTTCCCCTTTGTTCTCTTTCCTGCCAGGAAATGTTTGTCTTATCACAGATGACCATTCATGTTTCCATCGTGTTTATAACTTTTCCGGCTTTATTTAGCTATGGCTCAATGACATGATTCCGTGTTCATGCTGTTTCTAGACACGTTTGATTGCTTCCACTACAACGAGGATTTCAGGGCAGAAATTTCAAGCATACTCCCAAGATAAAGGCCCCGTAAGCTCCTTAACTTTATTTTCTGCCCCTAGTCTATATCTGTCCCAGGAGACTTCCCCTCAGCTGACAGACACCATCCATGAACTAACCACAACCCTGCAACTGCTCCCAAACCAGCTCACTTCCCTGGCCTCGGTGGTCCTGTAACACCAGCAAGCCCTTATGCTGATGGATTTTTCTTTGGGCCACCAGCTTACAAAAAATGACGTGGAGATGTTGTGGGATGTCTTTCTGTATGCTGTGGATATGTGTTACTCCCATTGGCAATAAATACAGCTGCATTGGCTGTATTTGGAGCCAGGCGGGAAAATCCTGAAGAGACAGTGAAGGAGAAAGGAGAGTAAGGGGAGACGCCAAACCACCGTCCCAAGGAGCAACACGTAATGGAACGCAGGTAAAGCCACGGAACACGTGGCGATACATAGATTAATAGTTATGAGTTGAGTTAAGTTGTAAGAGCTTGCTAGCAAGAGGCCTGAGTCAATAGGCCATAGAATTTGCAATTAATATTAAGTCTCTGAGTAATTTTTTTTTCTTGGTTTTTCAAGACAGGGTTTCTCTGTGTAGCTTTGCGCCTTTCCTGGAACTCACTTGGTAGCCCAGGCTGGCCTCAAACTCACAGAGATCCACCTGCCTCTGCCTCCCGAGTGCTGGGATTAAAGGCGTGCACCACCACCGCCCGGCTCTGAGTAATTATTTTATAAGCATCTGTAGGACTATGGGGCCAGGCAGGACTGGAGAAACATAGGACAGCAGGGCCTGGTGGGACTAGAGAAACTTATGGCTCCATGGAGACTTATTAATTATGAAAGCTCAGCCTATAGTTTAGGCTTGTTAGCTCTTATAACTTTGACCCTTTTGTATTAATCCATGTTTTGCCTTGTGGCTTTTTACCTCTCTTCCATCTACACCTCCTGTGTCCTCTCTGTCTGTGTCCTCTCCTCTGGCATCTCTCCTGTGCCTAGATTCCTTGTCTCTTCTCTCTCTCTACCTGGAAGTCCCACCTAACCCCTTCCTGCCTAGCTATTGGCCATCTAGCTCTTTATTAAACCAATCAGAAGGTGCCTTGGCAAAGACACTTTTTTTTTTTTTTTTTTTTTTTTGGTTTTTCGAGACAGGGTTTCTCTGTGTAGTTTTGTGCCTTTCCTGGAACTCGCTCTGTAGCCCAGGCTGGCCTCAAACTCACAGAGATCCTCCTGCCTCTGCCTCCCGAGTGCTGGGATTAAAAGCATGTGCCATCATCACCTGGCTCGGCAAAGACACATCTTTACAGTGCACAAAAAGATTATTCCACAACACCCTTATGCTGAAAGTCATGCTTGCCTTTCTGTATGGTCTCCCCTGGCTTCTACCCATCTCAGCCCACTGGTTTCTTTTTTCTTTTCTTTTCTTTTTTTGTTTTTGTTTTTGTTTTTGTTTTGTGAGACAAGGTTTCTCTGTGTAACCACCCTGGCTGTCCTGGAACTTGCTTTGCAGACCAGGCTGGCCTCAAATCCACAGAGATCTCTCTGCCTTTGCCTCCCAAGTGCTAGGATTCAAGGCATGTGCCTCCAGTCAGGCTGTCCACTGATTTCTATCTTTCTCATAATAATAATTGCCTCTTGTCTCTTCAGGTTCCTTTAGGAGAGAATTAGTGAAATAACCCACCAGTCAGTAAACCAGTTCTTCTGATGGAATTTCCTTGGGTCTCCTACCACCACCTGCCAGCTTGAGTCCCTATTTTGACCCAGCATTGTAGACAGCCCCCTTCTCAACACCCAACCAGCAGGAAGTAGCCAGGGGACTGTCCTTGCCCTTTATCAACAACAAAAGGCGGCAGGGTAGATCTAAAACATCACACCAAAATGGCAGTGCTGGTGACATTGTCCCGAAACAGAAGGACTTGGCCAGGTACACAGGAGGATGGTAAAGCATTCAGATCTCATAAGGCGGCTGTCTGTTTACCAGAAACCTCCCTTAGTTTGCCCTCAAAGGTCAACTACCACAGGCTTGTATATCTCTTACCACAGGCTAGTGCATCTTGACCACAGGCTAGTTCGTCTCCTGATCAATCCAAACAGCCTGCTGAAGATGTAATTCTAAATGGTCTTATTAAATAAGAAACACAGAGCCAAATAAAGAGTTAAAAGCCCAGAGATCAGAGCAGTAGCCAAGAGCTAAGACCACCTTATCTTACCACTAGCTGCCATCTTTCCCCTGAGAGAAAGACTTTCTTCCCGAGTCCTGTCTTTTTATTGCCTTTCTGTTCTGCCTTCTCATTGGTTCTAAACCCAACCACATGACTTCCTTGTCACCAACTATCTATACAGACCTCTAGGTCTCTATGGTTTCTACTGAGATTAAAGGTTCGGGTCACCACTTGGCTGTGTTTTCGAACACACAGAGATTCTGCCTGCCATGTGATCGGATTAAGGGCATGTGCCACCACTGCCAGACTTCTGCTAAACGGCTTGCTCTTAGCTCTGATCCCCAGGCAACTTTATTAATATACAAATAAAATCACATTTCGGCACAAATAAAATATCACCGTAGCCTGCATCAGCTCAAAGATTCCCGTCCTGTTGACTGTAACATAAAATCTTGCTTTTCAGCTAGGCAGTGGTAGCGCACACCTTTAATCCCAGCACTCGGGAGGCAGAGCCAGGAAGCTCTTTGTGAGTTCGAGCCTGGTCTACAAAGTGAGATCCAGGACAGGCATAAAACTACACAGAGAAACCCTGTCTTGAAAAACCAAAAAAAGAAAAACCAAAATCTTGCTTTTCTGCCATTTTGCTCTTCTGTCTTCTCTGTGCCCCCCCCCCACACACTTTGGAGTGTCTTCCTGGGGAAGCCTGTTAGTTCTTGTCACTGTCACAAAACCCCTGACAGAAGGAACCCAAGGGAAGAAGGATTCATTTTGGTTCATGGCTTCATATGAGGCAAAGGCATGGTGGAGTTTCTGGTATCCAGAATATTTGGTAAGCCCTGGTGTGGTGGCACTCTGGGGCCAGCCTGGTCTACATAGTGAGTTCTAGGACAGCCAGAGTGATACAGTGAGACCCTGTCTCAAAAAAAAAAAAAAGTTCAAAGTTTCTTTTAAGACCTTGCTGTGTGACACTATTCCTGAGGAGACATGAACAAAAGTCTACTCATCACAGATGCAGAGCCAAGGACAGAACAAATTACCACCAAAGTCCATCTTGCTTAATCAATAAATTTTATTGGGATTACTCACAGGATTATGGTGAGGGGTCACTTACAGGAGCAGGAATGCCTCAAAGACGATTGCATCACCAAAAGCCCACCCCACATGGGTGACAGGTCATAAACACTGGAAACCTAGAACACACTGCACAGCCTCTCAACACATTGGAGAGTGTCTTTTCCAGGTAGCTCGGCTGCTGTGAGAGTCTCTCAGCAGTCCTTACTGCTTATATATGCCTGGAGAGGGAGGGGTCAAGTGAATCTGGTCAGTTTCAGGGCCTTCCTGAAGTCTTTATGTTGTTTATTTCCTGAGCTTATCAAGTTTCCTTGCATGATGGAGCTTCTCACCTCCCTTGGGAATATCCTGTTGTTTGACCGTCCATTTAACAACCTGTGTCTTAAGGAGCTTCTCTCTCTCTCTCTCTCTCTCTCTCTCTCTCTCTCTCTCTCTCTCTCTCTTTTAGTTTTTCGAGACAGAGTTTCTCTGTGTAGTTTTGGTGCCTGTCCTGGATCTCACTCTGTAGACCAGGCTGGCCTCAAACTCACAGAGTTCCGCCTGGCTCTGCCTCCCAAGTGCTGGGATTAAAGGCGTGTGCCACCACCGCCCAGCCAAGGAGCTTCTCTTCAAAATGATTTTTTTTTTAAATTTTCTTTTGGATTTACTTATGTGTATGAGCGTTTTGCCTTCATGTGTGGATATGTATCTATAACATGTGAGTGTCTGGTGCCCACAGAGGTCAGAAGAGTGCATCAGATACCAAACCTGGAGCTACAGATGATTGTGAGGTATCATGTGGGCGCTGGGAACTGAGCCAGGGCCCTCTGCAAGAGCAGGAATACTCTGAACCACTGAGCCATCTCTACAGTCCCCAAAGGTGGAAGACTTTAATTTCAAAGGAAATTGCTACACTACACAAACTCTTAACTATTTTCTCCTGAAAAAACAAAAAATACGTTAAATGTTGTCAGTATATGATGACACAGGCCACACTTTCCTCTTCTAAAAGGGATACAGTAAGGACAGCGTGAGCAAAGCAGAGCCCAGGCCAGCAGGGAAAACAGTCTGGAGCTCCACGCTCAGTGTCTATAGCATGTGACATTATCCAAGCTACAAAGCGTAGCCCCCTCGGTCTACGCCCCTATGGTCCTTCCACCTGCCGCACACCGGGGCTTTCACTCAAAACCTGGGTATGGCAGTGTGCACCTGCCATCCCTGCTCTGAGGAGGCAGAGACAGGAGGATCCCTGGGCTTGCTGGCCAGCCAGTCTAGCTGCATAGGTGAGTTCCAGGTTCAAGAGAGACTCTATCTCAAAAAATAAGGTGAAAACAAAATGAGTAAAACACTCAACATTGACCTCTGACTTACACACACACACACACACACACACACACACACACACACACGAAAATAAAATAATTTTTTTGGTGTTTTTGAGACAGGGTTTCTCTATGTAGCTCTGGCTGTCTACTAAATAAAATTATTTTATTTACTTATTTATTGAGTTTTCTAGACTGGGTTTCTCTGTGTAGCCTTGGCTGTCCTGGAATTTGCTCTTTAGACCAGGCCACGAACTAACAGGAATCCTCCTGCCTCTGCCTCCCAAGTGCTGAGATTGAAGGCATGCACCATCACCACCACCACCTGGCTTCAAATTCTGAACTTCTAACAGTCAGTTCTAGAAGGCAGCACAAGAACCACTGAGTTAGCTTTATGTTACCATGTTACCTGACCAGCTAGGTACATTCACTTTGCTCCAGATTATACAATTTATTTAATCCTTCCTGCCAACTCTCTGCTGGTGTCGCCACAGTGGAACCAGTGTGAGCTTGTGCCACTGAAACTTCCAGAAGGTCTAGAAGGCTTGAGTCACATCTCAGGATCATCCAAGGCATGGTGCCTTTCACTGAGAAAAACCAGATCTCTCCAAGGATCTGGAAGTTTCCCCGGACCACTCCCTGCTAGGATCTTTGAAGAGGTATCTCGTATAAATGAATACACACCGCCATCTAGTGGTGGGTCGGTGTATGGGCTTCTTAGGAACGAGCCTGGATCCCAGGAGGAGAATCATCACAGTTTTCTGACCAGGGCTCAGCATTCTGTTAGGCTCTGAGGACAAGGGTAAGGGGAAGATAGTTAACACATGTAATCTTCACAACAACAGCAGTTTGAATGCCATCTTAAAGACGAAGACACCAAAGTCTGGAAAGGCCACACTGCTGGAAAGTGGCTGAACTGGGTTTTGAGTCCAAATCCACTCTTTGCTGGAAGTGATGCCAGTGAAGGGGAGGAGTCCAGTATCAAGGTTCGGGAATGGAGAGATGAGGAAGATTAGACCACTTTGCGTTTCTCTGTCTAATAACCTTAGGACTTTGTGAGCACGCACTGTGCTAGGCTCGAAGCCGTGAGCTAAAGCTGACTATACTTATGGGTAGGAAACAGTCCTTGACTATTCACAGCTTATTATCTGGGTGGGTGGGCAGGACAAAGTAAAGGCATAACTTGTGAGAGGGGCAGAAACTTGGTTTTTAAAACCGTAATTTCAGATTTACTTTTTTACATTGTGAATGGACATTTTGCCTGTATGCATACAAGTGCACCACTCACGAGCTTGTTAGATTCCCTGGAACTGGGTGTAACAGGCTCCAGTCCTTAGTACACGTGACTCCAGGATGGAAGTACCGTTCAGGCTGTAAAACTCAGCAGGCAGACAGCACCACCTGCCAAAACTAAAACAAAGGCCTAATCCATCAAAGTCCACAGTTCTGGGAAAGCCTCTAAATGTACTAACCCTGCATTTTAACTTCTGTAATTCCACATCTGGCTAACTGTTCTTGTTAACTGAAGTATATCAGCCCAGGACATGGTCATTGTGCTTAAAAGCTTACCCTGAGAAAGGCTCCAGGCTACACTGGGATCCCAAACACCCAGCACAATCACGAGCTGCCTAATAAAGACTTTCTATTGGCTTAAACCTATGTCTTAGCAGTCTTCTCTGGTGAATACCCCACATCTATGCATGTATAGATGGTTGTGAGCCATCATATGGGTGTTGGTAATTGAATCCAGGTCCTTTGCAAGAGCAACAAGTGCTCTTAACCACTGAACCACCTCTCCAGTCCCAGAAACTTGATTGGAATAGACAGCTTCAGGCTCACATCAGAAATCTAGCCTTCCCCAGTTGTGTGGCCTTGGGAAGAGAGTCTATGTCTCTGAATATCAACTTCTTAATTTATAAAAGATTTCTTGTTTAATATGATCCTAATTCAATGGTGCATATCTATAACCCCAGATCTTCTGTGGCTCTTCCAATTAACCCGGGGGCTTGGGTCTCCACAGGAGTTGTAGAGGTGGTAAAAGTGAATGCTGGCTTTGTTTTGAAGGCAGGATGAGGCGTTTCAGGACAACCTAGGCTACACTCCAAGTTTGGAGGCAGCTATATAGCAAGACCCTATCTTTTAGAAAACAGATTTATCCTGGGCAGTGGTGGTGGTGGCGGCGGCGGCGGCGGCGGCGGCGGCGGCGGCGGCGGCGGCGGCGCACGCCTTTAATCCCAGCACTCGGGAGGCAGAGCCAGGTGGATCTCTGTGAGTTTGAGGCCAGCCTGGTCTACAGAGCAAGATTCAGGACAGGCACCAAAACTATATGGAGAAATCCTGTCTCGAAAAACCAAAAAAAAAAAGATTCATTTTTGCTTTATGTGTATGGGTGTTTTGCCTGCACATGTATGCATGTGCTTCTGTGAGTACTCAGTGCCTGCAGAGGCCCTTGGACCTCTTAGAACTGCAGTTACAAAAGGTTGTGAGCCATCATGTGGGTGCTAGGAATTAGATCTTCTGAAAGAGCAGCAGGCCCTTAACTGCTGAGCCATCTCTCCAGCCCCCACAGAGTCTGACGTAAAAGACAAAATTCAGAAGCAAAAGTCAACAGAAAACAAAGCCTTTGGTGACGGCACACAGGTAAGATGGGCGTGCAACCAGTGGTGGAGCACGCATCTGGCACATTCGAGGCCCCTGGTTTGATCTTCCAGCTCCACAAGAAAAAAAAAAAAAAAAAAAAACCTTGCCAACTCTCCTCATGTCCAGAAGTCTCAGAACCTGGATGCTGATGCTGATAGACTGTCCTCTGCATTTTTAGCTGCTCCAGAGCGTCCCATGGGAGTCTTGTCTTTGTCCACGCTTTCCCGGTCCTTATTCTTTCATTCATTCTACGACTGTTGAGTGTACATCTCACACCAAGCATTGTTCTAAGTGCTGGGGGTTGGACAGGCAGCCAAGAGACAAAAATCTGTCTTCGTGGAAATCACACTTCCAGACAGAAGAGGCAGGTAATTTCTTAAAAATAAACAAACAAACCAATATTCACTATGGTGATTGGTTTGGAGAAAAGTAACGCAGGGAAGAAAGATGGTTGTACTGGGAATGTGAGCTTATGTAGTATTAGCTTGAGTGGTATTGTTGTTTTTGTTTGAACTCTATGTAAACCAGGCAGGCCTCAAACTCATGGAGATCCACCTGCCTTTGCCTCCAAGTGCTGGAATTAAAGGTGTGTGCCATTCTCACACACAAGCTTTAGGTTTCAACAATGTGGTCAGAGTGGGAAAGAAAAGTTGAGGTAAGAACATTCTAAGGGGAAAGAACCAATTCCAAGGTTCTGGGTCAGGAAAGCACCAGAAATTTTCAGGGCAATCAAAGCAGCCGAGGTATATGAAGGACTTTGACCAAGGAGGGCAGCAGGTGCCAGGTCACATCAACCAGAGAGGGAGCAGAGGAGAATGTGGTGCTCACAGGCTTTGGTGAACAGACACTGCCTTTTGGAAGACATTGAAGGACTGTGGGAAGAGGGAAGTGGAGATCTGATTGACATATTTTTATATGTAAGATAACATAAGTTACCATTTCAGGGCTGGAGATGTAACTCACGATAGCGTGCTTGCCTGGCATCCACGACACTTTGGGTTCAATCCTCTAGTTAAGGCCGGGCGGCAGTGGTGCACGCCTTTAATCCCAGCACTTGGGAGGCAGAGGCAGGCAGATCTCTGTGAGTTCAAGGCCAGCCTGGACTACAGAGTGAGATCCAGGACAGGCACCAAAACTACATGGAGAAAGCCTGTCTCAAAAAACTAAAAAACAAAAAACAATCCTCTAGTCAAAAAAACAAAAGACATAACAAACCCCCCTACACACACACACACACACACACACACACACACACACACACACACACAGATCTTAACCATTTTCAGTTTAATGATTTGGAAGCTGAATTAGTCCGGCAGTGGGATGCATTCACGTTACTGTGCGGCCATCTCCACCTATCTAGTATTTTCATCTCCCCGAGCTTCAGCCCTGTACCCATTAAACAAAAATCTATATTCCCCTTCTCCCAAGCCTTTCTAGTCAACCTTCTACTTTCTGTCTCTGATTTGACTAGTCTACGTGCCTCACTTCAATGAATACAATAGTGATGCTTTTGTGTCTGCTTCATTCTGCTTAGCATAACATCGTCAAGGTGCACCCATGGTCTAGCATAGGTTGGAATTTCTTTCTTTCAAGTAAGGGTGGGTAATATTCCTTTATAAGCACATTTGTATCTTGTTTATCCGTTCACCCACCAAGAGACGCTTAGGTTTCTTTCATGTTTTGGTTATTGTAAATAATGTTCCTATGATCATGGGTGCTTAACTATCTGTTCAAGTTTCTGCTTCCAGTTCTCCGGGGTATGTGCCCAGAAGTAGAGTTGCTAGATCATATAGTGATGTTTTGGGGAAATGCTTACTTTTATCACAAAAGCAGATGTGTCCATCTACATTCTCAAAGACTCACGTTTCTTATTTACAGAACAGAGACACTAGGTTAAGGGAAGGCAAATGTGGGTATAGGCTATACAGCTAAGAGGCTCTTGTGAGTAGCACAGTGACAGATGAAGGTAGCTTTGTGTCTACATGGTAGCAGTGGAAACTGGATTCTACCTTTGCTTTAAAGGAGGACCAACTGAACTGAGAGAGAGGAATCAAGGATCATTGGCTTGAGCACTGGAGGAATGAGGTTGCCATTTATAGATGAGGTTTAGGTGGACACATCAGAAGTCTGGGTTGGGACATGTGACATTTAATATGCTTATTACACATCTAATAGTTATAAAGAACCTGGTGTTTTGAGAAGATCACTGGGGAGTTGCCAACATACTGGTGGCTTTTAAAATCTTGAGACTTGAGGTCACCTGGGGAATGATCATACATTGGAAAAAGAGACCCAAGAACTGGGCTCTTGGACTTTCCAGAAGCATGAAAGCAAAAATCTGTGCGGAAGAGATGTCCAGGGGACAGGTCAGGAGGGCTCAATGCCCTGAAAGCCACCAGAAGAAATTCTTTGGGAAAGGAGGAAATGGGTAACTGAGTCATGTATGCTATTAATAGTTTGAGTAAGAGAATAGAAAATTGGCCATTGTTCTTGGAGTCTTTAACAAAACTTCCTCCAGTGGATTGTGAGAAGGCAAAAAAAAAAAAAAAAACAACCCCTGAGAGAAATTCAAAACATAAAAAAAAAAAAGAAATATTGAGAAGCAGAGAAATAGTGTGGTGTCAAAAGAGGGTCAGCTGTTAAACCAGACACAGTGGTGCACACCTTTAATTCTAGTGACAAAGAAGCCGAGCAGAATAGACTTGGAAGTCAGCTTGACTACACAAGTTCCACGCCAGTCCTGGCACCTGCAAGCACGTCTCTTTAAAAAAAAAAAAAGAAAAAAAAAAGGTGTGTGCTTTCTTGGCTTGTCTTTTATAGGAGAAATAATAACAGCAATTCTCTCTCTCTCTCTCTCTCTCTCTCTCTCTCTCTCTCTCTCTCTCTCTCTCTCTCGTTAGATGGGCGGCGTTGGGGTAGAGATGGTATAGTTTGATCCTTAGGCAGACAAGTGGCAGACAGAGGTAACCCTAATTAGCTAAGGTGCTTCCTTCCAGGAGGGGCGGCAAATTCGTGTTGGGATGAGGGTAAGATTTGCATAGATCGGGGTAGTAGGCAGGGCCACTGGATCTAAGGAATCTCCCTTCCATTATTCAATAGAGCTTAATTCCTCTCTATCAGTCGATCTCAGGATTTTTCCAGAACACATTCAGCTCACGCTGTCCTAAGTTAGGCCACCGAAAGTTGTGATAATTGAGTGCGTATCTGTCTCTCCAGATGATACTGAGGATCATCCAGAAGGTAGCTTGGGGTAGCCTCTGAATTCTCTCCACAACCTTCCAAACTCTGGCTCAGAGCGCCGCTGTCAGTGCTTTCTGAATTAGCCTAGAAGAGAACACTGAGCCGAGGGGCTACGCAGCCGGTTTCACAAAGGGGGGCGGTCCTAGCCCTACGTTCGACGTTCGAGCCCGGCCCTCTCCTTTTCTTTCCTCTACTTCCAATTCGCGGTCTAGAGAGCCTGAGGAACTTGGCCCAGAGAGGCCACTGTAGTCAGGGGCTACGGGGAAATCTAGCGGTTGGTGGGTGGGACCCGAGGGCAATCTTGAATAGGATTGGATCAAGAATTCAGAGGCGGAGCTAAAAATCGAATTTGGGACTCGGATTAGACAGAGACGGGGCATATTAAGGAAGGGGGCGGGGATTGGGCGGAGAGCCGTGCTGTGCGGGGATTGGGGCGCGCGCTTGGGGGCGGAGCCTAAGGGGGCGGTGCCGTGTCGGAAGTCAAAGGTCGGTAAATAGTGGTGATGTCATGTAGGCAAGATGGCGGAAGGGTGAGCCTGTCGTTCCTGTCTCTGGCGTTTGGGGCCTGGTTCTCCCAGGGTTGGGGCTGTGGGCCAGGATCTCTGTAGCGGACAGGCTCCCGGCGCGGGTGCGAACCGAGCTGAAAGGGCAGAGTGGAGGCGTGGTGCGAGGGGGTGGGGAAGCGGCCCGCGAAGCCTCAGCCGCCGGCCACAGCAGAAGGTGGGCAGGAGTCACACTGCGGGGCTACCAGATGTGTCTGTCTTCCACAGGGAGGACGTGGGGTGGTGGCGGAGCTGGCTGCAGCAGAGCTACCAGGCCGTCAAAGAAAAGGTAAGCCGGGCCAGCACCCTTCTTCTCTTGCCAGGGCCCTCGCGCTGTCTGTCTCCTCGCAACCGGATCCAGCTAGCCCTGCCTGGGTTTTTCGAGTTTCTGTGAGGCCATTTGGGAGAAAAGGATGAAACACCACCACTGACAACACCTTACTCTTACAGCAATTTAAATATTAGAGTATATGACAATCGCTGTTCTCAAGACAGGTTGGGAGGGTACAGGACCTTAGCCAAATAGACAGAGTCTTGGGCCTCACAAAGCTCAGTCCGGTGGAGAGGCAGTTAAACAAAATAGGCGCTTACTTACTGTTGTAAATACTGTGGAAGGAAAGTACTTAACATCTTGTCCAGGCTAGGGAGTCATGAGCATGCCAAGGAAGGTGTAGCAGAGAAGGTGAAAAACAGGAACCCAGGTAGAGATGAGATTGTCATACACACTGGTGCCTGGTGAGCCCCATCTGAGTGTGTGGTTGCAGAGGGATGGGGGATTGATGGCCAGAGAGTAGAGGCCTGGGGAAATGACTGGCTGAGTAATCAATGTGAATCGAATAATGCTTGTCCCTGTAGTAGGCAATGCCAGGGGGGACTCTGTTTTGTCCCATGTTACTTTGTTTAAAACCAGCCCAACTAAGTTGTGGAGAAGTTAATTACTATTTACCTCAAGCAAATAAAGTGAGTCCTGCTTTAGGGCAGACTCCAAGAGCCTTCTGATCAACCCAGTACTTAAGGAGCGACTTTTTTTTTCTTCTCTCCCTGACCTGGGTACTCCTGGATAGTCTCTCAAGCTACAGCCCAGCACAGTTGAGAATTTCCTGAGCTGTTTGTTTTGTTGAAGATGAAGAGGGAGGCCTTTACACTAAAATTTACTATGAGTTCTCAAAGTAGCATGTTCCTGCAAAGAAAGTGTGGCGTTCACTCAGCAGGTATTAACCTGAGGGCTTCCTGTGTGTTTCAAGGCTCGTCTCAGAAAGAGAAGACTTAATTTCTCCCTTTAGTTACTTACATTTGTGGGAACTTAGGCAAGTTATTATTTTTTTGTTGGCTTGTTTTGTTTTGAGACAGGGTCTCATTGTGTATGTAGCCCTTGTCTGTTCTGGAACTCATATGTAGACCAGGCTGGCCTCAAACTCACAGAGACCCACCTGTCTCTGGAACACTGGGATTAAAGGCACATAGCACCACATTGGGCTTTGGCAAGTCTTTTAACCTTTCTAGGCTTCATTTCCTCACCTGTAAAGTGAAATAATAACACCTATCTAATGGGCTGTCATGAGGATTAAAGGATATAGAGCACTAAGGACCATATGTAGCACTTTAGGTACTATACCAGCATTCACTCTTTTTATTGAGTACTGTGGGTAAAACTTAGTCACTATCACTGATTTTTTCCTTCTCTCTTTTCCTTGCTCATTTGCTGCTTCCTTACGATTGTTTCCCATCCTGGCTCAGTCACTTCCCTGCTCCCTTAACATGCATTGCTCAGAGCCTACAGCTCTGAGAGGGCCGTATGATCTGCCTTCCTCTGCTTCTTCCCTGCTCCTGTACTGCATGCACAGACACATAGTAGAGAAGGCACAGGTGCATCTTGCCCCAGTCTAACAGAGTCTGGGCACTCCCCAACAAACCTTTTCATTCTTTTATTTTTCTCTTCCCTTTGACTTCAGAAACTCTTCCCTTGAGTCTGTGTTAAACAGCCTCACGTACTTTAAAAATATGAGCTCAGTAAGCTTGATCTCAGTTCCCTCCCTCCCCGCCCCTGAAGTCACCACTGTACACTTATCTGTAGTCACACTTGTTTCTCACTTGCCAGCTCCACTGGGTAGTTTTGAGCCCTTATCTTTCTGGAACTTTCTGCAGCACTTGACACTAACATGTGCCCCTCCCCACCACTTTTTGAAACTTTACTCTGTTCAGCTCATGTTTCTCTGCCTGCCCTTTAAAGGTGGGGCTCTGAGGATCTTTGTCCTTAGCTCACAACTGTGTGTGTGTATTCTGCAGACTCCCTGTGGATCACCTCCCCTTGGGGGTTATTCTTGTTTCTTTTCCTAGAGCCTTTGGTGCTTAAGGATAGCTCTCACTGGGCAACTACCCAGAGAGCCTGTGGTCACCTTGACTCTGAATGCCTAAAACTATGCCAATCACTAGAGTGACATATTAAAAATGAAAAGGTGGTACACAGCTTTAATCCCAGCACTCGGGATTTAGAGGCAGGTGGATCTCTATGAATGAGTTCAAGACCAGCCTGGGTTACAGAACAAGTTCCAGGACAGCCAGGGCTACATACAGAAACCCTGTCTCAAAAAACCAGAAACAAACAAACAGGAAAATCTCATTGTGTCCCATCTGCTTCAGCCCTTTAGTGGGTCCTCATTGTCAAACAGTCATGCCAGGCCAATAAAAAGCCGGCAAGCACATCGCAGGAAAAACTAAAAAAACAGAACACTCAAAAACATGCTTTGGCTGGCATGATGGTGCAGATCTGTAATCTGGGCGTGCTGTGCAGCACTCAGGAGGGAGGTGGAGGTAGAAGGATCAGCCTACATAGTGAGACCTTCTCAAAACAAGATTTCAGATGACTGAGCCATGTAAATTGAGAGGACTTGCAATGTGGGGTGAGCACAGATGGTTCAGGAAGTCATCTTGGGGTTGGTGAGCAGGATATAAGCTAGACAGACATGGAAGGCAGCTGAGGACCAGCTGGCTGAAGCTAGCTCTGAAACCAGTTGGTTAGACAGGAGCAAATATCATTCAGTCCAAAAAAAACCTAATGGGTAGACCGAACCTGGAACAGTGGAACCAAGACTGAGGGGAGAATCCATCCTTGGAATTAAAAAAATATATATATCACATACATATATATTGTCTGTGTGTGGTAGTGCCCATAATCCCAGCACTTGGGAGACAGAGGCAGGTAGATCTCTATCAGGCCAGCCTTGTCTATATAACGAGTTCCCGGTCAGCCAGGGATAAAATGAGACACTGTCTCAAAAATATTTTTAATTAAAAAATAATACATCACATAACTTTTATCATATTATTGGAAATTTCAAATAGATAGGGCTTAAAACATATCAAAGCAAGTTTTCAGAGTTTGTTTGGAAATATATATGTGTTCTTCCACTCTGCCACTCTGCTCTTGAGGTCCTTTGATAGGGGGACAGTGACTAAATAAGGCCTCACTCTGGGGATGTAGTTCATGAGTGCCTCGGCGGGAACTCAGGCCTTCTGCTAAACAACAGGTATTTCCCTCTCTGCTGTCAGGTAATCCACGCTGTGGAATTGGGACAAGGAAGCATTATTCCCAAGCCCGGCTCTCTGTCACCTGATACTTCCACATACTTGTCTGGGGCTGAAGAAGCCCAGACACATGGCACGATGTGTCTGCTAGCTTTGTCATTCTCTCTGTCCCCATAGTCCACTGAAGCTTTGGAGTTCATGAAGCGGGACCTGACCGAGTTTACCCAGGTGGTCCAGCATGACACGGCCTGCACCATTGCAGCTACAGCCGGAGTGGTCAAGGAGAAGCTGGCTGTGAGTACTCCCTGCCGTGAGTGCCACCCTAGTCTGGCCTGCCCTGATCCTGGTGGGGACCCCCAGCTTTTCCCTCATTAGGTGATTGTTTTTCCTGCCACTTGGAAGGCGTTGTGTGTCAAGCAAATAAGCTATAGATTGGTAGTTTTTCCATGTCTATATTGTTTTCATGAATGTTTTTCATTAGCAAAATAATGCATTGTAGAAAATGCAGGTAAACAAAAGTGTGGTGTATGTGTGTGTAAAAGCAAAGTCCAACCGAGAGATACCCAAATCCCTTCCCATGAAGGTAACTATAGTTAATTTTTTTAAAAGATTTATTTATTATTATATATACAGTGTTCTGTTTGCATGTATCCCTGAAGGCCAGAAGAGGGAGCCAGATCTCATTACAGATGGTTGTGAGCCACCATGTGGGTGCTGGGAATTGAACTCAGGACCTCTGGAAGAACAGCCAGTACTCTTAACCTCTGAGCCATCTCTTCAGCCCCAACTGTAGTTAATTTAAGTGTTGTTAAATTGTTAATACACTCACATGTATACTTTCTTTAAAACAAACAAACAAACAAACAAACAAACCAAAAAACTAGCCAGGCACGGGTGGTACATGCCTTTAGTCCCAGCACTCAGGAGGCAGAGGCAGGTGGATCTGAGTTCAAGGCCAGCCTGGTCTACAGAGTGAGTTCCAGGACAGCTAGGGCTACACAGAGAGACCTTGTCTCAAAAAACCAAAACATAAAACCTGGGGCCAACTGAATATAATTTTGAAAATAAATTGTGTGCTTGTGTGTATGTGTGTGTGTGTGTGTGTGTGTGTGTGTGTGTGTGTGTGTGTGTGTATGTGTGTGTGTGTGTATGTGTGTGTGTGTATGTGTGTGTGTGTGTATATGTGTGTGTGTGTATGTGTGCGTGTGTGTGTATGTGTGCGTGTGTGTGTGTGTGTGTGTGTGTGTGTGTGTGTGGTGTGTATGTGTATGTGTGTGTGCGCGCTCGAGTATCAGGTTAAAAGACAACTTGTGAGAGTTGATTCTCTCCTGATTCTAGGCCATCAGGATTGGCAACATGTGCATTTAGCCACTGAGCCTTCTTGTCAGCCCTGAATACCATAGTTTTTACCCCTTTGGCTTTTCCTTTTCTTTTCTTTTTCTTTTTTTCTTTTTTGTCACTTCTCAGCCTAGACGCGTCTCAAATTCAGCTATGTATCAGAGGATGGCCTTAAATTCCTGATTCTCCTGCCTTTATCCCCAGATGCATGTACCAACATACCTGGCTCTTAACTGACTTTTTAAAAAATTATCTAGGGGCTGGAGAGATGGCTCAGCGGTTAAGAGCACTGGCTGTTCTTCCAGAGGTCCTGAGTTCAATTCCCAGCAACCACATGGTGGCTCACAACCATCTGTAACAAGAACTGGCACCTTCTTCTGGCATGCAGGCATACATGCAGACAGAGTACTATATACATAATAAATAAATAAAATCTAAAAAAAAAAAAAAAATTATCTAGTTATTTATTTAATATATATGGGTGTTTTGCCTGCATGTATATCTGTGCACCACATGCATGCAGTGCCTATGGCAGGCAGAAGGTGTCTGATCCCCTGGAACTGCAGTTACAGATGGTTACGAGCACCATGTGGGTGCTGGGAATGGAACCCAGGTCCTCTGGACTTCACTACTGAGCTGACTCTCCAGTACCTTAACTTTCTTAAATCATTGCAGGCCTTATTCTACAGTGTCCTAAGTGGCCCGGTCATCAGTCAGGGTTTTTTTTGGTTTTTCCAGACAGGGTTTCTCTGTGTAACTTTGGAGCCTGTCCTGGAACTCACTCTGTAGCCCAGGCTGGCCTCGAACTCACAGAGATCCACCTGCCTCTGCCTCCCGAGTCCTGGATTTAAAGGCATGCGCCACCACCGCCAGCTGGTCAGGTAAATTTAAAAAGCCTGTTTCCTATTGTACTTCTAGTATTGGGCAGATCTTCCGTGAACATTATTCTTGTTAAGCTTTTGCCTTTTGCCCTGATATTTTATTACACAATATTGGAAGGGTCAAGGATAAGTATAGTTTTAGGCTTTTAGTATCCGTTACAAACTGCTCAGTGGTTGAGTACCCTTGCTGCTCTTACAGAGGACCCTGACTTGGTTCCCCACACCCACATGGTGGCTCACAACCATCTGTAACCCCAGTTCTAGGGGTACACATACACACGTGCAGGCAAAACACACCAAGAAAATACAACGAATCCTTAAAAAAGAAAAGAAAATATTCATAGTAGGAAACTGGAGATGTAGCTCATTAGAGTGCTAGTGTATTGGTTACCTGTCTCATTCCTGTGGTCAGATGGCTGGTGAAAGGAACTTAGGATGGTTTATTCCAGCTCACAGTTTGAGGGTGCAGTCCGTTGTGATGGGGAAGTCATGACAGCGGAGCTTGAGGAGGCAGCTGGTCACGGTGCATTCGAAGTCAGGAAGCAGATGCTGCTAGTCTCGGCTCACTTCCTCCTTTCACTCAGTTCAGGACGCCAGCTCATGGAATGGTGCCAACCTCGGTTAAGGTGGCTCTTCCCACCTCAGTTAACCTAAACTAGATAGTCCTTACACCTCAGTTAACCTAAACCAGAGAGTCCTTCACACGTGCCTAGAGGGAGATTTAGTTTAGATAATCCCTCACAGGTGTGCTCAGAGGCTTGCCTCCCGAGCGATTCTCCATCCTGTCAAGTTGGCAATCCGTAGTAACCATTACAACTAGCATGCACAAAGCCCTACAGACTAGGCATGGTGGCACATATCTGTAATTTCAGCACTTCAGCATAGTGCTGCATTTGAGGCCAACCTGAGCTGTGTGAGACTGTCCCCCAGATAATTAACATTTTAGAAATGCACACATATATGGGCTAACAGGGTGGCATAGCAGGTAGAGTGCTGTGTCACACAAGACTGACAGCCTGAGTTCAGTGCCCAGAGCCCACGTAAACGGAGGAGGACCAACCACAGAGTTGTCCTCTGACCAGACCTCCATGTGTTCACCATACTGCATATAGACACACCCACACATCACACACAGTAATAATAAATGTTTACATTTTGAGTGTAATCTTAGAGATTGCAAGTGTGCTTATCTTGTGCCAACTTATATTCTCATGGCTCTGTTTTGTTTTTTGGGTTTTTTTTTTTTTTTTTTTTTGGTTTTTCGAGACAGGGTTTCTCTGTGTAGCTTTGCGCCTTTCCTGGAACTCACTTGGTAGCCCAGGCCAGCCTCGAACTCACAGAGATCCGCCTGGCTCTGCCTCCCGAGTGCTGGGATTAAAGGCGTGCGCCACCACCGCCCGGCTGGCTCTGTTTTGTTAATCTGAGATGTACAATAAAATCTTCTGGTAGGATAGGAGTTAGATTTTTTTTAGAATTTATTTATTTATGTATTTAATGTGCACTGGTGTTCTGCCTGTATGTACTTTGAGGGTGTCAGTTACCCTGGAACTGAAGTTACAGACAGCTGTGAGCTGCCATGTGCTTGCTGGGAATTGAACCTAGGTCCTCTGGAAGAACAGCCAGTGCTCTTAACCTCTGAGCCATCTCACTAGCCCAGGAGTTAGATTTTAAAATTAGTGTATGTTAGGGTTTCTATTACTGAGATAAAACAGTATGACCAACAACAGCTTAGGGAGGAAAGGGTTTATTAGGCTTACATCTCCCAACTCACAGTCCACGTGACTGTGGTAAGTCAGGGCAGGACCCTGGAGGCCAGAGCTGATGCATAAGCCATGGAGGGGTGCTGCTTACTGGCTATTCAGGCTGTTTTCTTAGAGAACCCAGGATCACCAGCCAAGGGGTGCCCCCACCCACAATGGGCTGGACCCTCACATATCAGTCATTAAGAAATACTCTACATGCTGGGCAGTGATGGCCCACACCTTTAACCCCAGTACTCAGCACTCAGGAGGCAGAGGCAGGCAGATCTCTGTGAGCTCGAGGCCCACCTGGAAAAAAAAAGGCCCTACAGTCTCCCCACAACCTGATGTTATGGAGGCATTTTCTCAGTTGAAGCTCCCTCCTCTCAGATGACTGGCTTATGTCAAGTTGACATAAAACTAGCCAGCACAGTATAAAGTGTGTTTGTGTGTGTGTGTGTGTGTGTGTGTGTGTGTGTGTGTGTGTGTGTGTGTTTTGGTGGTTTTGAGACCTCGTCTCGCTACATGGCTCAGTCTGGTCTCAAACACATAGCAATCCTTCTTCCTCAGCCTTCCAAGTACTAGAACTATGAGTATGATCCACGATTCCTGGCTAACATACTGACTTTTTGTTTTTGTTGTTGTTGTTGTTGTTTTGGTCTTTTTTTGAGACAGAGTTTCTCTATATAACAGCCCAGGCTGGCCTTGATCTCACAGAGATCCTCCTGCCTCTGCCTCCCTGTATTGGGATTAAAGGCGTGTGGCACCACCGCCTGGCTACATACTGACTTTTATATACAGTTTTTCCATTAGTCTTGAAACAAACTAGTTTCCTCATTTGATGTCTAACTAACTCAATCATCCTGAGATTAGTAGAGGTCATGTTATAACAAATACATTTTGAGTTGGGTCTGATAGCATGTAACTGTTTTCCCTATACAAGAGGCTGAGGCAGATCTTTGAACATAGACATTCAGATCAGCCTGGGCAGCATAAATTGAAGCCCCCTCTCATAAAAGAGAAAAGAAAGGGAAGGAAGAGAAGAGAGAAGGCAAAAGAGGTTAAGAATGGAAACAGGAAAAGAAAGAAGACAGTTTAGGTGTTTTCTCTGCCAGGCTTACTTTATTGAGTGTATAAAATCCTTCTTGTGAGCCGGGCGGCAGTGGCGCACACCTTTAATCCCAACAATTGGGAGGCAGAGGCAGGCGATCTCTGTGAGTTCGAGGTCAGCCTGGTCTACAGAGTGAGTTCCAGAACAGGCACCAAAACTACACAGAGAAACCCTGTCTTGAAAAACAAAACAAAACAAACAAAATCCTTCTTGTTTACTGTAGCTATTAATAGTCACAAATGACAAATTGGGTGTGGTGGCACATGCCTGTAATCCTAGCACTCAGGAGACTGAGGCATGAGGTTTGAGCATTCAAGACCAGCCTGAGCTATGAAGCAAGACTGTGTCTGAAATCCAGTCCAAAAGTATGAATGACAAGTTGTAACTTGATAGACTACTCTGAGTCTAGCTGGTAGCAAGCATCACTTATTTCATTAGTTTATTTTTTTTTCCATTCAACAAATATGATTGTATACTTATGGTAACATGTGTTCCAGGCACTATGGTAGACTCTAGGTTGCAAATGCCTAGACAGCTCAGTCAGGAATAAATATTACTAGGGAGGGGCTGGAGAGATGACTCATCCAGAGAACCTAAGTTCTATCCCCAACACCCATGCCAGACAGCTCACAAACACCTTAACTCCAATTCCAGGGGATTCAGTGCCCTCTTCTGGAGAGGGCACCTGCGCGCGCGTGTGCACGCGCGCACACACACGCACACACTATTTATTTATTATTTTTTAAACAGAGATAATACCAGTACACACCTGTAATCCTAACACTTGGCAGGTTGAGGCTGTAAGATTTTTAATTTTAGGTCAGGCTTGGTCACATAACAAGTTTTAGGTCTGCCTGGGCTACAAGCAGGATTCTGTCTCAAAAAGCAAAATCAGTACTACATTTTGTATCAGATTTTTGGAATCTGGCCTGCCCCTCAGCTCACCATCCATGCCAAGCAGAGGGCATACTGACCCATGATGCACTGTTGGTGCCTCCAGAAGGTTCATTTGCAAGCCTTCTACTGTCTCCTGGCAAGCCAAGGCTGTCTGACTTATCCTGCTTATTTATTTCCCCAGCGTCTTTACAGAACATTCTACTTCCTTAGCAGTAATGAAAGGTGCAGTATCACAGCACTGCTCTTGGTTTATGTCAGGTGTCATCCCTGTCCTGTTCATCCACATTTCACAAAGACAGAGAAGATTCTGGTCTCATAGCCCATCAGTAATAGACATGGGATTCAAAACCACCACTCATCCCAGGCCCTCTTTCTTACTATAATGACATGAATCTTCTTTTGACGTGTGTGTGCGTGTGTGTGTGTGTGTGTGTGTGTGTGTGTGTGTGTGTCAGTGTGTATGTGCACATGTATACATATTCATGTGTTTGAAAATATGTGTGGTTCACATGATTGTGTGGTTCTCATGCATCTAGAAGCCCAAGGACAACCTCAGGGGTTATGTACCCACCACCTTGTTTCTTGAGAGTCTCTCACTGGGCATGAAGCCTGTTGGTTAGGTTAGACCAGCAAGCCTCAGGTATCTGCCTGTCTGCCTCCCTAGCTCTGTCAGCATACCTGGCTTGTTACATGAGTGTGTAGGATTGAACCCAGGTCCTCATAACTGAGCTGTCTCCCTAGCCTACTGCCAAGTTCTGGTCAGCCTAGTGTGTCTTGATGTTTTGATGGAACAACCAGGTGAAGCTCTCTTCAGGCCTACCTTGGCCCTGTTCAACATCCCAGCTGTGACTAGAGGGCTCTACCTACCTCCTCCAGTCTGAGATGAGGAGAAGGATTTTAAGCATGTCTCGGATCCTTGTACATAGTACTCCTCTCTCCCAATACTGCTTCACCTTCTAAACCCCAGATTGCATTCTGCTCCTAGGACACTGTCTTCCTTTGTTTTTCTCTGCAGACGGAAGGCTCCTCGGGGGCAACAGAGAAAATGAAGAAGGGTTTATCTGACTTCTTAGGGGTGATCTCAGACACCTTTGCCCCCTCGGCAGACAAAACCATCGACTGTGATGTCATCACCCTGATGGGCACACCCTCTGGCACAGCCGAGCCATATGATGGCACCAAGGTAGTCACTGACAGCCTCTGCTAGAGATTCGAAGCTTTATCTACCAGCCTTCTATACCACAGGAATATGTGTTCCGGCTAAAAATTTAGACAAATTTGTATAATTGGAGAACATCAGTAAAAAGGCCAGTGGTGGCGGCGGCGGCGGTGGTGGTGGTGGTGGTGGCGCACTCCTTTAATCCCAGCACTCAGGAGGCAGAGCCAGGCAGATCTCTCTGAGTTCGAGGCCAGCCTGGTCTACAGAGTGAGTTCCAGGACAGCCAGTACTGTTTCACAGAGAAACCCTGTCTCGAAAAACCTAAATAAATTAAATTTAAAAAAAAAAAAATTCTTGCAAGTGAGTATAAATAGCATAATTTGTTCAATCACTTTCTGGTGTTGCACATTGGATTCTTTTCAGCTTTCAGCCATAGTAAGGACACTGAGAAGAACATCTTTGGGGCATAATTTGTTTCATATTTGGGTTCTTTAAGACTAATTTCCACCAAGTGGTGGCGGCGCACGCCTTTAATCCCAGCATTTAGGAGGCAGAGGCAGGCAGATCTCTATGAGTTCAAGGTCAGCCTGGTCTACAGAGTGAGTTCCAGAATAGCCAGGGATGTTACACAGGGAAACCTTGTCTCGGGTGAAAAAAAAAAAAAAGACTAATTTCCACTGGAAATAAACATACCAGTCAGAACCCATGAACAGCAACTAGAACAGCATGTTAGTGCCTCTGCCTCCTGTTTCATGGTCAGTCTCTTGAGTTCAAGGGTCATATCATGGCAGCCAGGTCTTTGTTGCATCTTACCACGCTGGATCGCCATTTCAAACTTGCATTACTGGCACTATTTACTAACATGTGCCAGAATTTTGAGATCTTAAATGGTAAGAGTCTAAGTGATCACAGTGACTCATCATTAAAACTCAGTTGCTGAAGTTCCCATGCTGACAGCCCAGCTCTGGATGGGCTGAGGAAGGAGGGCCTTTCTGTTTGTCCGCTGAAGTTGGAATTCCTGGGGCCGTAGTGGAGCAGAGCTTTACAGTGCGTTTGGTAGAGTGGCTCTGAGATTTGCTTTTTCTTTCCTCTTTGGCTGAGCTAACTCCGTTCCCTGCCATGTTGGCTTTATCCATGCTAAGCAAGGGTTCCACCACAGAATCACATCCCAGTGCAAGATATTATTAATGGGATTGTTATCATCATCATCATCATCATCATCATTATTATTTGGTTTATTAAGACAAGGTTTCTCCGTGTAGCACTGGCTGTCTTGGAACTCAGTCTTTAGACCAGGCTGGCCTCGAACTCAAGAGATCTACCTGCCTCTGTCTTTGCTGGGATTAAAAGTGTGCACCACCATGCCTGGTTATTGTTGATGGATTTTTTGGTTTTTTTTTGGTTTGGTTTTGGGTTTTCAAAACTAGGTTTCTCTGTGTAGTCCTGCCTGCCCTGAAACTCATTTTGTAGACCAGTCTGGCCTCAAACTCAGAGATCTGCCTACCTTTGCCTCAAAAGTGCTAGAATTAAAGGCATGTGCTACCACTACCCAGCATTGTTACTTGATTTTTTTAAAGTATTTATTTTGAGATATAACCTCACTATAGTCCTGGTTGGCCTGAAACTCAGTATGTAGATCAGGCTGGCCTAAAATTACAGAGATCAGCCTGCCTCTGCTTCTCAAATGCTGAGATTAATAAAGAAGTGTATTGCTATGCTCAGCCTTGTTGGATTTTAATTTGGGGATAATTACATTATCTCAGATTTTGCCCTTAAGTTTGGACTTTATTAACGTAATTGTGTTTGACATTTTTAAAATTTCACATATTCCAGAAGTTTTACATTTAATTTTATAACCTGCTTACTGTGTTTTCTTAGTTCTCAGGGTTGGAATATTGGAGAAGAGACTATTTTTCTGAGGGCTAGCTATTAGTTTTGGGGACTAGCTGAGTGCCACTGTGATCATTAATAAGTGCCCTATGAATTTGGCAGCCAACTAGGGGAAGCTGGGTTGTAGCTGATTGGATGCTCTGCACAGAGTGCTTTTCTCTGTATCTTCTCTTTTGCTTACAGGCTCGTCTCTACAGTCTGCAGTCAGACCCGGCAACATACTGCAACGAACCGGATGGTGAGGGGTAGCAGTGGGGTGAGCTTGTGGGGCAGGTAGATGGAGAAGATATAGACTGTCGGGTCTCTCTTGTAGATGGCACGGGCCAGGTAGCCCTACGTACTGGGAACAGAGTAGGACTGTATTACCTTATAATCTGTGCAGTAGGTTATTGGGCCCTTTCTTCCCTTAACCTCGAGTATTTTAACCTGAACTCTGTCTCGTGAAGAGGCTTTGCTCTTATAGTCCCTTGTCCTCACTGTCCAGCTGTCTGCCATCCCTACTGTCCCTCCCTCTTTTGGATTCCTGTCCGTTATGCCTCATGCTAGAAACTAGAGACCGGAAATGAGGTAAGCCTTCAAGCTGCCCATTCCTTCAGAACCAGGCTGCAAAGAGAGCAAATGGAGACAAGGGATCAAGCAGAGGTGGTGGGGGTAGACTCCTTCTGCAGCATGGTGGGCACCCAGCTATCTTAGCCCTTTGAGCTTAGAAGCAGTGTTTAGGAGTGGAAGGCTATTCAGGCAAGGGCAGGAGTGTGTTTAAAAATCCAGAGAGCACAGGGAGCTTGTGTGGCGACACAAAGTCCATGAGGAGGGAAGGTGGCAGCCGTGTGTCAGAAGCAGCAGCTGGTGTTTGGTCAGCAAGGACTTTTCTGTAGTAGAGAGGCCTTTGAAAGTCTGTTGACAGGCAGGTACAGTAGCATACTCCTAAAATACCAGCTACCTGGAGGCTGAAGCAGGAGAATTGAAAGATTGGGACTAGGTTGGGCTATATAATGAGTTCAGAGCCAACTTGGGCAATTTAGCAAAACCTTGTACCAAAGTAAAAACAAAAAGACTTAGGATATGTTTGCCTAGCATACACAAGGTGCTAGGTTCAATCTCCAATACCAGAAAAGTTAAAAAGAAAAAAAACTAATCAAAATGATGAGCCCTTTCTTTATAAAATTTTATGTTCAAGGCCAGGCATAGTGATGCATGCCTTTATTAATCCCATGACTTGGATGACAGAGGCAGGCAGATCCCTAAGAGTTTGAGGCCAGCATGGTCTATATAGCAAGTTCCAGGCCAGCCAGGGCCATGTAGTGAGATGCTGGCCCAAAAAACAAAGTCAAAAACATACATACATACATACACACACACACACACACACACACACACACACACACACACACACGTGTATATATGTGTATGTACAAGTGTGGGGATTCTTTGATCTTTGAAGATTTTCTGTGGACCCTAGCTTTAAAAGCTCACATTGTAGAGGACTATTGAAGAGTTTGGAGGCCCAAAGTGATCACGTTTTACATTTTGTAAAGTAGCCCGTGAGGCTATGTTGTAAAGGATGAGACAAAGATGGGAAAGTGATGTTGGGGTGCCCAGGGGTCCCCATGTCAGAGGTGAGGATGGAGAGGAAAGTATGCGACAAGAGAGTCTGAAGAAGAATCAGGACAGGGAGGCCAGGAAGGAGCTGGAAGTCTTCTGGTTTCTTGCGGTAGCCAAGTGGGGACAGACATGAGCTGGTGTCATGAGGACAGTTGGATCTGGGGCCCAGGGTGGGTTCTGGGTTACAAAGAAAGAGGAGCTGTCAGAAGAGGCACAGTGATTTAGGGGAGACTCACGAGAAAAAGCGAAGAGAGGTAAAGGAGGAGCCCTGGCAGACCTGGAAAAAATAAAACAGGAGAGGGAGGCAGGGGACCAAAGAGGGGGAGGAGGGCAGAGGTTCCTGTCTCGTGGCGGAGGCAGGACAGACACAGCCCTTGGTCTGACAGGGAAGCTGTTTTCAGTGGCCAGTGCAGAGGGCCGATGTGGCAGCGGAGCTAGGAGACCTTGGAGACTGGTCCTCTCTAGAGATCCTGGTTTTGGAAGAACCCACCCACCCAACCCTTCACCTTGCCTGACTCTTTCCCCTTGGATAAAATGGCTTTGGAAACAACCTTCAAGCTCTCTTTACTGTTCAAGTCCAGGCTTAAGTGTTTTCTCTAGTCCTAGTGTTCTTTCCGTAGACACAGGGAACTGACCGTCAGCGTCTGTCCCTTTGCAGGGCCCCCGGAATTGTTTGACGCCTGGCTTTCGCAGTTCTGCTTGGAGGAGAAGAAGGGGGAGATCTCAGAGCTCCTTGTAGGCAGCCCCTCCATCCGGGCCCTCTACACCAAGATGGTGAGGGCCCTGCCAGCAGGACCTCAGCTGGCTGCAAGCCTGAGGTGTTGGGAAGTGGGAGGGACATGTGTAGTGGGAAACCCTGTAGAACCAGATGGCCCATGTGCTGAGCCAAGAAGCTGCCAGGAAGAGGCTGATTTGCCAGGCTTCTGGCAGTCAGAATGGTGAGAAATGGAAAGACCAGCGAAGTCTTAGGGCAGTTCTGTTCTCCTTCCTTGGCCAGGCTGAGTGCAGGAGCGGGTCTGGTTGAATTAAAGTGGAGTGGAAGGGCTTTGACGATGACTGTAAAGCCACTTCCTGTGTCTGTACTCTAGAGTGCCTGGGAACAGACTGACTAGGACTCCACACATCATTCCCAGATTTTCACCTCCATCTCCCTCCTCCAGGTTCCAGCGGCTGTTTCCCATTCAGAATTCTGGCACCGGTACTTCTATAAAGTCCACCAACTTGAACAGGTATGGTGGTCCACCTTGGGAAGACCCCTGAATCAGCCCTGGGGTAAGCAGGCTGGAAAGAAGGAGTTGAAGACTGTAGTCTTTTCTGAGGGTGCCAAGGGTTCTAGGGTCAGGATCAGGGCCTGAGAGGAGGGTGCCCTCACCTCCTGGTCATTACTCTCCCACACTCAGGAGCAGGCCCGGAGGGACGCCCTGAAGCAGCGGGCTGACCAAAGCATTTCCGAGGAGCCTGGCTGGGAAGAGGAAGAAGGTAAGAGGCCTTGAAATGAGATGGGCAGGTGACAAGCTTGTCTGTGGTACTCTAGAAGGCCTGAAAAGACATGGCATCCCTGGAAAAGTAGGAAATGGGTACAATGTATGTACTAAGCAGTCAGCTCTGACAAGGGCCTGTCATACAGGGCTCGTGGGACCTAGAGTTTGGGTACAGAAATGACATGTGCCAGTTGGAACAGACTGTCACATCACACATGTACCTGCTGTCACATAGTTGTTGAAGAGCACACTGAAAATCTAGATTCCCTTCCCCCACCCCTTTCAACATAAGACTGTAGGATTGTGGCTCCTGTGCCTGGTACTTAAGAGGCAGAAGAAGACAGATGTCTATGAGTTCAAGGCCAGCCTGGTCTACATAGTGAGTTCTAGGTCAGCCAGGGCTACAAATAGCAAAACTATCTTGAAATAAAATAAAAAAGACAAGACTGTACATCAGGATGTATTAAATACTTATACTGTATGTCCAACCTCCACTAAGAGCTTAATGTGTGGGTAGCCCTTAGCAGAAGCCAGGGTCCCTTCTCAACAATTAGGTAGCAAGTTGAAGGTAACAAGTACTGGCTTGCATAGGATGGAACAGTCTGGGCTGAACCCAGAGCAGACCCACTTCCAGGCCTTGTCTTTCAGTGTCTTCCGTTGTCTCGGGCTGTGTTGCTAGCTGTCCAGCTTGGCCTCTGTATAGGTGAGACTGACTAGCAGGGAATGTGCTGGGGTAGCACTGAGGGACATAGGCTAGTCTTCATTGTAGTAAAAGGGTCAGGATGTGCACATTCCAAGATTGTCTTGGGGCTGACTGGGTTACACTCCCCTTTTTTCCTACCTCTTTCTCTATAGAGGATCTTGAAGGCATTGCACCGTCTCCAAAAGAGGCAAAGATTCCAAAAGAGACCAAAACCTCCACATCCCCTGAAGATGGGCCTGGCCCCCAGAGCCCTCATGAAGAGACTCCAGTGGAGCCCCCTGCAGAGGTGACCCCATCAGAGAGCAGTGAGAGTATCTCCCTTGTGACACAGATTGCCAACCCTGCTGCTGCACCTGAGGCACCAATACTGCCCAAAGACCTGTCCCAAAAGCTACTTGAGGCATCTTTGGAAGAACAAAGTCTGGCTGAGGATGAGGGTGAAACAGGACCTCCACCCCCAGTTCCCTCCAAGCCTCTCACCCCTGCAGGCCGAGCCAGCGGCCCAGAGCCCAGGCCGCCTGCCAGAGTAGAGACCCTGAGAGAGGAGGTGCCCACAGACTTACGAGTATTCGAGCTGAACTCAGATAGTGGGAAGTCTACACCCTCCAACAATGGCAAGAAAGGTAGGTCTGGAAGCCAGGGTACAGTGGGCTGTATGAGCAGGGCAAGCAAGAGCAGCCACCATGTCTGCCGATGTGTTATAGCTGTGTCCTTTGTCAGGATCCTAGGAGCAGACAGACTTCACTGGTGATAACGGGGGAGAGCTGTGTGTCTATCAGCTTACTTCGTTAGCTGACATTTACATGGTCTTTGAAGGATGCATTTGGAAATTGTTGGGGTCTTTTTGTTTGGCTTGGTTTTGACTTTTTTATTTTTATGTTTTATCTGTGTGCGCCATCTACGTGCAGTGTGTCTTTTTTTATTTTGTATAGATTGTGTTTTTCCTGCATGTATGTCTGGGTGAGGGTGTTAGGTCATCTGGAACTGGAGTTACAGACAACTATGAGCCGTTACATGGATGATGGGAATTGAACCTGGGTCCTCTGGTGGAGCAGTCAGTGCTCTTAACCACCATACAGTATGTCTTTGTTAGAGTTTCTATTGCTGTGGAGACACCATGACCACGACAACTCTCGTAAAGGAAACATTTCATGGGGGTAGCTCACTTACAGTTTCAGAATTCAGTCCATTATCATCACGGTGGGAAGCATGGCAGTGTGCAGGCAGATGCAGTACTGGCTACATCTTGATTAGCAGGCCACAGGAAGTTGACTGAGACACCTGGCAGTATCCTGACCATAGGAAACATCAAAGCCCACTCCCACAGTAACACACTTCCTGGACAAGGCCATGCCTACTCCAACAAAACCACACCTCCTAATAGTGCCACTCCCTGTGAGATTATGGGGGCCAGTTGTATGCAGCCACCACACAGAGTCCAGGAGAAGGCATTGGATCTCCCCTGGGACTGAAGTTACAGGCAGTTGTGAGCCACCATGAAGGTGCTGAGAATCAAACCCAGGTCCTCTAAGTAGCCAGTGCTCTTAACTTCTGAGCCGTGTCTCAAGCTCCTGGCTTTGGTTTTCTGTGACAGGACCTCACTGTATAGTTCAGGCTAGCCTTAAACTATGTTGCTTAGGCTAGCCTTTAACTCTTGGATCCTTAGCTTCCCAAGTGGTGGAATTATAGGAATGAATCATCGCCATGCCCAACATGATAGGGTTCTTAAAAATCAACAAAACTAAGTTAATGGGAGGCCCTGTGCTAAATGTCACATGATTTTGATCCCTTTTCTCGGGTCCATAGTATTATTTATTTTTTTTATTTATTTTACTTATTTAATTTTTTTTGGTTTTTCGAGACAGGGTTTCTCTGTGTAGTTTTGGTGCCTATCCTGGATCTCGGTTTGTAGACCAGACTGGCCTCGAACTCACAGAGATCTGCCTGGCTCTGCTGGGATTAAAGGCGTGTGCCACCACTACCCGGCATCAGGTCCATATTATTATCTTCATTTTACAGATGAGAAAAATGTTGTCTAGAAATGTTAACTTTTTCAAATTAAGATGACTGTGAAGGGTAAAGCCTAGCTTCAGACCCAGGTCTGTGTCTGCCTTGAGTCCATGATCATGCCCTTACCATACACTTGGCCCATTTCTAGTCTTTAAACAATTCAGCTTTGCCCCTATTGGGGATCCCTATGTGTTGTTCGAAGTCGTCTTCCTCGTGGAGCCCTGGGAAAGTCAGCTTCTCCAAGCTTTGTTGTGAACCATGGAGACAAACCGTGGACCCGACTCGGGTGAGCCACCCTTGACAGCAGGACCCTAGCTGTGTCTGTGTAATGGAGTCTTAGACTGAGACGTCTCAACTCCAGGAATTCAAGGCAAAGGTCCAACTGGCAGCTTCTGTGTCTCCCAAGATCCTGCTGCAGATGTCACCCCTTGACAGACATGCTGCCGTAAAGCTTGCCCCTCAGGTGAGGTCTGGCCTGCAGCGTGATGACAGTTTGCTGCAGGAGCTGGTAAAGGGCTCACCACAGCCCCACCCTGCTCCCTGACGGAAACTTCCAAGTTTCCAGTCTCTAACACAGTGCTTCTGTTAGGCTTTGTTCAGTGAGGTCATCCATTGAGTTCCTGCCTGCTCTTTATGAGACACTGAGGGGGGTGGGGCCGCAGGGACAGTCTTTGTGATGAAACCTGAGCAGTATGGGACAGATTGGATACTGGAGGCATTCAGAAAAAGGAGGACTCTCTGAGCGTCAGCAGTGATTCATCAAGGAGAAAGAGGTGGAGAGTTGGGGCAGGTGCTTGAGGGGATGTGTTGAAGGGGATGTGACTAAAGCCCCCTTCCTATACTTCTCCTGGGTAAGGGAGTCACAGAATAGTGGGAAAGTTGGTTCTCATTTTTTTTGAGACTGAGTCTCATTGTGTACTCCTGACTGGCCTGGAGCTTACTGTATAGTCCAGGCTGTCCTGAAATTTACAGAGATCCATCTGCCTCTTCCTCCCAAGTGCTAGGATTAAAAGTGTGTGCCACCACGCCCGGTCTGAGCGGGTTCTTAAATAGCAATTGAGGACTTAATGTCTTAAGCTGGACTCGGCTGCAGAGCAGAGACTGGGGTCTGGGAACAAACTCCAGCTGCGCTCATAAGCCATGGAACATTAGAAAAGTTACTACTCTTCTCTAAGCATCTGCTTTCTCTTCCATAAATGGAAATGGTTTAGATAGCCCTCAATCAGAGGAGCTACTTTGGTAGAGCCCTGCTTTGGGGAAACGGTGGTGGCTATCAGAATGCTTCTATTGCAGTCGTGGTGAACTCCATGACCAAAAGCAACTCGGTGAGGAGGTTTTATTTCATCTCTGTGTCCAGGTAACAGTCCGTCACTGACTCCAGGGCAGGAGCTCGAGGCAGGAACCTGGGGGCAGGAGCTGATGCAGAGGCCATGGAGGAGTGCTGCTTACTGGCCTGCTCAGCCTGCTTTCTTATTTACCTAAGGACCACCTTCCTAGGGTATCCCCATCCATAGTGGGTTAAGCCCTCCCACATCAATCATCAGTCAAGAAAATGTCCACAGAATGGCCAGTGTCAAGTGTCAGTGAGGCTGTTACCCCATTGAGGTTCCCTCTTCCTGGATGACCCTGACCTTAGCTGTATCAAGTGGATCAACCAACAAACCAACCAACCTAACCAACACAGTGATAATGAAAAGTAAGCTTCTTGGAGTATTTTCTGCCTCTAGACCTGTGCTAAGCACTGGATATGCCTTTCACCAGGCTCTCATGAGCCCTCTCACATCTGTGCAGGTCCCTATTTTTCTACTGGTAAAGTCTACAAAGGTGGAAAGGTGGCTCAGCAGTTAAGAACACTTGCTGTGTACAGATGTGTGTAGATAGACATAAAAGTAATTTAAAAATTTAAAAAGCCGCTCGGCCCCCGAACTCAGCAGGAAGATCACTTTGAACACTGTGAAATAGTCTATAGGAACGTGGAAGAGTATGCAGGAGGCTGGATAGGAGTGGAATGGCCACCCTTTGAGGTTGTGGTCATGGAGAGGTTGCTTCTTTTTTTCTTTTATTTTGTTTTTTGAGACAGGGTTTCTCTGTGTAGTTTTTGTGCCTGTCCTGGATCTTGCTCTGTAGACCAGGCTGGCCTCGAACTCACAGTAATCCCCCTGGCCCTGCTTCTTGAGTGCTGGAATTAAAGGTGTACACCACTACTGCCCAGCTTCCCCCTCCTTTTTTAAAGATTTATTTTAGTCTTGTTTATGCTTGTGTGTATTCAGGTGCTGTGGCACACATACAGCATAAAGGCAAACATTCATATACATAAAGTATGTGAATAAATGAATAGATATGAATAAATAAATCTTTAAAAAATTACTAAGGTTTGTGGGGATGGAGAGGTGTCTCAACAGTTAAGAGTACATACCACTCTTGCAGAGGATCTGGGTTCAGTTCCTAGCACTCACATCTCAGAAGGATTAAGCTGCCTGTAAGTTCAGGGATCTGGTGTCCTCCTCTGGTCTTTGTGAGTAACTGCAACCACACGCATAAACCCACACAGACACACACAAATACATGATTAAAAATATATCTGGTGGGGTGGTGGTGGCCTACACACCTTTAATCCCTGCTCTCGGGAGGCAGAGGCAGGTGGATCTCTGTGAGTTCGAGGCCAGCCTGGTCTACAGAGTAAGTTCTAGGACAGGTACCAAAGCTACACAGAGAAACCCTGTCTCAAAAAACCAACCAAACAAACAAATACATAAATAAATAAATCTATCTGTAGGGCAGGTATAGTAGCGCATGCCTTTAATCCCAGCACTCAGGAGCAAAAGCAGGCAGATCTCTGTGAGTTCCAGGCCAGGATGGTCTACAGAACAAGCTCTAGGACAGCCAGGGCTACACAGAGATACCCTGTCTCGAAGAAAAAAAAAGTAATAAAATAATAACTCTTTGAAAAATTAAAATTATGATCCCTGATACTCAAAAGTTATCCTCTGGCCTACACACATATACATACACATACTTACAAAGAATTACAGTTCCGTTTGGGAATGGGCTGCAAAGCAGGTGATAAGAAAAGTAATAATTGGAGGCTGTACAGAGTTGACATTATTTAGGAAATAATACTAATGGTCTTGACCGTTCTGCTGTGCACACTTCCACACACTTAGCCTATGATACCCCCAAGACGTGTGTGAGGGGAAGCCAGGGTCTGGTACTAGACTAGAACAATGGACATAGTCTAGAGAGGGGGGATAGGTTCTGTGTGGGGTGATACTAGAAATTGAACCCAGGACTTCACAAATGCTAGATACTGTTTTTTTAAGATTTATTTATTTTATATATATAAGTGCTCTATCTGCATGTACAAATTTATGCCAGAAGAGGGCATCAGATCTCATTACAGATGGCTGTGAGCCACCATGTGGGTGCTGGGAATTGAACTCAGGACCTCTGGAAGAGCAGCCAATGCTCTTAACCCCTGAGCCATCTCTCCAGACCTGTAGATACTATTTTTCAGACATGATCTCATCCAGGTTAGCCTCAAACTTGCCAAATAGCTGAGGATAACCTTGAATGTCTGGTCCTTCTGCTTCTACCTGCTTCCCAAATGCTGGGATTACAGGTGTGTGACACCATGACCAGTTTACACTAGACAAGCCTTGAATTAACTGAGCTGTGTCCCCACTCCTCTTGTTTTAAGAAAAGGTCTCAAGTCAGGTGGTGGTGATACAACCCCCTTAATCCCAGCAAAATGAGTTCTGGGACAGCCAGGGCTACACAGAGAAACCCTGTCTCAGAAAAAATGAACAGCAAAAAACAGGGTCTCATATAGCCCAGGCTGGCCTTTAACTTTTTAAGATTTTGGGTTTTTGTTTTGTTTTATTTTTGTTTTTCAAAACAGGGTTTCTTTGGGTAGCCCTGGCTGTCCTGGAACTCACTCTGGATAGAAGAGGCTGGCCTCCCAAGTGCTGGGATTAAAGGCATGTGCCACCACCCCAGCCTTATGATTTTTGTAAATTTTTTTTTAGATTTATTTATATTTTATGTGTGTGTTGCCTGCAAGTATGTCTGTGTACCACATCTATGCCTGGTGCCTACAGAGGCCAGAATAGTGCCTTGGATTCCCTGAAACTGAATTTAGATAGATATGAGCTGCTATGTGGGTGCTGGGATCTGAACCCAGATCCTCTGCAAGAGCAGCAAGTGCTCTTAACTGCTGAGCCCTTGGGGTTTTATTATTATTATTATTATTATTATTATTATTATTAATTTTTGATTGTGTGTATGTATGTCCATGAATGCATGTAGCTGTAGGGGCCAGAAGAGGGTGTCAGATCCTCTAGAGCCCTATGACATGAGTACTAGGAAGTTAACTGAGGTCCTCAGCAAAAGCACTATGCATTCTTAATTGCTCAGCCATCTCTACAGCCTGAGCCTTGCTTGAACTCTTTCTTGGTCCTCATGCCTCTGCCTCTCAAGTGCTAGGATTGCAAGTGTGTGTCAGCACACTTACATGAATGTATCTCGTTCTTATTCATTCCTCTCCTCTGCCAGAAGAAAATCTTAAAAGGTGACGTCATATGCTAGCTGTGCTGCATAGTGGGCCTGTCTCCAAAACCCGAGGTCTGGGCATGGGGATTGTATTTGATCCCTAGGACCACCAAAATGGAGGGGGAAACGAAAAGAATGGACACTTGGGTACTGATTCCTTTTCCTTCTTCCACCCATACCACATCCTGGGGTGACCGGAGGCTGGATCTGTGTGCTGCAGCAGAGCTGCTCCAGATGGCACTGATCTTCAGCTCCTCTGCAGAGCAGGGAAAGGGAAGTTGGGATGAGTGTATGGCCTATAGCCCTGGGTTAAAGGCCTGCTTCACCATTACCTGTGAGACCTGTTTTTAATCTCCGTTTGTCTGAGGAAGTAGAAAAGCTATTACACAAAAAATTACACTGTGGGTGATAGTGCCTTCGGGTTAGTAATTACCTGAAAACACAGAACAGAGCCAACTCCATCATGAAGTCTCAGTGTTCTTAAACAGCTCTGCCACATGCCCCTTGTGAGGCAGGACAGGAAAGTGGTTCCCATCTGTGCTATGAGAGGTCCTCCTTCTGTCATGTGTAAATCAGGAAGATGTGAGATGCCCAGAGTCTCAGTTGATGCATTTGCATCCTGGAAGGCTCTGCCCTAACATTTAAGCCTGAAGAGAATTTCAAGTTTGAGAGATCAAGGGAGGCCATCATGGCCACAGCCACACGAGGAGCTGGCCAGGAATCTGTCTTTTGACCCACAGGAAGCCACGCTGACAGATAAGCAGATGTGTGTCCCGAAGGCACAGCACAAGGAGACTTTCGATCCAGGATCAGAACTTGAGTCTTGGCTGTAGGTCTGCTCTGACTTGCTTGTTGTGGGACCGCATGTAAAATTACTTAACTCTGAGATAAGACCTTGGGAGGAAATATGCCCCTACCTCTCCATTTGTTAAATATCTGCTACATTCAACATGTAATTGGCACTTGACACTCATACCTCTAATGCAAATGCCCTTGTTTCTCAAACAGCAAGCTCATTTCTTTGTAGAATTAACCAGGATATCTAACACAGAATCTTGGACTACACTGGTCTGCTGAGTCAAAACGCAGGGCAGGGAGGAATGTGTGTTCTAGTAACTCCTCCAGTGGTCCTTGCAAATAGGGTGGTTTGCCTTTGTTACATTTAAGACTGGATGTCATGTATCCTAGGCTAGCTTTGAACTCCATGAGTAGTTGATGATGAACGAGAACAGCTGAGCCCTCCTGTCTCTGAGATAACGGTATGCCACCACACCTGAGTTTGTTTGTTTCTTTGTTTTCAGTGCTGGGGATTGAACCTAGGGCTTTACCAACTGAGCTACTTCCCAGACCTTTTCCTAGCGTAATTTGAATAATTTGCAGCTCAGCATAATCTTCCCAATACTACACGGTAGGTATAATGATCGCCCAGGTCTGCCGAGCTCCAGAGACCTGATAACCACACTGCTGTGATGGGGAAGAGCAGAGCAGGAAAGGCCTATGTGCAGAGTGTGTGGCAGGACAACTGTCTTTGCAGTACATGTCTTACTGATCATTTGGACACATAGGCTTTCAGTATTGCCTAGAAGAAATACTGCCCAAGTACGCCTAAAGTGGTCGTTGTATTGTATCCAAATCACATGAAGCAGCAAGTGGTAACTTTGTCTGAGCAGAGCCAGGTCAGGAATGCTGGGAGCCCTCTGCTGAAACTGTGGAGCTCTGCCGTTACCCCAGAGCATCCACAGACAGCTGTAAACAAGGGATGGGGATGTGTTCCAATTTTTTTTATTTTTTGTTTTTTGAGACAAGATTTCTCTGTGTAGCCCTGGCTCCTGGAACTCACTTTGTAGACCAGATTGGCCTCGAACTCAGAGATCCATCTGCCTCTGCCTCTTGAGTGTTGGGATTAAAGGCGTGTGCCACTACCACCCGCCCAAAAAAAATTTTTTTAAAGACTTTTAAATTTTTTAATTTAGATACAGAGTCTCTGTCTCAAAACACCAAAAAAGGAATGTGCCACTTAAAAGATTTTATATGTATGAGTGTTTACCTGCATGTATATCAGTGTTCCACATGTATGTCTACTGCCCTGAGGTCAGAAGAGGATGCTGGATCCCCTGGAACTGGAGTTATGGAAGGTTGTGAACTGCCATGTGGGTGCTGGGAATAGAATCAGATCCTCTACAAGAATAACAAGTGCTTTTAACCACTGAGTTATCTCCAGCCGTGTGTGTGTGTGTGTGTGTGTGTGTGTGTGTGTGTGTGTGTGTGTGTATACCTGTGCATGAACAAGCTTGGGGTGAGAGAGCAATTTGTGAGTTGGTTTTCTCCTTCCAATCATGTGGGTTTTGGGGATTGAACTCAGGTTGTTAGACTGGACAGTAAGCATCCACTGAGCCATTCTGCAGGCCCCTGTTCCATAGAAACAGTGGATTGACTTTGATCCGGGTCCAACTGCTGACTTAGATAAAAGCCCTATGAATATTAGGTATCAACTTGATGTTCTAGGCAACAGGGAGTGTAGAAAGAAAAAATAATACAAATATTCCTGTCCTCTTGGAGCTTGTGTTTATACCCTTTATTATTGGATAATAAACAGTTAGCCTGAGTATATGTTAGAAAGTAAATGCAGTGGGGGAAAGAGAGTAGAGTGAAGTGAAAAAGTTGGACTTAAGATTTGCCTAGCTTGTGGGAAGCCTTGGGTTTAATCTTCAGCACTGCATAAACCAAGCCCAGTGGCTCACACTGTAATCCCATCACTTAGAAAGTAGAGGAATGAGGGTCTTCAGCTACGTAGTGAGCCTTGAGGCTAGTCTGGAACACTTGAGACCCTGTCTCAAAAAATTAGAAATAGGGCTGGGGGGAGGCGGGGCTGGTGGTGGTGGCAGTGTACACCTTTAATCCCAGCCTTCAGGAGACAGGGGCAGACGGATCTCTGAGTTCGAGGACAGCCAGGGCTACACAGAGAAACCCTGTCTCAGAAACAAAAAATAAAAAATTATGAATAGGATAAAATAGGCTTGTCAGCTAGATGGTGGTTCGAGGATTATAATCTCAGCACTTGAGAGGCTGAGGCAGAAGGATTATGAGTTTGCGACCAGCCTGGGTTACATAGTAAGACCTGTTTCAAAAAATAAGCTAGACATGATGACTCATGCTTCTAGTCCCAGCACTGTGAAGAGGTAGGATACTCTGCACATGTACAATGTATTTGATTCATATTCACCGCCTATTACCTCCATGAGTTAAATTAGGATTACTTACCAGAGCCTAGATAAGGAGCTGTTTACAGGATCGCGGGCAGTTTACCAGTACTACACCACTAGAGAAATTGTTTCTCTCTCCCCCAGCAACTGTTCACTGAGGTAGGTCCCCAGGGAGGGAGGGTGGCTCGTGAACCCTTTCCTCCTAGCAGTTGTTAAATTCCTATAAATCCAGGGAGGGGTTGGGCTTGCTGACATGTGCTTTTAATCCCAGCACTCAAGGGTCAGAGGCAAATGGATCTCTGTGAGTTTGAGGCCAGCCTGGTCTATATAGCAAATTCTAAGACATCCAGGGCTATATAGTTGACCCTGTCTCAAAAAAAAAAGAAGACAAGCTCTCATGTACACCAGGTTGGCCTGGAAAAAAAATCTATGTAGTCAAGGCTGACCTTGACTCCTGATCCTCCTGCCTCTGCCTCTCAAGTGCTAGAGAGCCCAGCATATGCCACCACACCTGGTGTTACGCAGTCCTGGGGACAGAACCCATGGCTTTGTACATGTAGGCAAACACTGAGCTATATCCTCAGCCCTAAGTGTGTAAGAGTCTGTGTGTGTGTGTGTGTGTGTGTGTGTGTGTGTGTGTGTGTGTTACTAGGGATCTAACTAGACCTTGGTGGTATTGTGTAAGTATGTTACTACTGGGTTATATCCCTTACAAATCTAAATTTTTTGTTGCTTCTAGGATTTTTCCTTAGATTTCTATAAGATCATTGAGCCCAGTTAAAAATGATTATAAAGATGTATCAGCCAGGCGTGGTGGCACCAGCCTTTAATCTCAGCACTTGGGAGGCAGAGGCAGGCGGATCTCTGTGAGTTTGAGGCCAGCCTGGTCTACAGAGTGAGATCCAGGACAGCTAGGACTACACAGAGAAACCCTGTCTAGGAAAAAAAAAGAAAAGATGTTGTATCATGTCATCTCCTTTAAAGATTGCGTATGCCTATAATCCCAGCAATTGGGAGGCAGAGGCAGGTGGATCCAGAGCTGTTACGTAGAGAAACCCTGTCTTGAGAAAAAAAAAATTGCCAGCACACACACACACACACACACACACACACACACACACACGAGCGAGCGAGCGAGCGAGCATGCCTAGTAACCATCTTTAGACACTCCCTCCTTGTCACGCGCTGCTTACAACATGTGGCTTGTGATTCCAGGCTCAAGCACGGATATCAGTGAGGACTGGGAGAAGGACTTTGACTTGGACATGACAGAAGAAGAAGTGCAGATTGCACTCTCCAAAGTGGACGCCTCTGGTGAGGTAAGTAGGTCTGGTCCGCTAGGGCAAGCTAGTCCAATGATGTCAGGGTAGAAGTCCTTTCCTAATAAACCTTGCTGCCCTGATGTGACTCGCTACATCCCGCTAAGCTAATGCCTGCAGGAAGGGATGCTGCTGCTCAGTCCTAGGCTGGATGCATGAGTGAGTTCTTGGGGTGGGGGGTGGGGGTGTTTTTTTTCAAGACAGGGTGTCTCTGTGTAGCTTTGGAACCTGTCCTGGAACTCACTCTGTAGACCAGGCTGGCCTCGAACTCACAGAGATCCGCCTGCCTCTGCCTCCCAGGTGCTGGGTTTAAAAGCGTGTGCCACCACCCCTCGGTATGAGTGAGTTCTTAACCTTGGGTCTGCATCACAGTAACCAAAGGAACAAGAACGAAACAGATGCTGAGCAGGGCATGGTGACGCTCTCCCAGGAGAAACCCAGTGCCCAGGAAGACATAGAGATTACTGCTCAAGTACATAGCAAATTCAGGCTGACCTGGGCCTGGAGTAGAGAGAGAGAGATGCTGAAGCCTGCCCCTGGCCTTGTGACTTATGGGACCTTAGCAGGTTCCTAGCCTTGGAGACAGAAGGTCTTCGATTGAGACCAAGTTATTTGCACTCTGTCCTCCTCTAAAATATAAGACTAAAAGTAGCTAGCTCAGAAGCTTTAGCAGGGTAAACCGTGTAAACGCTGTTAAGTGTGGTGCCTGTCATATGATGTAATCCAGTGGACATTAATGACAAACACCACAAACCCCATTCCTGCTAGTAAGTTTACATGGGCCTTTTATAGTTTTCATTCTTTGCTGCCTCCCCAAATCAAGAGCTGGTCCGATTTCGGCTGGAAATGAAGGCGCACATTACCTTTAATCCCAGCACTCAGGAGACAGAGGCAGACAGATCTCTTTGAGTTTGAGGTCAAGGACAGCCTGGTCTACATACCGAGTTCTAGAACAACTAGGGCTACACAAGAGATTCTGTCTCAAAACAAAAGAAAAAGCCGGGTGGTGGCGGCGGCGCACGCTTTTAATCCCAGCACTCAGGAGGCAGAAACAGGCGGATCTCTGTGAGTTTGAGGCCAGCCTGGTCTACAGAGCGAGTTCCAGGACAGGCTCCAAAGCTACACAGAGAAACCCTATCTCAAAAACAAAAGAAAAAAGAAGTGTAGAGAATTAGACACAGGGTCTGAGTCCCAGTCTCTGTGTGTGTTTTCTTCTCTCCTCTCCCTCTCTCCCCTCTTCTTCCTTTCTTTCCTCCCCCCCCCCATGGTGAGGGTGGGGGTTATCACTGACTCACTATATCCCAGGTTGGCCATGAATTTCCATCAATCCTCTTGCCTTAGCCTTCTGAGTTCTGGGATTATGGGCATGAACCACCAGGCTCAATGACAAGGACCTGGTTCTTCATATTGAAAAGCTAGGGAATTAATGACCTATTCAAGAGTGTTTTGTACCTGTGACCTCACTATTACAGAAGACCCCATGTCCTGTTATGCCTTGAGGATTTGCTAGCTTATGTCTTTTAGCTCTCTTTAAAACCTGATATGCGGGAGCAGGAGAGATGGCTCAGAGGTTAAGAGCAGCAGCTGCTCTTCCAGAGGTCCTGAGTTCAATTCCCAGCACCCACATGGTGGCTCACAACCATCTGTAATGAGATCTGGTGCCCTCTTTTCTCTGATACTCTCTTTTGTCATGCAGGCATATATGCAAATAGAGCACTCATATACATAAAATGCATGAATAAATAAAATTTTTAAAATAAATAAATAAAAGCTGATATGCTTGGTTGGGAATGTGGCTCTGTGCTGTGACTCGCCAAAGCATTCATTGATCTCCAGCTCTGAAAGAGCTTAAGCAAACATACAACAAAACCTAATAGGCAGTATACCTGAGCAGGCCGCCTCAATCCCACTGCGGCAGGAGAGCTGAGAGCAGGCCAAGAGTGACAAGAGGAAAACTTGATCTGGAGGTTAGGGTGCAGAGCCCCTGGAGAAGACCTTGTGAAAAGAGAACACACATCCAACAGGAGTGGAGGAAAGAGTCCATTTGACCTGTGACAGATGGATCCAAGTGGAGACTCCCTAAAGCTTGCCTGACTCTTTACAGTTGACAAGAGAGAGAAAAGTTTTAGCTGTATTAGCATTTGCAGCCCTGCTACCCTGTTTGCAGTCACAGTGATGCTCTCAGTGCTTGGCTTTTAAGACGCATGGCCTTTGTCTGCTCAGCAGAAGCAGGTGCTCCTCAGGCAGGCCGCCCCATGCGGAGCTGGGTTTAGCTGGTGGGAGTGTAATCTGAAGCAGTGAGAGCAGCAAGGCCTCCTTCAGGCATCTGTTCCCAGTGGAATCCCTAAATTCCGTGTGGGGATGGGCCCTTTCCAGTGGTCGCCTTGCTCAGCACGGGAGGTGGGCTCTGGGCTTGACTCAGAGGATAATGCGTTTGTGCTCTGACTATCTCCTCATCTTTGCAGCTGGAAGATGCAGAGTGGGAGGACTGGGAATGAGGGGAGCCAGAGCAAGCAGCTCCCCCACCCACGGCACATCCCACCTCCCTCGCTCGCTAATCTCAGCCAGCCTTGGAAGACACTGAGAATGCCCCCCCCAGGGGCCTCTGCCATCTAGAAGTTGGTGCAGATTCTGGTGGCTCCCTGCTGGCCCTCTGCTCTCACACCTTGGAAGAGCCTTTCTAAATACAAATCCAGAAGTCTGACATGTGCCAGCCTTAGGAGGACTCGTCAGTCACCTGCATCTCTCTGCTCTTCTAGGACTCCTGCTGGGAAACCTCCTGGGGTAGCTGTCTCCTGCACAGACAGGAGCTGAAGCCCAGGTCTCTGAGGAGACCAAGATAATGCCCTCTACCCTGTAAGCTAGTCAGCTAACAAGGAAGGCTCTGCCACCTGCCCTTGGCTGCACAGGGACGGTGAACAGCATTTTGGTTCCTGTCCAGTAAGAGGCAATCATCTCTGGGAAATTTGCCTCTCTGGAATCTCCCTCCCAAGCGTTTTCCACTTCTGGAAAGGTCCTATGGGCTCAGAAGCTAAGACCAAACCTTGACTGTCCTGTAGCACACACCGGGGTATCCCTCAGTCTTCCCAGGGCCTTTTCATGTCAGATGCACCCAAGTCCTTAGCCCAGCTGTGCCACTGCAAGAGTCTGCTCTTGCATTTCTTTCCCTCCCCAAGAAGCGGGGAGCCCTTTCAGCCCCTGTGTGTGTCGCCTGGTTGGATCCCTCACGGAGCAGCTGCCTACCTTGACTCCCAGCTTAGGACACAAGCTAGCTGGGAGCTGTACGAAGTAGTGAGCAGAAGCAAGTACAGTCCATCAGGCCAGCTCCTCCGCGGCCCTCTGCTCCTGAAGGGATGGGCTGGGGTGAGCACCTGAGACTCGGCTGTCTCCTGCAGGGGTCCTCCTTCCTGAAGTCAGTCACTGGGGCTCAGTGAGGGCCGCACAGAGACCCGGTGCTCCACAGATGCCACTCTGCTGATTCTGTGTGCCGGTGCAGCCACCAGCTACTTATTTAAAGGGATCTTGTCAAGGCGGTGTGAATGGTGGGCACTTCACTTCAAACCTTCAGTGAACGGGGTAGGGTGGAGAGAATGCTAAATTCTTTTTTTTTTTTTGATGGGATGGGATTTTTCTCTTTGTAATTAGTTTAATTAACCTTTTGGTTGTTTGTGCAATATTATATATTTTAAATTATAATGCATCTCCCCAGAGTATTTTGTAGCTGGGAAAAGAAAAAAAAAGAAAAAAGAAAAATTCTAACAGCTGTTAGTTTTGTAATTAAAAAGGAACAAAAACAAAGTTTGTCCTGAACCTTTTACAGATTTGCCGTAACAGCATTAAAGTGATTGAACAGAAGCCAGAAGTGTCTGGGGATGGTTCTGTCCCCGTGGCAGCCATACTGGAGCCTTGGAAAGGCTCCTACAGCTGCAAGTGTGACTTCCTGCCTGGAGCATGGGCGGGGTATGTAGCTAGGGTCCTGAGGCCTCTGGTTTGAGAAAGGGATGAGCCCAGCCAGCCTCTCACCACGCCGTGGAGGCAGGAGGCCATTTCTGCAGCCCAAATGCTTTTGCTTTTATTTGGAAAGCAGGTTGTGGCACCTGAGTGGTTCTGGTGGGTCATGTTCCTCCTCTCTTCTCCCTGCCCATGATGATCTGAGAACCGTCAATAAAAGAAATCTAAGGCCCTTAGTTCTAGGAAGAAAGGAGAAGCTCTCCTAGTAAGGGGTCCTGGGGCCACCTTGGGGATGCAGAAGTAAGCTATGGATAAAGGGAACTGAAAGTGTAAAATATATATCACCATTTTAGAAGCGGGTTTTTGGGTTTGCTTTCTCCCCCTACTTTATTGGGGAGGACTTGCCATTGCTTTTATCAAGTGCTTGCTAGCCATGGGTGCCAACTAACTTCTTCGATTGAAGGCCGGAGTATCATATCTGGTTCCAGGAGCCGCTTC